>NC_072853.1:6062629-6362629 GCF_028858705.1 Grus americana
TCTGCATTTTGACTGATTACTATTCCTTGCGTGTGTGTGTAGCTTAAATCACTGATGTTCTTACTCTTCCTTGATTGCATAATTGAAACACCTTGTATGATAAATAATGAATAAGTAATGATTGCTGTTGCCTGAATACATATGTTCATATAAATATACAAATGTGAGTATTCATGTAGTGCCTGTTTTATTCCAGCTAGTTCCACAATCGCGTGCTGTTCCTTTTCAATTTATGAAAAGCAGAAATATGTACTTATTGATTATTGTTCTAGAACTCAGAACAAAGCTGATGAACTTCTGTGTGAAAGCATCTTCAATTTACTGTAAGGAGGAAGAACAGGAATAAATTAATCCTATTAGTCAACGATGGTGGTGCACAAAATAACGTATTGACATTGCAGGAGGGAGGGGAAGTTGCACGAATGTATGGAGATGTTAACAGAACTAGAGACTGGGAAAAGCTGCACATCTCTGGAAGTGCTCAAGACGAGACCCTGAACACCCCTCTCTTCCAGGTGGAGCAGGGAACTGTCTGTACGTGGGATAATTTCCCCAACTGTAGGATGACATTAGGCTTGTGGTCCTACAGAGTGGCAGTGCAGTGGCGCTGGCACTTTTGCTCTTGGTCATATCAGCTGGCCTTTTAATACATTGAAGCTGAATTGATCAAATTTTGGAATGGTAAATTCTTTAACTACTATTTTCTCTGAGGGAAAACTACTCTCTCTTTAAATTGAACATTTTTGCAATTGGTGTCATAACAGTCCCAGAAGTCTAGACAAAGATCTCCAAATCTTAGTGTGTGATATGGTAGTTTTGATTCATTATCCTCAAAATACTTTGAGGAAGCCACTCTATGTCAGAAATGGATAAGTGATTGAAAGAGCCCTCTTACCAAACAGGACTAGTGTGACTTCCACCCATGGAAATAGCTTTTATTTCTCTCTTTGTCTTATTCTTTTATATCAGGGTGAACCTGGACCAAAAGGGGAGAAAGGAGATCGAGGAACGAGCGGCGAACCTGTAAGCACAGCCAAGTGTTTCTTCAGTTGGTTTTGAGCTTTAGCAAGGAGAGGACATGAGAGCTGCCTCTTTTGGAGGGATAGGGGGGGATATGCTCCTTCCATAGCTGGGATGCTTCTCTCATCAGAAATGGCCACAGTGGTGCTTGGCTTTGTACTGGCTGTACAGGAAGCCAGATAACTACATGAAACTGGGCACCTAATTTGTAGCTCTGGGCCTTAGGGGCTGAGAAGAGGACTATGGGGTTTGCTAAACAGAACTTGGCTGACAGTAAGGTTGTACAGGATTTATTAAAGGCTTTTGAAATGACATGGCCCAGCTAAATTGTGCATTTGGCTACTCTATTTATATTCTGCCCTGCTCTTGTTTTGGATGGAGGCCTCAACAGAGACAGTCTTGTGCAGTCACAGCCTCTGTAAAAAACATCCTTTCTTCTTTCAGTGGGAGGAAGGAGAAACATCTCCTTTTGCTCAGGAGAAGAAATGAGAAGTTTCCTTCAGCTCCCTCACATCTCCCTCTGTTTTTGCAGGGATTACCTGGGGTCCCAGGTGAACAGGGTGTCCCAGGACCTGCAGGACTACAGGTAAGAGGGCCCAGCCTTGAAGAAAATCTTTGACATGACCAGAGAGGGATGCTTTCAAGGTCTATATCACTGTGATTAAGTCTTCCCCTATACACCAATAGCCCATTTCTCCTTCCTCATTATTGTAAATTCAGGGACTTCTGCAGAGGTTTTTACTTATACTGGACATCAGGACAACATGCAAAGAATCAAAGCAGAAACATGGCATCTCTGCAGCATGATCAATATTGTCCGAAAGACTTCTTCCAACTTCAGGATCCTTCAAGAGGGCATCTTGTATTGATGCCACTGAGTCACAGGTCTCACAGATAAGTTACTGCAGTACATTGGCAAAACATTGCAGAGCATTCAGATTCAACTCCAGCCCGTTTGACCCTGAATGCATTATGGCTCGTGTAAAATGGTTTTATAGTCTCAATTATCTTCTGAAAATTTCTTGGCTTATGCATATTATTTCCAGTCATCACCGAAGTGTGTTTTCATGTCAACGTGGGAGGATGTTCACTCTGTCATCATCTGTGCAGTGCCCAAGCTATATAGTTAGCTATTACTTGGGCATCAATAGCTTAAACAGGTTAACAGCAGTCTTAGGATTATGAAAAAACCCCAGTAATACCATGCAACTGTTAACTAACATCTGCTTAATGGGGGACTGTTCAGTAAGTAGACTCTGTCCTGCCAAAATCCTTAAGAAGGGGCTACGTAGTATGTAGGACTGGGACAAACCCTCTGCACTATCATCTATTTTCACCATTTCTAAATGATTGTTGTTTGCATTTGAGAACTGCAGGCAAAACTTTCTCTGTGCAGGGAGACCATCAGAGTTGAACTGGAAATGGAGTAGCTGGTAGGCCTGAGGATAGGAAGGAGTTTCACCCAGATGGATGTCTGCAAGTTTCAGCATCCTGTGCTGAGAAACAGCCTCTGAGCTGATCAGTCATTAGTAATTCTTCTTATGTCTCAGGGTTTTATTTTTATATTTCATTTTCTCACTGCACAGAGAACTGGGAGCCATTTCCTCAGCCGTTAAACTCCTCTGTGAATTGATTAACGAAAACCATTGCCTAGTGCACGTTCAGGCGTCTTGAAATCTTTTTGTCTGGCAGGCGGTCCTGTCCCATCTCTAATCAGCTGGTATCTCTCTTCTTTCCACACAGGGCACAAAGGGGCAGAAAGGAGCCCAAGGTGAAGCCGGAGCTTCTGGAGAGACTGTGAGTAACTGCTTCCCTTGCAGCATTTTTCCCTGACAGTAACACACCTGAAGGGACTCTGAAGTTGATGCCTCGCAGATTCGCAGTCCCAGGCTGCTTGGACGCAGGGCACATCCTAAGCTGCAGCTGGAAAAGTCGCTGCTTGTGGGCAAACAGGCACAGCTGCACCAAACAGATCAATGTCCCAATCAAGCCAGCTCTAAATTGTGCATCTTTTGTTGGCCAAATCTCTCCCTCTCTAACAAAATGCCCTCTTTTCTGCGTGAGGTGCCGGCAGAGCTTGTTACTGCACTGCGATATCAGCCAAGCCCGGGCAGCCAGCTGGTGCAGGGAGCTCACTTCTCAGCAGCAGCCTGAATTAGGTTTTGATCGCAGTTGGTTTTAGGCTTCTTAGTCAGTTCTGCTTTCTTTAATACAGGCTCATCACCAGAGGAATCTTCACGTACCACTTTCTGAGGCTTGTGTTGTAGGGAGCGCTGCTATTGTCTGACTGTGTGCTAAAGAACAGCAAAGGATTCAAGTCCTGTTTTATTATTGTGAGCGTGTGTAAGCCCTTTGAGTCTGAATAAAAGGCCACATACTTTCTTTGCAAACAGAGAAGGAAGACTGAAGAACTATTTGAAATAATGATTAAGGGAGAGGATGTTTGTGTGTGAGAGAAGGAAGGAATAGGAAATCCAAGCATCCTAGAGCACTGAAATTTCTTCTTCCACCTTTGTGTTTCTGGTTTTCCTTCTTGGGCTTGTGCTTAGATGTTATCTCCAGCAGTGCTTTGACCCTAAACTCTGAACTGCCTTTCCCCAGCTCTCTTTCACTCTTGGTTGAAGGATTTCTTAATCTTTTTGGGGAGAGGGAAAAAAAAAAAAAAGGCAAAACCCTTCCCCCATCCACCGAGCCTATCCATTGGTTTTATTTCTTTGTATAACCTGGTGGCTCAGAGGATATTAACGATATGGAAATGCAGGTATATGTAGGCACCATATTTTTTGCCATCCTTTCACAGACTGCCACTGCTCCAAATATTTCTATTGGCTCGTTGACCAGAGACTGTAAATAACACAGAAATGAGAAAACCTTTAATTCTCTTCTAGTGATCCAATGGCAACGGATAGACATTCACTTTGTGAAGAGCTGTGCTGGAAGATTTTCATCATCTCCCAACTGCTTGGTTGTCCTTCTGCAAGCTATTACTGCCCAGCCCTTCCAGTAGAAGGGATTCTCTGTACTCTACTCCAAGTCAGACAGATTGTTTCAGTGTGATGAAGATGATTTTAGATAGTCTGTCTGGTTTAGCCCCAAATGGATTAGGTATGCTAATAGAAATCCTTTTCCTTGCAAAGCTGGCCCTGTGCAGAGTGACAAGCAACTGTAGAGGTAGCAACTTCAACCTGATATCGTCAGGTATAGAGGGAAATGTCTAAATGTAGCCTGGTAACCCCAAAAATAGAATCATGAACGGTTTGGGTTGG
This sequence comes from Grus americana, assembly GCF_028858705.1. NCBI lineage: Eukaryota > Metazoa > Chordata > Aves > Gruiformes > Gruidae > Grus > Grus americana. The sequence goes on from NC_072853.1 coordinate 6,066,916, forward strand.
AAGGGACCTTAAAGATCATCTAGTTCCAATCCCCCTGCCATGGGCAGGGGCACCCTCCACTAGACCACGTTGCCCAAAGCCCCATCCAACCTGGCCTTGAACACTTCCAGGGATGGGGCATCCACAGCTTCTCTGGGCAACCTGTTCCAGTGCCTCACCACCCTCACAGTAAAGAATTTTTTCCTAGTATCTAAGTCTACCCTCCTTCAGCTTAAGGCCACAAGCAAGCCCAGAGGAGGCCATGAAGATGATCAGAGGGCTGGAGCACCTCTCCTATGAAGACAGGCTGAGAGAGTTGGGGTTGTTCAGCCTGGAGAAGACTCTAGGGAGGCATTATAGCAGCCTTCCAGTACCTGAAGGGCCCTACAGGAAAGCTGGAGAGGGAAACATACCTCTCCATGGGGACCTAAATCCCCCAGTATATGTCCTCTCATGCCCCACATGAATTTTTTTGGTACATACATGGGCTTTCACACACTAAAAAGCTTTCACGTGCAGGCAGAAAAGACCTGCAATTCAGAACTATAACACTCTGAATGGTTTGAGCTGTTCATCTATTTGATGATGATGAACAAATGAATGTTTTCAGGTTTTGTTCCCCAGAGTAGAGAAAGGTAGAATTGTCAACAAAGCATATTTTGTTGACCTAGATTTTTATTTTAATGATAAATCAACGTACTTTCCTCTGTTCTTTTGATGTTTCAGGCCCAGACTTTTTTTCCTGTATCTCAGCTAGATTTAGGATTTATTTTGATGGAGGGTATTTTTAAGCTCCCAGAGAGAGTCTTCATCCATTTTGTATTGTTTCCTGCTTCTTTACACTACAAAGTGTTTCACAAAAATGCTATTTTTCGCTTTGTGCTTGTACAACACCTTGTCTGACATGAACTCCAATCTCACTTGGAACATCTTGTTCCTGTGGTAGTACAAGTTGTGAATTATATATGCACACACACTTCATTTTCTTAAAACAGGGTGTGCCTGGACCAGCAGGGCCCCCAGGTCCAAGAGGCTTGCCAGGAAATGTGGTATGTATGCACCAGTGTATTTGTTTTCCCATCTGTGCCCTGATTTCTTTAGTTAATATGTTTAGTTTTCCCTTCCTCAGGTTTTACTATCAGGTTCAAAAGGCTGTGTTCTTTATGGTTGACTTGAAAGATCTGGAGGCACCTGGGAATGGTGTATCTATGAAACACATTCTCATATTCATTTGTAGCAAGAGGGAGGCATGGAGCTGCTTCATTTCTCATCAAATTGTCAAAAGCAATTTTTGAGGCCAGCTCTTCAAGAGAAAAAATGCAATTTTTACTGTCTCTCTGGTTTTGTTTCCTTTGCCTCATTTTAATTTGTCCTTTCCTTTTGAAAACACGATTTCTTGGTATAAAAATTGCATGGTGAACTCCTCTATTTGTATTATGAAAACATGCAAATATTTGATCCTACAATCAGAGCCTTGAAATCAACACGGTGTCCTCCTTACCTCAGTAGATGTTCATCACCATTAAGTTGTGCATGATAGAGCTTTTCATGTTTGCAAATAAATCTTTGGACTAACTCTACTCCCTGCTCCACCAGTGTAATTTTCCTTCTAGTGCCTGGAGTTTCTCTGGGTTTACACTGGAGTAAGTGAAAACCAACAGTTAGACCCCATGTTATAATGGATTCAGACACAGTGGTTTAGCACAGAGGCCACTTTAAGGCAGAGTGTATTACCTGGGCAATCCAAGAAATCTTAAATTGCCTTTCTACTAATTGTTATGTTCCATTAGATTTAATTGTGTTAATGTAGTGATTTAATTTCAAACTGAAAGATGATATCGAAAATGAAGACCTTTTCCAATTTCATATTCCTTTAAGCAAACTTCTATACCAGCAATACCAATATATTGCCTATAAAAGCTAATATACTTGGAAATAATTTTTGCTGGTGCAGAAAGGAAAATAATTATTGCATCCATCCTGTGAGGAGGTCAATCCAATCTTACTGGTGCCAACAAATAATTTCACATCTTAAAATGGAGTACCAGTCACTCGTTTTGGTGAGTTAGGAAGCTACCGTATTTAATTTGGAGCTCTAAATCATCTCTATTTTGACAGGGAATCCTTTGAGATCTGCCAAGACATGAAAAGGATTGAAAACTGAAATAGAGAGTAAAACGAGCATAGCTATGTTTTACAATGTATAGCTTTGGAGAGCAGTAGCCATAAAAAATTAATATTGTGAGACTTTGGCTTCTCTGATACAGATGTGATGACTGGGGCTTTGTTGGTAATGGATTAGGAGCTACTGAGGATTTCACAGAATGAAAAAAATAGTTGTTGGTAGAAAGAGAGTGCACAAATCTGAGATTAGTGCAATTTCTGCTTTTGCTGTTCAGCTTTTTTTTTATATTGAAAAAAAAAAAACCCCTCCTTTAAGCACTTGGTACATATCTCTTCTGTGGTGTTCTCTGGATTACAGGTTGTCTGTACTTGGAAATGTAAAACTGATACTAATCCTTGAGATAGATTGTACTGAACCCACAGGTCTATCCATTTGCTTTAGGATCAAGTACTGCCTAAAAAGAAAGTTTTAAGCTTTAAAGTTCTTTTCAGGGTGTGCCTGGAGACCCTGGATTACCGGGAAAGGAGGGAGCAAAGGGGGAAAAGGTGAGTTTATTCTTTCGTGGATTTGTTTCTTTTCTTTTTGGGCATTTTAAGTGCCCTGGGACACAAGCAGTCTGAACTGGAAAGTGATTTCATAGGTTTGTGGATGTTAAGTCACATGGGTGCATTAGATCATCTGTCTGACCTCCTCTATTACACGTGCTATAAGGTTTTCACCCTGTTGCAGCTTTATAATTTCCCTAATAAAACCGCTGAGATACAACTGGATACAGTGAAGTCACTGCTACACATTTATGCCATGATGATGTTCTACTGTCCTCACTGCCTGATGACAGCGGGCTTTTGGTGTTTTAAGTACCTCCTGTTCAGCACTGTAAATCCAAAGCTGCAAAAACCCCTGTCTTTCATGGTTAGGAAATGGAGATTTCTGCTTTCCTGATAAGCTGTTGTAACTGGACCATTAGTTCAGCTTTCCAGTGCACCCTCGCTTAGCTTCTGCCTGCCTTACCGAACTGTTATGTCCCATCTCATAGCTAGGCAATGAGCTCTCTGAGGTCAGGGGTTTGTAATTTGCTCATACGTTGCACGGTGCCCAGCATGCTGGAGTCCTGATCTTTGTTTGCTGGGGTGGGAATGATTAATCAGAAACGTGGCCCTATGCATGCATATAGACGGAGTTTAAACGGGAGTTAATCCCAGCCTCTTCAGTCAAAAATCTTCCAGATTACTGAGATCTACCTCAGGGTCATGTGTGGACCAAGGGCTCTCTGACATAGCTGGTTCCCAAAACATTTTGAAGTCTCTTTTTACATTCCTTAAGGAAAATTACAAATGCCTCGAGACTACTGAAGGAAAAGGCTTCCTGTAAAAGAGGAATTCCTATGATGCCAAGAGAAATTCATATGAGAAAGCTAGAAAAAACACATATCTTTCAGTCCCAATGAAAGACCTGAGACAGAATGGTCTTCGGTATGCTACTAAGAGTTTTGCTGGATTGTCTTCTACAGGGTGATCCTGGAAAAGAAGGAGAAGTGGGTTTACCTGGGCCTGCTGGTGAGCCAGGGCCTGCTGGAGAGCCAGGTTTGCCTGGTAAGGGTAAAGATGGAGAACAGGTAGGTACTGCTGGCAAGCTGTGAGCTTGAGTAGTTCGGTGTGAGATAGACAAGCATGACTTCTGCAGAAGAACGCCGGATTTTTAGTAGCATTAAGCTGCGTTGTCACAAGTGCTTGCAGGCTGTCTACTTAAGACGTGAAAGACCTGGTTGTGCAAAATGCTGCAGATCACAGTGCTGCATCCAAAAAGGCAGTGAGAACTGAAGCTTTATTTCTGAATATTAAACTCCCTTCAGTGTGCCATGGTGGCCTTTGAAAGTGGAGACCTCTGCGTGGAGTAGCCATTGTCCCTGTGACTAGTAAAAAAATTATTAGGAAGTTCTCTAAAAGCATTTGATTCTAGCCAAGTTAGCAGATTATTTAATTTGCTTACATATTATCAGTAAAATATTGCCAGGACGGTGTGAGGCAAGGAGGGGGGTGGTGGGGATGCTTGCTGCCTTCACTGTCTCAAAGTCCAGGCTCCTGTTTGGCTTCATGGTGACTGTTTTCTGGTTTTGGCTCTGTCACTTTAGGGGCAAAGAGGCCCGCCAGGCTTGCCAGGACCCTTTGGACATAAGGTGAGCATGAGCTTTACTGTGGACTCTGCTTTTCTCCATTGCTGGAACTGGAGAAAGTTATGGTGAAAACATGATCTGTTTTTCTCTGGAAGATAGAGTTTGTGAAGCTTTCACTCAAAAATGCACCTTTGAGGCGGTTCCTTATTATTCCAATATGTCTGTAAATGTAAATATTAAGATATGAATTACCTGTATTCACTTTCCACATTTATATTTCCTTCCAGCATTATGTGAATTCAACACAGATTGAGGGCTAAATGCACACTTTTTCAGGGAAACGATGACTGGAGACCTTTAATCTGTATGGCTAGAGAGACACTGCGTAGCTAAAGTTTGACCTACTCTTGAGACCTCCTGTCAGCCCCTCAAAGAGCACTCCTCCATAGCACTCATTTCCCTCACCTCTCTCCAAGGAGGATGTGAATTATTTTCCAGTGGGACCAGATAGTCCTGGTTTGCCCTCCTGTATTGTAGTTAAGGCAAAGACTAGCTAGTTGGTTAAGTTAATGACACTAATTTCAGCTGAAAATAGTGTTTATTCCCTTGTTAAGTACACAGCAAATAGTGAAAGGAGTAAAATAGCAAACCCCTTTGCTTCCAGGAACATCTGGATTGTGCTTGACTCTTCAATCAGATATGTCAGAAATTTGGCTCTTTGAAATGACTGTGTCCTGATCTGGATTGGAAGAGGAATAGGATGTTGAAACAGATTTTATAAATGATATAAGTAGGAATATAGCAATATGAGGCTAGGTCTATCTAGGTCCTGTATTTTTTAAATAACCAAACTGCTATGAAATGTTTTCATTATGCTGCGTTCTGTATAAGTTCATTGTAGTCTGTTGTATATATCTTTGACAGTTCAGAACACACACACAATAATAGACTGAGAATTAATATAAAAGTCAGAAAAAAACACTAAAAGAAATCTCATGAAATATTCTATTTGATATCAACACAAGATGGCAAGAATATTAATTGTGCATGGGAAAATACTATTGAACTTTTTGTATTGAAATTATGTTCTTGAATAAAGTAACAGATAAGGGATCTACCGGAGTGTTTGAACTAATCAGAATGCATTTTCTCTCACAGTCCTTGCAGTATTGTTTCTTTGTAATATAAGATTAGCTTAAGAAGAAAGAAAGAAAGGGAGAAAAAATAGGAGATATTGCATACTGAATTTTGGGTGGGCAGAATCCATGGGTAACAATTTTTCTATCATGCTTCTACATAGCTGGGAAAAGTGTAATAATAAATAACATAAACAAGATTCATTGTTATAAGTCTACTGCCAATGTGAGACCAAATCTCACAACTGCAATACAATCCATAAAAATCTTATTTGATTTCTCCCTATAACAAGAGAACAGACATTAAATTTAAGTACTGCAGCTGAATTCTTTCTTAACCCTCTGTCTTCAATGCCCATTAAACAGTGTCAAGTAGTTGTCTGTGCTCTGCAGGTTTTACTATTGAAAATCCTGTTTTCTAGAAGGGAGGTCTCTCCTTTTGTAGTACAGTCCTCTAGAGAGAGTGTTAGAACTATTGAATTATTTTTTACAAAAAATTTTTACAAAAAAACCTATTCATACACTTCTGTGAGCAGGCCTATGTTGATAAAGGAAAGGAGAATGTTAAGATGTAATCGAACATCCCTAATTCTGTCTTCCCCAGGAAAATAATCTGTATTTGGCAGGTTAGCCATCTACCATAGAAACACAGAAGGAAAAGCACGTTACGGTGCTTAGTGTTTCACCAAGCCAAGGAGAGTGCCCAATACCCTGCAGGCAATTGCAAATGCTAGAAATTGGATACTATGCACTAAAATAAATTAAAATACTTGTAAAGGCTGTGTTCCCACTCAGTTATGTGATGTGGCGCACATTGACGTTATGTGAGGGCTTGCAGAGGTGGGCTGGGGCTCGTGTGAAGGAAGGGAAGAGTTTTTCTTGGCATGCCATGACAGTAACTCTGCCGTATCCCCGTGCTGCCACAACCTGATACCGTTCCTCTGTGGGCAGGATCAGGTCAGGACGTATCAGTGTTATGTCATGTCGTAAAACCTAATTGCATTTCAGCACATTTTCTCGACAGTGCTCCAAACCTTTAACTTCTTCCTTTCTTTCAGGGTGAGAGAGGACCTCCTGGCCTCCCAGGACAGCCAGGAGACAGAGGTGTGCCAGGAATCGGGCTGGCTGGACCCCCTGTAAGTAGTAGATCCTACTGCAACCCCTTACAAGGCAAAAACTTACCCATTGCCATCTGGGGAATGTGTTGGCTGTGCTCAGCTGTGCCCCAGAGCCTGTGGGACATTTCACCCTCTGAAGATGCAAACCACAAACTAGTCCAGGGGCTGCCATTCGTGGCTCAGTTGTCTCCACATCTGTTGTAAGAGCTCTTGATGAATTTGGTTTTAGTTGAAAGAGAAAGGCAGAGAAGTGCTGTAGGAGTGATTGATATCACTGGCTGTTACTCGTGACTTTTCTGCATCATCTTGACACATTGGCTGTGGATGCGAGTTGAGATCTGTGCTAAGCCAGCAGGACTCATCTGCTGGGGAGATGTAACCCTGCTGTCACGCCATTAGAAGGTATGAGTGTGACACACATGCCCACATCAGTGACGTAGTCAGCACTCTGATAGGGAAATACAAAATCAAATGACTGAAATTGCTGCGTTACAAGAGTGCCATCATCCACATCGTTTCCCACAAAGGTTTAGCTGCCCGTCATCCAGATCTACCTTCACCTCCTGCTGTCAGTGCTAAAGGTATACCCTTATCAGTACGCCATGAGGTGTATCTGGGGTTCTGCTCCATAAAGTTTGGATTTTCATATCACTGGGGTTCGATCATTCTAGTCCTCGGCATGTACAACCCTTCTTGAGATCGGGGGGATTTGGGAGTGCTCTGACTGTAGCCCTGCTCAGAGTCCTCCAGATATGCAGTGAATTTGTGAGGGAAATAAGTTTAGGAGGAAGCAAACTTTATTCCTAGCTGTAATTGCTAGAGGACATCTGAGACCTTGCCTTCTTTTGCCGTGATACTGTACCAATCACAGTCAATGTTTTCATGCTCTGGTTATCTAGATATAAATTTCCCAATTAGTACAGGAAATTACCTTGAAATGATAAGTCATATTGCTGTGTAATACTGGTTGACACATTGAGCTTTCTGAGGTGTATCCCCACTCAATATTTGCTTTTACCATGCTGAATACTATATGAGGTAAAGCAGACTGGGTCAGTCATGTTTTACACTGTGACTGTGTCATGGCCTTCATGGTCCTCGCAGGGTTACTGATGACTGAAGATTTGCTGGGTGTTATTTGTTATGATTTATCTAGGAACAGCGATGTTCTTGCATTTCTTAATGTTCAGTCATTAATATAAAAAATTAAAATGAAATTAGCACATGAGCATCTGGCTTGTTTGAAAGTCACTAGGCTATGGCTAGTTTTTAATTACTTATTTTTAGATTCAGTACAGGGGTAGATGAGTTCACTTCTGCATCCTGATGTACACCAGATGACAAAGTTATTCTTCGCTGGGGCTTTAGCATCCACATATCCATGAACACAAATGGCTAAGAACTTGACTCCAGGTGTAGACATCACTTGTCTCACACCAGAGGATTACTTTTTCCTGTGTCATCATTTGACCACTGTCAGGATGAGTAGCCACCGACATACCACACTATTCCTGATTGATTTGTTTTTATTTATTTAATCTGCTTCACTATATACTTTTTTTATTATCAACTATTATGATGCTTTTCTCTACTATATATTAATCGTAACCTCAGCTCCAGTGCAACGACTCTGGAATTTGAAAAGCACTGTATAACCTTGAATCCATCAGGCTTTCACAAAGGCTGAGTCCCACAGAAAAAATAGAATAAACTCAGTGGAGCTGCTTCAGTGCACATTACACACTGAATTAAAGGTGTCAGCCTATACCCTTTTCAGCGATGTGACAAAATCGTGTGTATAATACTTTCAGCTTCAGAACTGAGAGCCAGCAACTCTTTTTAATTGGAGTCTTCACCCTGTTTCATCCTGTTACTTTAACCTTTCTTGAGCTTTGCTCCCTGCATAAAAGGTAGACATAGATGAGGATTTTTTTAATTTTGTCTGCTAAAGTATTGAGTTAGTATTTACATAACACTGAGCCATAAACTGAGTATTAGCAGAACATGTTCTTCCCAACTGAACCATAAGCAGAAGAGGGGACTGCTTGGAGAAATGGGGTGAATTCACATGCTCGTGCTCAAATTGCCTAATGGACACGTGTACTGCATAAGTAGAAGGGCTGTGCCCTTGCTCTGCCTTGACCTGTGCATATTATTGTGGGTTCAGAATTATGTATTTAGCCTTTGCTTGAGCAGAGCATTAAGGCGTCTTGCATGGAGGACTGTATGAGGATTAGTGAATTAATGTGCCTAAAATAGAAACCAAAGGGAGAGGAGCCATAGAGTGAACCAATTTATTCAAACACAGCCCCAGAGATGTGAGGTCAAGCCTTGTTTTGGGTGTGTTTGGAATGCCAGATTGACTTGTCCCTGCTGGATATGTGTACCACATCACTTCTGTGTTCCTATAGAAGTGGATACCTTCTAGTGGCTCACTCAGTTGCACCTTTTTAAGTTGCATCCCCAAACAAATAGCATATGTAAGGCTGCTGAACTCCTTGCTTTGACCTCATTTAAAGAGCACACAGGTCCCATGGGATGCTTTTCCTTCTATTAGAGGTATCTGAATAAAGTGGTCTTCAGGACCTGCAGGGAATTGTCCTGTCCCAGCCCAATAGATACGAGGATGCTGTGGTTCTGTGTCCCCAAGTCCAACCAGCAGGGATGCTGTGTATTGCCATGGGCATGTGCAATGCACACACACATACACAGACGCGTGCGGCCACGCAGACCAATGGAGAGAATAATGCCTTTATCAACACTCACATAACCCTAACCAGCACTCTCAGAAACATGAGCAACTATGTCTTGATCCTGCTCCTCTTCTCCAGCTGGAGTTTGAAGGCCACTGTTGGAACATACACATGAAATATGGGTCTTTCCAGCAGGTGGTCTCCGACACCTACTCTGCCCAGTACCCAGGCCTCCGCGGAGGTACTCTGCAGAGGTATTCTGCATCCTGACACATCCTCAGACTTGTTCCTTTTCCTCACCCTTCCTCCTCCATTTTTTGTTATCTTGGTGCTTCAGGATCCGCCCTGATCAGCCAAGGGTGCGTGTGTGTGTGTGTGTGTTAATTTTAAGCTCTGCTAGTGTTGTGATTGTTGTGTCTTCTCTGTTTGCAGGGCCCTGTGGGACCCCCAGGAGACAAAGGGTCATTGGTACAGTATGTCTTTCTAACTACACCCAGATTTTATGGGGAGGGGACAATCACATTAATTGTGTTTCTACCAGTGATTTCATGAAAGCAGGCTTAATTGGTTTATTTTTGCCCAAGGATGGTAGGGTTACAGAGTGGCTGACCCTCCAACAGGGACTTCACTTGTGCATTACCAGCTACTTGTCTGCTATATTTGGTTGTGAGAAAAGGAGTTGATCAAGACTCTTGGCAGGGTGACAGCTTTCCCTTACCTATCAATACAACCCTACCAAGAAAGAATGAGTCACTTGTTTAACCCTTCATTCAAAAAAAAAGTATTTCAAGGCACATAATTCACGGCACACTGCTATGCCTTACGGCGAGGCCTCAAAGGTTTAAAGTAAACCATTTCAAAGCATTTTTCTCACTTAAGTCTTACAGAAAACTGTGCATTTTAGCATTCACCAAACACACCTAGGTCCTCAACATGCAGTTTTACAAGGTTGCAGTCCATTGGTGTGAAACACATAACTGTGTACTGTGGTCTCAGTATACACTGGCATGAATTTCCAGCACTACAGGCAGTCCTAGCCAGTGCGCTAGCTTGGCACTGAGGAGCTGGACCTTCTTTTTTCCTCTACAGTCCTGTGCCCACTCATATTTTCTCCCTCTTCATAAACTTACCTGCCTATAGAGTCATCGTTACCTTTCCAATAAAGGTATGTGAAACTTGACTTTAGTGATGCACGTGAAGTCCCTTGAGGCACAGAAATGACTGATACTGTGATAGCGGAATGTGAGATTTAATATTTTTTTTCTTAAACTCTCTCATAGTTGTTTAACTGCTAGTTACTTTTTTTTTCCCCAATAACTATTGGGTTGAGAATTTCTTCTCTTCAGCTAAGAAGCACCTGATAAGTACTGTTCACACAAGTGGGTTTGTCTGTTCTCTTGCTACCAGGGTCCCCGTGGTGTACCTGGTATCCCTGGACCACAGGGGCCTCCTGGCCAGGATGTAAGTAAAATAAAAGTGTAAGTGCTCAAGAAATTTGCCAATGCTTTCATTTAATTTCCTCAAAAATTGTGCTCATACTCAGCCACAGTCATTGAGCATTACTAAGGTGGTCCAAGGGAGATGATTCACAGAAGTGAAGCTCTTACAAGTTAAGATGTCAGAGGGAAAAACAATTAGGCTAAGAAGTGTTGTGGAGGACTTTACCACTGAACCATTTTAACATGATACTGGAGAAGGGACTTGGCAGCATCCACTGGTGAATGACCACACACTGTGGAGAAGGGTGATTGTTAAGCTGTCTAGGAACTTCTTAGAAGCTGCAGAAATAAGTAACCTATAATACTTCTATGAAAACAGGGCCACAGCTGTTAAAAAGCTCTTTGTGAGTTCATTTTGCTGCTACTGCTGTGCATGAGAGATGACATTTTAACCTCTTGGTGCGTTGTCCTCATTCCTGCCATCTCAGTGGGTGAGTCATGGAGCTGAGGGATAGAGAGAAGTGTGGCGGACTCCCAGCTGGAAAGCTGACCCCTCTTGCTGCCCAGCTTTGTCACAGTGTTGAATCAGAAAGAGGAGAGGGTTTTTTTCTCTGCTGGTCAGCCAGCTCTGTGATGTGGAAACCAGTCCTGGAGGAAAACCAGCAAGGGGGCTCTGAAGATTTTGAAAGGCTTGATCTTTGGATTTGTGCCTGTTGAGGGAACGCTGTGGGAGGGGGCAGTGGCCTTCTGAAACTCTCCTCCTCAGCACTGCTTTATGATGCTGTCATGTCTGAAATGGGTACCAGTTTTAATGAAACCCATGGCAAGCAATTTTCATCCCTGGTATAACTTTATTGATGTACATCAGCTGGCCTGAAGGGTGTACTTTCCAATGGGATGGATCTCCTTTCCTCCTGAAGTATTTGGAGAAGGTCTCGTTTTCTTCCCACCTACTTTGTCACCAGGCAAATTATTATGGCCAGGGTACTCTTCCGCAGCCCATGACAGTAGAAATCATTCTTTGCCTCCATCACCTTGTGTCCCTGAGCAGCCACAGATTCAGCATTGTGTCCTGCTGACTGCCCCTAGAGCTCCTCACCTTGTCTCAGATGTTTGAGATTTTTAACGTACAGGTTTTAAACAGGAGATATAATAGATGGGTTTATTACAACTATGTTGTGTGAGGAAAGTGTTAGAGCCAGCTTTTCTGAGTCTTTCTGGCTCTACTCAAATCAGCGTTGACTGGTCAGATCTTGGAGGGCCAATTCTACAGCCTTTACATCTTTCCTTTCCCCCACAAAAATTTACCCAAACAGAACCATTCTTTATGGTACTTATAAAACACATCCTCTATTACATTAACTGTTTTAATTGCACTCAATATGTCTTTCAGGAGCTCTCTGTATCCTGGTTGATCACCTATTAAGCAATTCTACCTGTGTTCCAGGAAGTGTAAATGCTACTACAGGGCACATTCTACTATTTCTTGGTATAACAGCAGGGATACCTATTTGACAAGATCATGCATTTGTGGTTTCTTGATCTCCACTTTCATTTATGACTAGTACAAAGGATTTTTTTTGTTCTGCTTTTGCACTCTTGTATATCAATGTAGTATTCCTGTATTCTTTGAAGCGTGCCCATTTTTGTACTCTGTTGTGTTTAAACAGTATGTCATCAGTTAGGAAAGCTCCAATTTGAATTGCTAATATGAATTTTCCGTGTAATTCCCAAACCATTCAGTGGCAATATCCTTAATGACTTGCCTCAATGTCTTGTCTTTTGCTGTGGCCTTTGCAAATGTATTCCAAGTTTTTTATGAGACTGAATAATTCTTTTAAATCACATTTACATACATTAGGCTATTCTCTCCATTATCTTTTCAGTTTCAGACTCATGAGGTGCTCTTGGAAGTGTATCTGCTATAAGTTGTTGTATTCCCTGAGACTGCTGAATCAGATTTACAGTTCTGTTTGGGGAGGTGGAAGAGTCAATACTTCTTCTGCAATATCTTTGTCCAGAGTTACCTCCCATAGGTGAATAGACTAGATTTTTTTTTTAGATAACTACATCCTAGCTTCTTTCAGGTGCCCTAGAAGCATGTGCCATATTTTTGCAATAGCACTGCTCAGGGTCACCTTTTGAAACACCTGTTGGCAACTTCATCAAATATCAAGAGTCCTCAGGACAGTGTCTTGCTTTATTAAAATTTTAGGTTTTGAAAATCCCTGTCCAGGTTTGTAGTACAGTTGTGCAAGTTTGGCTTTATTCTGTTATTCTTTGCAAAAGACTTGGTGTTTATTTCTATGAACTGCCCTCTAGAGTTCACTATTCCCGTAAATCCCTACAGATTATCTTCATAGAATCATAGAATGGTTTGGTTTAGAACGGCCTTAAAAGATCATCCAGTTCCAACCCCCCGGCCATGGGCAGGGACACCCTCCACTAGACCACGTTGCCCAAAGCCCCATCCAACCTGGCCTTGAACACTTCCAGGAATGGGGCATCTACAACCTCTCTGGGCAACCTGTTCCAGTGCCTCACCACCCTCACAGTCAAGAATTTCTTTCTAACATCTAATCTAAATCTACCCTCCTTCAGCTTGAACCCATTACCCCTTGTCCTGTCACTACACTCCCTGATAAACAGTCCCTCACCAGCTTTTCCTGTAGGCCCCTTCAGGTACTGGAAGGCTGCTATAAGGTCTCCCCGGAGCCTTCTCTTCTCCAGGCTGAACAACCCCAACTCTCTCAGCCTGTCTTCATAGGAGAGGTGCTCCAGCCCTCTCATCATCTTTGTGGCTCTATTTTCTGGGAAAAAGCTGGGACATGTTGTCTTTGTCCCATGTACATTATATTTTTGTCTTTAAATTTGCTGCTTTTTTTTCTGATTAGCTAAAGGTCCAATTCTTAAAGCCTGAAAAATGCTTTCTGTAGGCTTTTTTCGTGGTCTTTGTTTTCCCAGATAGTAGGTCTAATTTGCTCCATTACAGGACTGCTAGATATAGTGCCTACTTTAATGCCCGCAGTTACTTCAAATATAATGTGCATTTGCTTTTAGAAAAAAAAAAAAAAATCCAAATCACCTTTTAAGCTGGCAGTATTCCTCTATCGAATATTGCAAGAGCGTAGCCTTGAATACATTCTTTAGAGAAATTGCCCGGTCTCATATTCTTAAAGGTGCAAAAAATAATTCTACATTTTAAGTGATGTTGTATGCATGGCCACCTCCTCCAGCTGCACTGGACCAGGTCCCTCCTGCCAGGCCTCTGGTGCCCAGGACCCGGGGTCTCTGCCTTGGCTGAGGGATGCAGCTGCTGCTTTCCCATTTCAACCAGTAACAAAGCTGCGCATGAATCCCAGAGACACCAGACATGGACACACAGAGGACGCTGACATGGCTGATCACACAGACTGCCACAGACAACAGCACCTACATACCCAACTCACGTACAACACACATAGAGGCAGGTCCCCTCCTCCTCTTCGGCTGGCAGAGACAGAAGGTCACTTAGTGGTGGCACACACACGCACCACTCTCTAGGTTCACAAGCACACACATATTTGCAGATCCTTTGAGCATTGGCACAGCCCCTCCATCCCCCCAGCACCCCTGCCAGGATCCTGGACCCCTTTACCAGCCCCATGGGTCCCCTACTCGCTGGCTGGTCCAGCCTGGTGCTCACTGCAAACACACATGCATTTGTCCACTCGTCCTTTGTGCACTCCACACTCGTGGTTTGCCCTGGGTGTACCAGCACAGACACCCACTTCCAGCAAGATCAACCTGAACTTTGCAAGGGATAAAACTGTAAACCAAGGGGACCTCGGACTGGGAAGGTACAGGAATCGATAGAGCTGTGCAGATCCATGAGGGGATTTGCAGGGGAAGGGGGAGCACACCTGATACCTGGCCCAGACCCAAGGTCCTCTTACTCATCAGCTGGTCCAGCTTGAAGTTTGTTGGTGAATACACACGCACCTGCCATGCACACCAAGATACAGACCCTCACACCCCCCCAGCAGCCAGTGCCAGGCACACAGGTTGTGACCCACCGTCCTGCTTCCCCTGAACATCCCTTCATGGGTCTGCAGAGCTCTATCAGTTCCTGTACCCCTCCCCATCCTGGGTCCCCCTGGTTTACAATCTCATTCACTTACAAATTCCAGGTTGATCTTGCTGGAAGTGGTGCCAGTGGTTTCTTGATAGCCCATCAGTTAGTGGGAGCAGTGAGGTTTGTTTCTTGTCCAGTCTGTATCTTGGTATATTTTGTTTCTGGTTTCCTCCTTTTCCCTTAGTTTCCAAATCAGCAAGGTCCTCAATCAAATAACCCTGCTGGAATAAACATCCTCCCACTCCCCCATGCCCACATCAGTTAGCGTGACTGTCCAGGTTGGGTTCCCATCACTGCCTCCCTTATTATTTGTTGCTCAAGTTTCTGTCCCTGTATGTTCTTATTTATGGCTTCCTCCTTATTTTCCCTTGTTGTATTGAAAATGGTCCTTGACCAGATACCCCTAAAGGAGCAGACACTCTCTGGCCAAAGACCCTTACACTGAGCATTTTTCGGGAAGCATCCACTCTCCTCTGGCTGTCTGCTGGGAGCTAAAATGTTTCTGTTCAACATATCTACTTAGTTCCCTTAGATTAAAAAACAATCTGAATGAGACATTGTCTTGTCCCACTATTAGCAGTGAGGGCACCCATTTAATAGGCTCTTTCTGTATTTTGATTATGATCATTTTAATTAACATAAACATTGAATTAATCACTTTTTAATTATGTTAATTATTTCTGATAACTAAGTTCTAGTATTACCGTGAAGTTAATCTTCCCCTGCATTTATTTTCTTAATTACAAAAACTTTGTGGATGCATACATTACTGCCGTCGGAACTGAAAAGCAGAGTTTTTTGTTCTGGGGTTGGTTTTCCCATACAGTTAGAAGGACAGTTCCAAGAAGCCTTTGTGTTGGCTTTAAGGTACATACACCGCAAACCAGAATACACTTACTAAATCTCCTATTGGCTTTTTATTCCTGGGACTTATAACCTATTTAAGCTACTGCATTTTAAGTTTAATTTTCAGTCTTGTAGTAGAACTACACCACCATAATCCTGTGTGACAGGCTTCCTTGTACACTTTCTTCTATTTTCACATACATCACTCACCTGAGCATCATTTTTCAGCGTGTCATCTGCACAGCTTCCATCAGTTCCCTGTTTAGAGACCATTCCTGTGTGTCAGATTTTGCAGACCGACTGAGTACTCTGAATCCTGTGCATCATACCTCCTCATTGCTGATATCTTTTTCCTGTACTGGTATGCTGTGCCACTCATTGGATATTCTGTTTTGTGCCAGCTACTGTTGGCTGCAAACTCCTGACAGTGTTCAGAATTAATGAGCTTCCCAACACTGGTTGTTATTGGGGTCTGTGCATGTTCCCACATCACATTAGCAGTGTTTCTTTTCATTGCCGTGCAGGTTTTTGGGCAGACCCTTTTTTATTAGTATTATTTTTTTTCTGACTTTCTCTTTTCCAGTTTCCTCAGCTTGTCAGAGGCAGTTATACCCTCCATGCCTTCCTTCTAGCATTTTCTGAGCAATGTTTGCAGCTTGGCCCTTGCTGTCAGCCTTTTCTAACTGGAGACCTCTACAGTCCGGCAATCCCTCCTCTACTTTGGACTCTGTTTCCAGTTGCCTGTTCTCTGATAACGCAACATGTTGAAGTGCCATCATCCTACAGCTGCTTTGTTCATTTCAGCTCAGACAAGCATTCTTCAAAGGACATGTTCTCTTTTTGCAGTCTTGTACCTTTCAACTGTTTGACTTTTCCTGGGGATGCAGTGGTTTTCAGATTTGTCAACCATGGCACATAGCTTAATTTCTTATGCTGGCTTATTTGCACCCTGTTTAAGACACTGCCAGCTCCACATCATACAGCGTTCAAGAGCACAGGTCCATCCCTTTTCGTCTCAAGGCAATCTGATACCATGTGGCTATCACAGCCATGCTTAAATATTTCCCAGGATTTCAGTTTTAGTCACTCTCTTATGTGTCTTTTCTCATAACTAAGCAGTCTTTTTCTATATTCTTCTTTTAATAAATCATGTTTAAATGCTCAAATTCCACCGCTAGTACCACGTCATGTTTCAGATCCCTCAGCAAAAGGCTGTCAGCAAGCCCTATGGTAAAAACTTTATTTACAGCTATGTTAATAGTCAGCATGAAAGACATTTCTGAATTGTCTTGTCTTTGTTGCTTTCTGATCCAGGATGATTCTCATGGCTCAAGTCTTTGCTTTGCATCACACTCCTTAAAGCAAGTGTTGTGTGAGTCTTCCTGAATGTTGTGGTTTAACCCCAGCGGGTAACTAAGCATCATGCAGCCGCTCACTCACCCCTCTCCCTGCCAAGGGGATGGGGAGGAGAATGGAAAAAAACCTCTTGGTTTGAAGTAAAGACAGTTTAATAGGATAATAAAGGAAGAGAATAACAGTAATAATAACAACAGTACTACTACTAATAAATTATTATTATTATTAATAATACAAGTGATGCACAAATACAATTGCTCACCACATGCAGAAAAAGACAAAACCTGATGCCCAGTCTGTTTCTGAGCAGTGATCCCACCTCCCAGCTAGCTTCCCCAGTTATACCCAGAGCATGACGTTCCATGGCAGGGAATATCCCTTGGGCCAGCCTGGGTCAGCTGTCCTGGCTCTGCTCTCCCAGCTCCTTGTGCACCTGGCAGGGTGTGGGAAGCTGAAAAGTCCTTGGCTTAGTGTAGACACTACAGCTACCTCACAACAACTGAAACCATCAGTGTGTTATCAACGTCATTCTCATAGTAAATCCAAAACACAGCACTATACCAGCTGCTAGAAAGACAATTAATTCTATCATCTCAGCTGAAACCAGGACACTGAACAAAGTAGATATGGAAATACAAGATCTGTAATTTTTAATTAGGCAGCCATCTTCCCACTTGCAGAAGTGGTTAGGAACCACAGTGGAGAGGATGCCAAAAGCATGATGTGATGATAAGCATCTGTGAAAGAGAAGAGACTTTGGGAACATCGCACAATCTTCTAACAACAACCACATTGCTGTTCTGTGGAAGAAACAAAACTATAAACAATTACAATGTTTCCTTTTATTTACTGAATTCCCCAGAAGGACATGTGTGGGGAATTATGAGCTAAGAATCTCCTTCACACCTTGTCTTCTCTTGGTTCTCGCCTGCAGAAGGTTTAGTTCCTTGGGACTCAAGCTTTCATCCATGGACTTCAGTAATACTTCGTTTCCACTTTAGCTCCACTTCAGTTTGTGTTTAATACTCACCTCTTAGAAAGTCAAGGCAATTGAAGGGTTGTTGTTCACCCAGAAGTGTTTAATGTTGACATAGAAAAAGAACAACCAGTATATTCTCCCATTTTCTCTCTCCTCTAGCAAGAAGTACGGAATTAAAGTTATAAGTGAGATACAAGGATGAAATTCGAGTTTGCTCTATAGCTATAACCATGGCGTAGCAGGGTATCACAACTTTGCCTGTGTGCACACTGTAGTCATTAATCCCCAGGTAGCCAAGTAACTCCCCATCTGGCTGTTTTCATAAATAATACAGTGAACTGACTGGAGACAATGGACCAACCTGAGACAAGGTGATTGACAGAACACCTAGTCCCATTCCTGACAAAGCGTTTGACCAATTTTTTAAAGGAACTTTTCCAGGTGGAAATTTTGGATAGTCTCAGAGAGTCCCCCAGGTAGCCCCTGCTGAGCCTAGACTGATTGAAAGCCATTACTTATATCTTCAGTGTGTTAACGTCCTGGGTGGGCAATCTGGCACCATCCCAGAGACCTCTCCAGGTGGGTCCAGCTGCAGAATCAACCAAACTAAACGCAAATAAGATGCTTTTAAATGGTCAGTAGAAACTGTTCCTGCAGATGCAAAAATGGTCATGTATGACAGCCTTTTGTATGTGGTTAAGATAGTTAGAAGATATTTTGTATGTTCTTTAAGGTACTCAATGTGCCTAGAACAGGCACATCTGAGTGATGACACAGAGTGACAGGCCAGCTGGATACAGGAATTTAGCAGAGAATGGTTTGGGGAAATCTGACCCGGTCCAACTTAAAACACCACCGCAAAGATCCTTGCAATGCAGATTTCTGTCGCCATCTGGACAGTGACCACCTGTCCTGTTCAAAAGATTTGGTTTCCTATGTGAGCATCACTTTATGCAAAGATTAAAATATAATCTTTAGTTTTGTTTTGTTTTGTTTGGTTTTATTTTGTTTTGGTTGTTGATTTTTTTTTTTGTGGAATTTTTTTTAACAAACTAATGACTTGCTAATGACAGGCAAGAGATGCCTATTGGTGGCAAGGATCCCTTTTCCAAACCATGACTTCCTGGACCTTAAATTCTAAGGATGCTGCTAATTTCTATGCCTTCATTTCACGAAAACCGATACCAATACACCCCCACAAGCAAACAAACAAACAAACAGACTCATTGCTATTTCCAGTGCAAGGAACCTGTTTCCAAGGCTTGTGCAAAGCAAGGTCTTGATTTTGCATGTTACAGGTGTCTTCAGGGATTTAAAGCTTCATCCTTCACACTGTTGCAGGTCAGTGTTTCCTGTGACCAGAAGACAAGCTAAAGCAATTTCAGTCTTTGTGTGACTCAAATGACTTTAACAAGGTCACATGGTAGATAAGTGAGGTTTAGGAGGGATACAGACAACGTGATTAAGAGATGGCAAAAAATCGAGAGGGACAACTTTTAAAGTTGCAGATATTTAAAGTTTACTGTTTGCCACATACCAGGAGCAGTACTGTTCAGTGGCAAGAAGTAGAAATGTGTGCTAGTCCAGAGCAGTCAACAGAGTGTGGGAGCAACCAGGGCGTTATTATATGATAATTTCACATTTTTTTCTTTCTCTTGATCTGCAGGGTCTACCTGGAAATCCAGGAGAAAGGGGACCTCCTGGAAAACCAGTATGTAACTTCACTTCTGTATTACATCTTCCTTTTAACTCAATTTCCACCAGTACACCTTACCTCAGAAGTGCAGTTCAGTGCATTTCCACTCTTCCCAGCAAAGCAACTGGAAAAGCACTAAGAACCATTAAGTAGTTATGATAAAAATATCTGTGTTTTCTTTGGAACAGTATGAAAATAAATGGATATCCTACATGCAAATAAAAGCCAAAATTGTAAAGGCAATTTCTTGGCACCACTATGCCGTACCCTCGGCAAGAACTACATTTCCTATATATGAAGAGTTCAGCTTATCTCAGATGTGATGAAGTGCATCGATAACGTAGGGCAGCAAGTATGTGTTTGGCCCAGTGAGTCCTGGGCAGGGCAAGGGAAACCAATGAGAGTCCATAAGCATGTTCAGAGAAATTTCATATACCTTGATGTCTTTTAAAATTGCCTGAGATAATGAATTTCTCATTCCACAGGGTTCCTCACCCCTACTGTCTCCAGAGGACATAAATCTCTTAGTAAAGGTAATCAGCCTTTGAGGATGGAGGGAGTTTATCTGTATGTTTGACTAACACCCTGTGATGGGAAAGTATATGAGCTACAAGTGCAAAAGGTCCCTTTAAACATTCTGTCAGAGCTTGGTTGGGACACTAGAGCACATGCTGGAGAGCAAAATCCAATGCCTTTTGACCATCCTCCAGCAGTGACATGACCTGCAAAGATCTTAATAACATGGTGTATCTTACAAAAGCTCTGATACTTTTTCAGCTCTTTGAGGCACGTGTTCCCAAGGAGAAATAAAAATTGTCAAGTTGTATTACCTAAATCAGAAAATGGTAACCATTTTAATAAAATGCCTGATTTTTCATGTATACCTTCAACAGTGACTGGAGTAGGTTTGAACTCTGAGTGCAAAGTAATTTTGCATAGTGCCTCTAAAAGGATGCAGGTAATTAACCCCAGATGCACCCATGTTTCAACAGTGATGATCTGTCTGTCTGCTTCTGCTCTCCATGTAGAGAGCTGTCTGGGAAATGGGTCAGTATTTGATAGGTGTTGACTGCAAAATCTTTACAGATTTACATGGTCTGAGTTGGGAGATTTTTAAGCAGTCTTGGGACATGGCAAGAAATCTTTTCTTATTGATTAAAGGAAACTACAAAATTACCTTTCTTTACCAACCTCATTAACACAAGGACTTTTTTAAGTTGCTACTGTGAAATGCCTTTGTTGAAGAGCTATCTTTCTTAAGGATCCAAGTATTTTTCCAGAGAGCTCACTGTGTGGTTTTGTTTTGGATTTCTGGTCAGGACAATAGCAAGGGACTGATTCTTGGTTACAGGATGTCATTTTAATGTTCCTTTGTTTTCTTCCTTTGATTAAGTTATGGTTAAACACACTCATACACCTTGCATATTCTTTCTTTTTGGTACTTTTTTGCTCCACGCTTGCTACAGCTCTGTATAAAGCAGCACCTTGAGATCCCAGATGAAATTAGGGCTCTGGGTGTCTCTCAAGCACTTATATTGTAGGTAGATAAATATGCATGAAGGTTCTGAGGCTTAGAAAGTCAATTTACCCCACAGTTTTGAATATGATCATTGACAGAGTTGGGTGTTGGAGCAAGGTCTCCTAACTCTTGGCCTGATGATCTGTCTGTTGGGCTACACTGTCTCTTATAGTCAGGATTCATTCCTGTTCTGCTGAAAGGAGTCTGCCTTTGAAATGGAAATATAATCCCCATGGTACTTCATTTTCCGAGGATAGTAGAAATGTAAGACTACTGAGATGATGCTTCAAAGAGTGTTTGAAGGACGGGTGTGGTAATTCTCCATGACAGTATTTGGCCAGGACACTGTGACATTCACTCGGTCTTCACAAACTCCATTGGATGAGTTCTCCTTGGTCATGCTAGCTGCCAAATACAGTTCCCCTTGAAGAGCACCCTTTCTGATATTGTGCTGCAGCTGGGTTTTCGCTACCAATCTGCCCTCTGAACAGTAACCCAGCTCTTTCAGACTGGTGCAGACACAGTTTTCTAGTAGTCTTGTAGCATCAAAACAAGGTTGTTGGTAGCCTTGCTTTGCGGCTGTCTGACCTCCCCATTGGGAAGAGCTTTTCCTCGTTTTCTTGATCCTGCATGATCAGTTAGGACCTCTCCAACTAGAACTGATACGAAGCTCCCCATTGGAGCCTGCGTGAGCTCAGCTGCTGACCCTTGCTCTGCACCACGCTTCCCTCATTTCAGTTCTGTGAAGCAAAGTAACCCAGTTCCTCCCCAGCATGGTCAAATTGCAAAGGCCTACGCGTTCTACTAGCACTACACTGCTGCATTTACATTGGGTGTCTGCTAGGTGCCTTTAGTCTACTGCTAATTTATTTCTCCACGTTCTCTCCTAGGACGTGTGCACTGAATGCCCTCCTGGCCCACCAGGACTGCCAGGCATCCCAGGTTTCAAAGGCGATAAAGGTCTTCGAGGACCACCAGGTAGAGATGGCCAGGATGGGAAAATGGTAAGAGAGCTGGCGAAGTGACTGTGCCTTGGATGTGGTGTAACCTTGGTTTTCTTATAATGTTTTTAGATGGTTGATTTTAATTTTTTTTCATCAACAACCTACTGATTATTTTTTTAGATGTCTGTGGAGTCAATGGACTAAACTAGTGTTTACCTCTATCTCTTCTGCATTGCAGGGGAGTGCTGGTCCCAGAGGTCCTGCAGGCCCACCTGGACTGGATGGCCCAAAGGTTGGTTGGTTTTCTTCAGCTGTCAAATGAAAACTTATTTGTAACTAGTTAGTACACTGGCTGAAGTAGGATCTTGGTGGCATCCAGGGGTAGGACTGGCCTGTTGGGAGGGCCCTGTCCTGGAATGCCACATGCATGCGGAACTGCACAGCTCCCCACATGAACACTGTCTCACTTAAACAGTGTTTTCTACTATCCCTTTGCACGTGCACATGAGTGCACACACACACAAACACAAAAGGCCTGATTCTTGATGTTGAATTTCGTTACACTGGTGTTTTGATGGCAGATGAGGACTTGAGATTGTTTCAGTCCAAATCAGGTGAGGAAGAAATTAAAGCCTCAGCAACAGCCACCCTGCATGTTCCTCTCCTCTTTGAATCCCATATGCTTGAATCACTTAAATTAAGGATGATGCAATGGGCTGCTGGGCTCCATATACACTATCTGCCACAGTGGTTTTATCCACAGAGTCTGAATGTTTTCTGAAACACGCTATAGGAAGAACTCCTTGTTTCAGCTGTATGCTTCTTCCTAACAGTCTAGGGACATAGGCCAAAACAGAACTTCCAATGTCTGAAGGATTCCAATAATGTCACATTTCAAGCATTTCCCATTAAGAGATCTGTCATCAGTCTGCTCACAATGCCAGTGCCTGGTCACAATCAAAACCTTTACAACAGCCTAATGTGAAATAAATCAAAACAAATCAATGGAGGGAGAGATAAGTTAGTTTCATGATGGACCACAATTTCCTCCAGACTTCCTTGCATTACTGACCTACTGGCTAAAACAGCTTCTGCTATATTAACATCTTTGTATTTGCACTTATTAGAGTGTAAGACAACCTAAAAGAGATTAATGAATTAATTTTATATCTTGCAATGTGGTGGGAAGAGTAGTAAAGTCTCGAAAGTAAATATAGGGTTGATCAAAATGAAGGTATGTTCCAGGATAAAATTTGCAAAAGAATTAATAACCCATAAAGACAACAACTGGCAGAAACGCCAAGCAGTCTGAGACATAACACGTCTGCTGCTTTCTTATATGCTATGAGAAAGAAGAGATTTGGGTGGCAAGATTGAATGTTTAGGAGAAGTAACAGGATCAGTTTTAAACTGCACACATGCATGAAATAAAATCAAGTAATTGATAAATAGTCTAACTTGTATTCAGTAAAAAGGCAGATTCACAGAGTTTACATATGTTAAAAGAAAATATTGTAAGACCCCTAAGAAGGTGCAAACACAAAGTCTTTGTGACTCCTTTCTAAATACATTAGGAGGATCATCGCAGTGAAAGACCCAAAGAGCTCTGTGCTTTTGGAGATGTAGTATATTGTCCTTACCAACACTGTCCAAACTACTGTTAGGCCCCATTCTGAAATAGAGCAGTAGAACTGCAGATCTTGCTCATGAGCAGCTTCATGCTTTCTGGCAATATGAATTAGGCCTCTTTGAATTAATAAATATCAGCCCTTCCTCCCCACTTGTCTCAGAGCTCTCACGTAGTAAGCCAGAGTATTATTTCCATGGCCAGCAATTCATTAGTGTTCTGTGCATTGTTCATAATTTGTTCCCCACCACCTCAGTATTTTTCACTGTGTGAGATTCATCTTACCCTACTTTAAGCACTGATAATTCAGACATCTACATTTGAGTTAGCTGCTTCTGTTCTGTTGTCACTAGGACAGAAAGAGAGAAAGAGGGGAGCACTTTCTGTGTATGAATTTTCTGACTGCACCTTAGAAATGCCATTTTTATTGCTGCTGTCCCTGAAGGGAGAGGAGATTACTAGCTCATACTGTGGACGCCTTTGTTGGGCCAGATGATGACTTACCAACATCTGATTTAGTGAAGCTCCAAGCAACCTATCTACTTTCTAAGGAGATGGAAGTTCTATTCATGTCCATGAGACTGCAACATAAAAAAAGGGCTATGCTATGGTCAAAGGCCATTCTTCACATATATTCCTGGCTCCAACATTGATAGTGAAAGTCTAGGGAAGAATTTAAGAGGAGAGCAAGTAGGACTCAGTCCTTATTTATGTGTTTTATGCTCAAATGTCCAAGTGCTTTATGAAATAGGTAAAAAAGCTGATACCATACTGAATCTAAGTGACTTTTAATGTTGTTTTTTTTTTCATTATTAGGGTGCCAAAGGAGACCGTGGTATGACTGGGGATGCAGGAGAAAAAGGTGAACAGGTAAAAAAAGAGTGTGGTTTCCAACAGTGCCATCACTGTGATTGTTCCTTCATCAATAACTTCTGTGGTGTCAGTAGAGGAATACGTTTCTCAGAGGCAGAGGATAAAGATGGGAGCTATTCATCACTGATAAACCTCAAATGGGCTATGCTGAAGAGTGGAACTATAGCAGTCCTCCACAGGCTTCCATCCCCATCTCTGACAGAATCCTTCCCATATGATCTGTTTCCTCACCTCTAGGTTGGATGCATTCAATTCTTTACATTAGCCAGTCTTTAGTCATTTCCCCAGATAATGCCAAAGTGAGATCCAGGAAGTCAGACATCTTTGGGTTGAAAAAGCCAGTGTTTGTCGTAGAAGATGACAGTAAGGATGACCTCTTTTAGGAGGAACTGAGATGCCACAGGAAAGAGGAGAATGGTCTAAATTAGAGCAGATTTTCATAGTTAATTTTGCCAAGGGCTGAGTCAATAGTTGAAAGTCAAAATCAGCACCTTTACAATTGGATTTGCAGGATATTTTAAACAGGTTTGGTTTCCTGCCTGGTCTCCTGCCTTGTACAATTCCACAATATCTGTTCTCATCTCCCATTAGTATAGACTAAAATACACATTAGAAAAAGTACACCTTAAATCCAACTATGTTTATTTCTGAAGTGCATGCTTTGAAAACCAAGGTTTTGCTTTAAAAAGCCATGGTTCCTTACTTCCTTATAACCAGCTCTCTTTGTACTGTCTCATTTTGATGTTATCTCACAATGTTCAATCGCCAGTTAACTTTTATACAACTAGAGATGTGAATAATGCATAAAGTCAGTCTCTCTTTTCATTCTGCAGGGCCACCCTGGAATGCCCGGCTTCTCAGGGGCTCCTGGAAACCCTGGTCCGCCTGTAAGTTCCTCTGTTGCAAAGATGGTCCTGTATTTTCCTTACTAATAAAGATTGTTGCAAGCTCCATATGGAAGAAAGGACCATTCCCACCTGTCTGCATTGCATTTGCATTTTCCAGCAGGTTCCTAATGGTCCCCTGAGTGTCATAGAGTTCCCCACTCATGATAATTGCTATTTAATATGTTGGCCACTTTTCACTGATTGCTTCAACTCACTCTGTAAATTGATGCTAAGCTTCAGTTGCTCTCTTTATACAAGGCAATGATCATGAAAACTCTTCCACAGAGACCACTTAGTAGTATGTGTATAGGTGTTTTCTTATATGTGGAACAAGTTGTCAGTCTAGAACCAGCAGATATAACACTACTTTAGTTCTCAATTTTACACAGTGGTATGAGACGGGATTTTCTCCAATTTTGATACCCTGTGGGTTACTTTTGAATTAAAAGGCCTTTTACATGTGTCCCTCTCCATCACAGCCCTTCTCGTTCCTAGTCTACTCTTTCTGCAAATACAGTTATGCTTCTTTGTGTTTAAAAAGGGGTCACAGTGCAGAAGCAGGGCTGAAATAACTTGGCTCTCCTTGTGGTATCAGCACTTATACCCTCCAAGAGTTGGGACTTTTCCTGAGCAAAGGGCTTTTCTTTCCAAACCGCCTTTCTTTGCTCACAGTAATCACCGCTCATATTGCCGCTTACGGTGCAGTTTGGCTCTGCTATGCTGGGGGTGTGCAGCCTTCATCTGTTCTGGGGATCAGCACAGTCTTTTCAAAGCTGAATTTACATTGAACTGACTAAATGACAGGATGTACCAGAAAAGAGGATTAGATTAAAATTCTGTGTTCAGATGGTAGCTGTGCCTAAAGGATATTGAATGCTTTGCCACTGGGCCCACATGTAGACCTGTTTCGTGGGTCATTTGTGCTCCTGTGAGCATTATTTTAGGAGAAGACAATAATACACATTTACTGTGTCTGTATTAACCTCATACTGCCACAGCCATAGGGTTGTTCCAGTAGGATTAAAACTGTCCTGTGAGACCCTCTGAACAGACTCACAGCCAAAGGAAATGTGCAAAGTAAAACTGAGCCTGTCAAAGCAGAGCAAAATGTGATGGTCCTCTAGATATCTTTTCTCTTCAACTTTTCCTGACTTTTTCCTCTGTCTGCATTAACTTGTGGCTCAAGGAGTTTGCCGGCCACAAACTGTGTTTCAAACTGCTCCCATAATTTCTGTTCTTCAGAGTTATTTTTGTCACAAGATTGGCTTTTTCCTGTTTGTCCCCTATTTTCAGAAGGAAGGGCCAGGACCACATTCAATATCTGACTATTTCTGACTTTGGAGACTGATTGAATGCAGAGGTGGCACTGCTTTTCTGTGATGAATGAAGAAGTGATGGAATGAATACTGAACTGAGTGACCGAAGAAAACTTCAGTGTTGCCAGCTGTGGTAGGGACTGTGTTGACAAATGTACAAAATGCTTTAATCACTCACGTTGTTTCTGCTTTATTTGTTTAGGGACCAGATGGAGCACCAGGACCAATAGGACCAGCAGGAAACCCAGGAGACATAGTAAGCTCTAAGCTGTGTGTTTCACCACCAGGTTCACCTATATTTAGCTCTGTGAAGTAACACTGAGCTGGTACCCTTGTAATGTCCTTTGAAAGCTCCTCAAATGATTCAGCCTGAATCAACTCTACACCTGCAAGTAGGACCTCCACAAATAACCACAGATTACTCTGTTCTTGCAGTTTTGTTTACTCACCAAAAGAAACTCCAAATTAGCCAGAGCATAATCCAGTCCCTGGGACCTCAAAGGAGGTTCTTGTACCTCTTGTCTGTCTGTCCTTGCTATTAACATCTCTTAGCCTCTATAACAGGATGACTAAATCTGTTAGGATGCTTCATGACCCAGGCTAACACCTGAACTGTGCATGGGGATTGTCAAAATAAAACCAGCAACCTGTTGAAGGATGTCACAACACAGACTGCTCGGATGCCAGGACCTGAGACCACTGAAAATACTAGTACAGATGTAACCTTCCAGAAGTCCACCAAGAATTTTGCTACTGCTGTTTCATTTGAAAGGTGTTCTGATGCTACTTTATGGTAATACATCAGAAAATCCTGGGAGAGACAGATAATCTGATTGATGCTAACTTCAGGCTGAAAAGGAAAAACTGAACTTTCCCTGAGTAATGCATGCTGTTGAGCTGGAACAGTTTAAGACAGATCTATTTGAACCTGAACTTCATCATAAGTGAACAGTGATGGTCCTTCTGATGGCTCTTATGAAATCAGTAAGCATGCTCAGCAGAGAGACCAGAGACTACATGGACAGGCTGGCTGAAATTCCCTTTCAAATGGATGATCAAGGTTGAGACACTGTGAAAGACCTGGGATGCTATCGTCCAGTCCTGTAGAGTAAGGGAATTTCTTAGGACTGTCAGCAAGGCACTTCTTATAACTACACATTTGATAGGTATAAAATACAGATCTTCTGCTTCCTGGCTGGACACCTCATGCAGGAAGTTAAGACTAAATACTAGAAATAATTAAACTTCCAAAAAAAATTACCAATGATTTCAGTGGTTTCTCCAGCTGTAACAAAACTAATATTGGATGCTTTATCTGAAAAGAAAGTCTTCCAGTTTAAACTAGAAGGAATTCAAGGAAACCTTGTACACTGTGTGACATGGGCTACAAGACCAGCTTCTCACAGTTGTCCTTTGTCAAACTCTACGTTTGATAAATCTTCATCTGCTAGAAGCATCTGAGGAGCTTGTCTGACCCACACAGTGTGTCTGCTTTCTTTCCAGGGTAAAGATGGCCCTCCAGGTCCACAGGGCCCACCAGGGTTGCCTGGACTTCCAGTAAGTGCAGTTCAGCTCCTTCTAATTCAATACATTAAACTGTTCATAAACACATAGGTGTGTAAAACAAAGAGATGACTTTTTTGGGGTACTTTGAAACCTATGCATGATCTGTAATGGTATCCATCATGTTGATGCTATGTCCTTGGACCAGGACAGTGTGAATGCTGTATTTGATCACTTTAAAGCTAAGTGTTATTTACCAATGTGAATCAGGTCTGTTCCTTATCTGCCTCCTCATTGGAAGAAATACTCTTACAAAGAGCACAAAAATCAACTAATAGCTCCAGTGTAAGGGCACCAAAATTCATAGACTGGAATACTGTCTTTATCTGAATTCGCAGTCAAAATAATTCCTTTGCACTTACTCAACTTCAAGTGCATCTTGAACATAGATTCTTCTCTTCTGGAAAATGTATTAGGACAACATTTTGGATTTTTTGTAATCTGTCACAGGGATAGGGCCAGAGCTATTTTTAGTGTAAAGTAGCCAAGCTGAATGAAGGTAATGGCATTATAATGATTTATAACAGCTGTTTTTAGAATCCAAGATTGTTGGAGTGTTCGCCTTGCTGAAAAGGAGGAAACCCCTTAGACTTGATGTACTGTAAAGGGAAACTGTTTATGCTGTTACAGTGGTGTGGCAAGGAGAGGTTTATGGCTGAGCTATAGAAATAGGGTAGTTTTTGGAGGGTTAGGCAAACTTAAGTATGCTATGATGAAGCAGAGTTGTCACTGTGAAACTCACACTGACAAAACCCACACCAATCTTTCCTATCGACGCCTTCCTTATACCCTGTTTTGCATGTCATTTACAGGGCATTGCTGGGAATGATGGCAAAGATGGCAAGCCAGGATCCCTTGGGGAACCGGTAATGTAATTTAAAACTTTATCGCTCAGGCAGTCAGAGCCTACATCCAGTTATTGCTTTTGGAGCTCCCTATCTAAGAACTCCTTAAGGGGGGCAGGGAGCCTGTTTGCACGTCTTTTTTAACATCAGAAGGACTATATTGTCTTGAGCAATTTATAAGAGTCACACACTAGCAATCTTGAAAAGAAACTGGGTTCTTTTACTTTTACAGCTACTATAAATACACTAAAACTTAGTGATTCCACTTTTACAGCTACCGTAAATATTGCAGAGAAAGAAGGTTGTCTTGTAACATTAAACCTAGTGATCCATTTTTTAGGTAGAAGATTATGGGGCATAAAAAGTTTAGAGGAGATGTCTGTAAAGAAACCTTTTCTGGATTGCTTTGTGACAGTTCTGTTGTCCAGGATTAGAGGTTTTATATTTTATTTTCTCCACTTAGTCTATATTTGCATTTGTTGAGAGAAAAAAGCTGAGCCATGAAGTTATCAGCCAAAAGGAAATGTCAATAAATTGGGCAGTGAATGTTATTTCTTGCAACTACGGTTTTTTATATGAAGATTGTGCTTCCAGTGTCTGGCATTGCCAGCTTCTTTCTGTGACTTGTGAAATGGGACTTAGTGGTTCTGTGAAGAGCCAAGTCCCCAGTCATTAGGACAACTGGTATGTGGAGCAGCACTTGTCACAGCAGCTGCAGACAGTTGTGCGCTTGCATCAAAACACCTGGTTTCTACATGCAGATGCTGATTTTGTACGTGCTTACTAGGTATTGTGCAGCTCTGTGCATTACCCCTCTGGCATTAAACCACTGTAAAGGTGCACCAGTCCTAAGGTTTAAGCTGCCTTTGAACATCAAAGGTTGCATTCGTGACAGTGTGGGTAAGGGTATGTATGGGAATGTCTATCACTACTGAAATCCGTGCACGCTCAGACTCCAGCGATGCTGGAGAAACCCTGAGCAATCACAGTTCTCAGTGCTGTTACATCTAAGGGAGAAGAGTAGGAGGTTTTCAAGAGCGGAGGGATGGACCTGAGACTCTCACTAACATGAATATGATTGTTTCCCATAGGGAAAGCCTGGAGAACCAGGGCTCCCAGGCCAGGAGGGTGCCAGAGGCTTACCGGTAGGTGCTGCTCTGAAGGGTTCAATCCAGTCACTCTTCTGTACTGTAGCCAGGAAGGTTTTGCTGGGCAGATGAAGGCATTTTCTGATGCAAACATAGAACCAAAGAGCTGGCCTGGCTGAGAATAGTCATGGCATTGTGACTAAACAAATAAATAATCAACAAAAATCAAACACAGGCATTTCCAAATCCTTCACACTCGGAGAAGACTAGGTCCCTTATCTAGAAGTTAAAGCACATAACCTCATGACATCCCTTCTACCAAAATGCATGGTCACAGCTGTAGCCCTTGTGCTGTGTTACACATCCTCTGGAAGGATGGGGACAATGAAATTTAGGGCTAAATAACCTATGGGCTGGTCACACCAGGAATACACACGGTACAGTCTCGTTCTTGCAGCCTAAGGAGCTATGGAAAGGGCTTTTCTGTCCCTGTAACATGGCCCTTCCTAATCACTCCCTGGAACGTGGCAGCTCAATGCTGACTATTCCCCAGTAATCTTAGGCAAAATTGGAAATGTTATTAAGAGAGCATTCAAGCTAGACATTTCTTAATGTTTCACGCACCGGCGTAATGGGTACTTGTTGCTTTCATTTTCTTTTGTAGGGTTTCAAAGGACAGAGAGGAGATACAGGTCCCCCAGGTCCCCGGGTAAGTAATACATATCACGTGCATGATGATCCTGTGGAGAAAGATTGTGTAAATTGAATTTGACGTTTCTGAGGCAATAGGTAAAAATGATGTCAGGTCTATGTTTAATATGTCTGTTTTCAACTACAATTCCATGGGGCACACCCATGGCATAAAATCACATCAGCTGTCTTCATTCCCTCTGCTGAAGTTCTGCTTCCAGGTAAGGTGAGGCAGCTGGTAGAGCTGAGTCCTCTGATGCTCCCTTTGAGATAGCCCTTTGTGAGAAAGTTTCAAGGATGCCTCCATACCACATCCCTCTGGTACAAATGCTGACGTACGACGTGAGGAACCCTACTGCACTTGTTGGACAAGTATCAGCTCTCCTCCAAAAATACCTAAAAAGTGCAAAGTAAGTTGAGGGACAAAACTTACAGAAATAAGAATAGAAATGTCTCTAGCCCTTTAACTTAGTTTCCTCTGGATCATAAACCCCAGAACTCAAATCCTGTATGAAATGTTGGTCTCCTCTCAGTTTTGAGCAGTGCAGTACAAAAAGCTCCTGCATGCAGAAGGTGGAATACAAAACTGAATGTCCTTCTGCCTGATTCTGGCTTTTTACAGGGAAATAAAATGTTCTGCTTTTAGGAGCTTAGCTGAAAAATCCAGTGCTGGAGTTCCTCGTCTCTTCCTCATTACGGTAGTTTCTGTATCATGAATAGATTGGTGGTTTTCAGTGGCTGCACTAGCAGTAGCAAATATTCTGCTGGAAAGCAATGCACTGCCTTGTGCATCACTTACAGAAGATGATTCTGAGTTATTTTTATAAGCTGCATGTCATGTATGATGTACGAGGCTCTTGTTGGCTTTAAAAAGTTTTCACTGAGCTCAGTCCAATATTGCAGAAACTCCATACCGCTTATAGTGGTGTTACTGGTCTGTCTTTGACCTTGAGCTGATATCTTTTTCCTTTTTGCTGAATTGCAGGGGGAGCCAGGTGCGACAGGTCCCACTGGGCGTGAGGGGCCACCAGGCAAGGATGTAAGTGTACCATTTTAAGCAGAAACTAATCTCCTGCTCCTTGACAAATGAAGATTTTCATTCACAGTGACCCTGACCTAAAACAGCTGCAGAAACTGCAATAAAGGGTGAATTACTGCAGCAGTGCACAGGGAATGATTTGTGCAAAGATCATTAAAGTAACAAAGAATTTGAGGGCCTTTGTCACTACTCGGCTGCTGACACTTAAATGTCAGCTATATCTTTGGAAAAGCAGAGAAAGCTGCATTGTTTGAATCCCAGGCTGTGCTCCGTAGCCATGGACCTGCTTTCTGCCACCCCTCTCCGAGCAGTGCTTCATTCTGCAGGTCCCACTGGGCCAGGTTTTGTCACGCTGCTTCTGCAAAAGCTGTACCTTACTGAGTGCGTAGCTCCACTGAAATCTGTGAAATACCTATGGAATAAGACGCTGCTGCTCAGAGGAGAGAGAGATGGTACAAATAGATCCTCTGACATTATTAGTGTCAAATGCAGTCACATAACAACGTCCTGGGAGAGTGCAGCTGACGTGGGATCCTGCAGCAGCTGCGCAGCAAGGTACCGAGTGGCTGATGTGCCATTGCCATGGGACTTGGGGAAGTGGTTTCTCATTTGCACCCCCTTGTATCACTGGAAAACTGTTGTGCTGTAAGTGGTACCCTGAAAAGTAAAATGGAAGATAGACCTAAGGGAACCCTTCAGAGAAGACAGAAGCAGGTCTTAAGCCTCCCTCAAGAGAGAATGAAGTTGTCCGTTCTTGAGAAATACTAGAGAATTCTGTCCCTGAGAGATCCAGCTTTAAGGTAACCGGATAATAATGGTTTCTGTCTGTAATCAGACTGCATTTAGTGGTAGATGTTTAAAATTCAAAAGGCTGATCTTCCTCACACATAGCTGAAAATGCTGTTTCCCTCTAATATATGAACAATGTAATTGAGTAGGAACATTTTTAAATGCTTGTTTGCTTGCCTTCATGTCAGATCTTTTTCACTCACCAGAATGCTTTTCTTCATTTCAGGGTGATACCGGTCCCATAGGACCACAGGGCCCTCGAGGACTCAGAGGGCAGCCGGTGAGTTTTCTCTCCTGACAAGCCATTTCTGGAGGTTCATTGTGTATAGGGGGAATGCGCTGCAGTCCAGAGCTCTGTTTTGGAAGAAGTCTTAAGCAAGGTGATGTTCAGGTGATGTTTGATTAAAACACTTTGCCTACATCGAGAACGAGAAATCAGAATGACATTGCTAGAAACTGATGAAGGCTTATAATAGTGCAATGGAGTGATGGTTGCTGGCTCTGTGGGAAGAATACTTTAATGGGTTCTCCCAGGGCTGCAGTGTCAGAAGGGCTCACATTCCAGTCCTGACTCTGGCATCTCACTCGCTTCTCACATGGCCTCAGTTTTCAAAGGCAGACACTAATTGCGAGTGCCCAGTTTGAGATATGTGGAGTCCAGTTGTGATATTATTCATTTTTGTCATGCTTTCTGTAATTTTTCCTGGGCGGGGGGGAAGCATAAATTTAGGAAAAGGTTTGTTTAATTGAACACCTGTAGAGTTTTATTACAACTTCAGTGGAGAAATGGCAATTTAGTTGACATTTCAGAAAGTGTCATTTGGGATGGCTGAGAAATTACTTTTATTAATTTCATGGGGTTTTCAGTTCTCTCTTAAAAATCAACCCTTTCCAAATTTGAATGCAGGTCTCTGTTGCTGAACCTAGGCACATCTTTAATATGTTGCAATGAATAATTTCTTTTCCTTCTCGGAAGACCTGCTAGTGAAACAGATTCTACAACATGTTCCATAATCAGGGCAAAATACTGATTCAGGCAGCAATGCCAGGAGCTGGAGTGGCAGGTCCCTCCGAGCTGGGAGGGTAGGGGTTTAAACTGGACTGCAGGAACATATGGAGAGCTCCTGTGTCTACTTTATAATTTATCTCATCATTCCTGTACTGTTGGCATCACTCACTAACATGTCATGCCCCTGCACAACACTAGCAGAGAATAAAAATATTTGAGGAGACAGAGATTATGATAACTCCAGGCCATATTTTTTTTTGGAGAAGAGATACTTGGGGTTTTCTATGTTGGAGGGCAAAGTACCAGTTTCTCTTGTTCTTCCTCTGCTGTGTTTCTTCTCTAATTAAGACTGTGAGGCATGATTTTGAATGTTGGCCAGTAAAAGGGTTGGTCTTTGTGGTCAACTCCAATGTAAGGGAAAACATCTCTGCATGGTGAGCTGGGAGGAGAGAGGAGCAGGGCGCAGAATTTCATCTCACCAAACTTTAGTCAGTGTAGATGGTCAGCTCAGCTACTTTGGTAAGGAGTGGTGAGAAACAGGTCCTTTTAAAGGATGGTTTAGCTCATTCTGGGTTGTCTGATTTCAGGAAAATATCAAATGCCTCAAGGCTTTAGAACAAGTATTTGTCTCCAAAAAAAGGGGAAGCCTGAGATGATTAAAAAATAGATGCCTGGCCTTTGGAGCCTGATTCAGGTGATAGCCCTGAGAAGAGGATGGTAGTCAGTAATACGCAGGACCTACCTCAGCCACTGGAGAGAGGAAGTTTTCTAACACAGGAAAGCATGGGGGAATCTGGAGATATCTGTCAGCTAGTGCAGAGCACTTTATCATTAATCAGTAAGTTACCAAGAAGTGCTTCAAACATGGACTAAAGGGGCTTGTCTGAACACTGGGGACTTGGAGCAGCCATAGTAGGTGGCAGGAGGATTCTGCATGTGATAGGGATAAGAGTGAAGAAACAGAGGAGGAGGAGGAGTGCTGGTTTGGTCCTCTTCAGACTAGGAGATTTGGGTCCACATGTCTCAATTTCTGTCCTGAGATGGGGGTCAGCCATGCAATCAGGGATGCAGAAGGTGTGGGGTCAATTGGAAATAAGAGATCCTTACTCTGCAGTCTGCCAAGAGAGGAGGTTGGACAATGTTAAAGAAATCCCTACTGATGTACTAGTAGGTGGATATTTTTAGTTGTAATATATGTTACTTCACTAAACTTTTTCCTTTTGACATAGGGCAAGAATGGATCACCTGGATCTGCGGGAGAACCTGGCCCAGCAGGTAACCCAGTAAGTACCACAAAGGGAAATTCATGCAGGAAACAGTTACATCAAGGAGAGGTGACTGGTGAAGTATAGATGGAGTGCATTACGTGTAGCTGCTTACCATCCCTGAAGCTGCTGTGTCTGAAGATGGGTGATCTGAAAATCACTCGCTGGCCCTGACATCGAAGGGAGTTTGGCTACATTCCTGGAATTGAGCTACTGGCTAGGTCATAATTTTTAACAGCAAAAGTTAAGTGTTCACAGAAAAAGGAAATGTTTGATTACCTGGTATGGAAAAAAGATTGGCATGCCTCATCTTCACCAGTAGATTTAATTTTGCCAAGCAGAGACTGTGCAGCCAGCAGAGAGTTGTCACAAGGAAGGAGAGGGCCTCGGGGAGCTGGCAGACTGCCACTGAGGAACGGCAGCAGCAGAAAAATCCTCCCCAGGCTCTTGGGGAAAGAGCAGACAGCGGGCAGTAAACCAAGATCACGAAGCAGAATGAAACCCCCCAGGGGCCATCCTGTGTGGAAGAACAGCATGGTAATGAAGAGCTGTAAGGAGGACAGTGTTTTTGTTGTTTTGTTGGGTTTTTTTTCCTCTGTTCTGCTGCTGAAAATTGTTCGGGATTCAGCAAATCCAGGCAAATGTACCTTTATGTCCAGTAGCATCTATTGCAATGCAGAGCTCTTCCCTGTCTTTGTCCACCTAGACGTTACAGCTTGCTGGGCTGTTAGATTCAGATAGAAACAAAGGCATAGCAGGAGAATCTGAAAAATTACAGCAGGGCTGCACTCTTTGTGGCCCTTGCAATGCCATAAAGCAACCTCAGCCTCGCCACAGACTTGTGCCCTGAGCACGTATTGCTTTGCTGCAGGGATCTCTCCTCCTAAGTGGTCTCAGTGAAGCAAGCAACACCTTTCTGCATGGGGAGGTGATAACTCACAGATTACAGGTGGGATAGGAGTGGTACAGTCTCGCAGCCTTTCTGCAGCCAAGAATTAGTGCTGCTGATTTTTTTCTCCTTGATTTAAATTCTTCTTACCTTCCTGGGACCTCTGCCATTGCTTCTTACCCTGTGGATCCCCGCTGTTGCCTTTTCAACCTTCATTTCTTCTTCTCATCATGCCCATCCCTGTTCCCAATTTCTATTACTGCTTTTTGGCTTTCTGGGTCTTCACCAGGCCACTGTGTCTTTGGGATGTCCTGTGAGTGCCAAATGGGGGTTATTTTTTAATCATCACTGTGTTATCACATTACCTAGACAGTCATCTAGTGACCCAGGCAGTCACCAGGCAGCTTCCTGCACAAATACAGAACTACAGCAGTCTCTGCTCCAGAGGATTTACAGTCCAAAAATAACATAGGAGATTGAAAAAGGATGAAGTCAGATGAGAAAGAGGAAACAATGAGACAGTATTGGTCAGCAGAACAGACGGTCATCAGTATCCTTCTCTGTCATTAAAATGAATCCTCTCCCTTTCATAAAGTTTATTATGGGAAGTATTTCCTTGTGCTGTACACGAATCCATTTATTTCCAGCTTGTCTGGAAATGCACTAATTCCCTTCACAATGTGTTGTGACAAGCCAATATATTCTATTTCTATTTCGAAAAACAGGAGAAGCAAGAAAGGTTATCATGGCAATAAGGGTTTCTTTTCCACCTTCACCATTGCTCACTTGTCATCACAAGGTAAAACCTGCCAGGAGCCTTCTCCTTTTGCATCTGCTGTTTGACAGTGCTCATCCCACTTCACAGTGCTCATGCTTAAGCCTGCACACAGCAATACAGCCCGGCCCCTGAAATCCCCAGGGCTGACTGCACACCCGAAAGCCATGTGCTTTGTGCCTGTCAGGTCCTCTGGTGCTCACTTTACACAAGACGGGCTTAAAATGAAGGCAAGTTTTACTTTAGAAAGAAAAAGGGATATGTTCTGAATTAGAAGGTAGGGGACAAAGTTGTGAAAGAAAAGGTAAGAGTGAAAAAAAAAAATCAGAAGCGTACATGAAATGGGTCTATATCATGAACTGCCATTTAAGCTGCCCTGATCTGTGAGAAAAAGGGACATTTTGGCAGAATATTACAAGACATAAGTAAAAGACAGATATCTGTTTAAACTGAACCTGGAAATAAAGGCAAAAGAGCAACTCAGTAGCTGTCTGTTGATTGTATTCTCATATTTGAGCAGTATGACCATCTGCACTGTTTCCCCATCGTCACACATCGCAGCATTTCCACTCTCCAACACCACCTTATAAACCGTGCAGTGCCAGAATAGCCACTGAACATACCTCCTGTCACTTCCATAATTGTCAGTTCCTTTTAATCTTTTCACAGGGACACCACATAGCTTATTAATAATGCAAGCATGGTGTTTGCAATCTGCTTTTCTAAATGACTTTGTTCTTCCTTTCCTTGTCAGTTTTGGGAGTCCTGCTGCTACAGTGAAATTTCCCAGTTCATAGAATCACAGAATCACAGAATCATTTCGGTTGGAAAAGACTTTTAAGATCATCGAGTCCAACCATTAACCTAACACTGCCAAGTCCAACTACTAAACCATGTCCCTAAGCACCACATCTACACATCTTTTAAATACCTCCAGGCATGGGGACTCAACCACTTCCCTGGGCAGCCCGTTGCAATGATTGACAACCCTTTCGGCGAATAATTTTTTCCTAATATACAATCTAAATCTCCCCTGTTCCAGTGTATCTGTAAATGCATACTCTGGAAAAGAGATGTTGGAGAAAGGGCTGCTAGTGTCTGTCTCATTTCTGTCCTAAGGGCCCTAAAGGAAATAAAGGAGAAAACGGCAACCCAGGACTCCCTGGCTTCATAGGACCCCGAGGACCACCTGTAAGTATGTCTGGGGATGGATTAGACCCACTGATTACGTGCTTTTAAATATTGGACTGATGAAGATGGGTCATCTTTAATTAGGTAAAAAAAAACAAGCAGGAGATCTGATAGATCTGATAGATCCAGAAGCCATACGCCTTACTTCCAAAGGAAACTGGATTGCAAAAATAGCATTTTTCTTACGGACAAACATCCATAATCTCATTTACTGAGCTGGTACCAGTCAGTCAGCCCTGATAATGTATGCATTAATCAAGCTGGTTCAATAGTCTTCTTAATGTAATATGTTATTCAGACTATACGTCTGCATGAACCCCAGAAGGGCTAAATAGGGAAATTTTAAGTGCTGATAATAATATAGGTATTTCTCATATTTGTTGTTCCAAGGAAAATTTCTTTGTTACCAGCAACAGAGGTACATTGTAATTAAAGCTTTCATATATTTCCCAAAGGGATCTAAAATAATACCTAAACATGTGAAAATATCACAGCCTGAAATCCAGTATCTTTAGCCCTTCCAAGGTGAGTAAAATATGTTACATTCCACTGGAAGGATAAAAAAGGTGAATGTTAGCTCAATATTTTTATTTCTAGCTCTGCTGTGACTTAAAATGAGATTTAAAAGTTTTTCATATGAATCTAGCAGAGCTGAATTTTCCACAGGATGATTCTTTTTTTCTTTTTTGATGACTGGAAAGGGAGTTTTGTGATGAAAAGAGGAGAAAGAAATATTTCTCTGGAAAATTAATTTAAAGCAGCAAACACGGTGGCCATTTAGAACTGAAGTGGCCCTAAGGAATACTCAAGTGAGTCTGATGCAGCCTAATTTGGAACTGATGTGATCACACATCTGCGATTAGTATTGCTCATGCATACATGGATGTATGCTAGCACTGTCGAAGTTGTTATATGTGTTTGCAAGTTATGGGAAAAGTACCACCTGCATGCACACTTTATAGATATGATCATGTGTGTGGATTGTAAATGGACTATAACGATGAATCTTTCCATTCATGATATGGGAAAGTAGGCAGAATTTTAGCAATAACTAGTTTAATGTTTGCTTTGCTTTATCAGTTCACTTCAGGACTGCAGTGACTGGGGTTTTTTTACTGAAATGCTAAAAAATAAGATTGTATTGCCTAATTATCACATAAATGCAGAATATAGAAAAAAATTCCTAATAGGGTGCTTGTTTAAATTGAGGTTATTTGATACAGTGCTAAAATACAGGCAAGCTTTCAGGCTCAAACTTGCTTTATCACTGGCTCTGCGTCCATTATCTCAGCTCGTGTAATAGTAGATGGTACCTCTCCTTACAAAATTTTACATCCCTTACATATTTAGACTGTAATGGCTATAATATTGCCACTGCTTAAGCTAAACCAGGCCAAGTAAAGTGTATGGAGCTTTGTGAAATGCCTGTAAAAAAAAAAGAAATAAAATGTATTGAAAGCAGGAACACACTTTCAATGAAACATCTGTCCTGATCTCAGCTGGTTTGGTAGAAATTACTTCCTTTTATTTACAAACATTTACACGGTATGCAGCTTTACTAAAAATGCTTTCTAAATAGTAGGATGTGTCTTTCCAGGAATGACCTATAGCAGTAGAATAATGACAAGTCATCCGTGCTGCTGTGTAGGAGATAACTTGTGTTCTAAACACAAAGAGAAACTCGTGGTTATTAGGTAGGGTCTTTCTTCCAACTCCTTGCAGTGCGGTGCTAAATTTGCTCTCTGTATCTCTCAGGGCGAACCAGGAGAGAAAGGTCCTCCCGGGAAAGAGGTAAGTTAAATTCCCAGTTGTTTCAAAGTAGGGCTGGTGTCTTGGGAAAAAAAAAGAAAAAAACCAAGGATGCTACCTGGGTTGCAACAAATTGATTTTTTTCTTGAATTGTTGGTATGTGAGAGCAAACAGGGAGCTCTCAGGAATCTGTGGGACACACGGGGAAACAAATTTTCCCCAGGTCACAAGAATCATTGCAAAGGCATGTACTTTACTGTTGTTATGGATAGCTCTTTCATGCTCACCCTTATTTTGTTGCAGGGTGCACCAGGGAAACCAGGTGAAATCGGCTCCAAAGGAGAGAGGGTAGGTTGGAGAATATTATTAGTTATTTCATTACGTTGAAATAAAGTGGGCTATTTTGAGTTAGGGGCCAAGGAAGGGGTCATTCAAGAGTGAAGTGTGGCCTGTAGAGATCTGCCATGCTCCCCACCCTCCCAGCCCTCTCTTTAATCATTCTCCGTCAGTAATAATTTGTGGATCATTTGTAGTGCACCAGATGTTGTATTCAGTAACGCTGCCAGCTCAGCTGTTTGTGTTTCGCTGTGCTTGGAAATCAGAAGTTTGCTTCTTATTTTGTGGCTGTAATGTCGCCTTTTTTGCTTAGGGAGAGCCTGGCATCAAAGGCGAAAAAGGCCCTCAAGGAGAAAAGGGCCCTCCAGGTGATCCTGGGATACCTGGTCATAAAGGCCATCCAGGACTGATGGGTCCCCATGGACCCCCAGGAGACACGGGGCAAGTTGGACCTCCCGGTCCCCCAGGACAGCCAGGATTTCCAGGACCAAGGGTAAGGTTGCCAGACAAGAACTTTGTATTGTAATTTTACCGCCATAGTATGTGATCAGAAAAATACCTCAGATTCCAGTAAGGCTGATAGAAACCAGAGCAAGCGTGTGTTATAATGGGGAGGCGGCGGTTTTACCTCCTGTCTCTTGATACATAAAAAGGAGCGCTACGGCATATCTCAGGGACGTGTTGTGGGGGTCTTGGATTGAACTTCAGGAGAGCTGAGCAATCCAGACCTACAGCCAGGGCAGCCAATCCCCGACACCTTGTACCCCTAAAACCTAAATCGGATCATGTGACTGTGGCCATGGGTCTGGAGTCTGAAAAAGCTTCTTTCTATACGGGTGTTAATGCATAGCATTTCATATGGAGGTCTTACGCCTTCCTCTGCTGCTGGTTGTTAGGAGAGACAAAATGCTGAGCTGTGGAAAGGTCACTGCTCTATTCCTGGAAATCCTGGAGTCAGCTCATCAGAATTCATGAAATCCTATTTTTGTTCAATATTCTCTTTTTTTTCCTAACGGGAAACAATCTCGCTACTGAGAGTGCCTGAGGGTAATGTATGTAGAAGAATGAGAAAAACTACCAGCAATAGCGAAGCCGCTATGCCCATCCTGAAGATGAATTTGAGATTACCTCAGGGGGGAATAAACAGTGAAGTGATCTCTGATGTAAAAGCTGGGAAATTTTAGATGAAGCATTTCTTTGTGTGTACCTCAACAGCACAAAGATTTGATAAAATCCAGTGGTGATTATGGAGCCTTAATGCAACTAATATGGTTAAAATTTGAAAAGATAATTTGTAAGCCTTCAAAGTATGTTCCATAATCATGTTTACTTACTGGAATATTCACTAAGAGCCGTCACAAATGGTTAGCACTTAATGACAAAATTGTTTCTTTTGTCACCAACAAACACATCTTTTTCTCATGCAAAATTTGTGTTCGGAAGAAGGCAGCAAATAGACCAACTCTGAACTTATCAGCAATGTTATTGGGTTTTTTAGCTATTTAATAAAATCTACATTTTTTTAATGAAGAGTAACTTCTGATTCAAAGAATAATTTCAGCGAAAAAAGTGTATTTCAAGTGAAACATCTCACTTTGATTTACAAAGGAAAACATTTGATCTTGTTGGTTCAAAATGGTTTGTTTTTTAAACACAGTGATAATTTTTCTTTTGAGTTTATGCAAAGACAAGACTCTGGTTACCCTAAAGCCACTTTTTTAATTTGCTTGGAAAGTCACAACCTAAAATATTCTCCTTCCAGCCTACCAAAAATGCTTTCATCATTTTTTCAGCCGGATCACCCAGAGTTGTTGTTCACATAGCTTTGAGCTTTGACAGCTATTACAGCTGTTCAACAGCAATGTTGCACAAAAGAGCTGAGAGAGGGGATGAAGGATATCATCTCTTGGAGGCTGGGTTGGGGACCAAGGCCAAGCAGCCCCATCTCCTGTCACCCTTCTACAGCCCGAAATCAGGCAGAACCTTGTATTTGTTTGGAAGAATGAGTATCATATGTGTAAACTGGCTTCTGTTCCCCAAGATAAGGCCTGTCAGCAGGCGATGGATCCGGTATGAGTGTTTAGAGCAAGTCTAGATACCCACCTTAACTGCCTTGGGGGCATGCATGCTTCTCTCTGCAAGGAACCGCGCAGTGCTGAGGAAGGAGGTGGGCTCTCCACTATGTCTCGTAGGGTAGAGGATGTCTCCTGATTCGATTTCTACTACTTCTCCTATGAGTAGTGCAGGAGGGAGATTTTCTCTAGGAAGGAGACAGGGACAGTGTACCAACAGTGCTCTCTGACCTTGCACCCTGCTTATACCGTTTGACCCGTGGCTTGCCAGCAGGTTGGGAATTGTAGATGTTTTGAGTCCCTTATGTTCTTCTTCCAGGCAGTCCCTGCAGGCCTGTGAATGCAGTGGGTGGCAAAATGCAACCCATCGGACCCTTTGTGGAGGCTTTCATTTGCAGATGCCCCGGCTGTGACTATTACATCTTGTTATTGCTGTGATTATTACTTTCTAGG
Source organism: Grus americana (assembly GCF_028858705.1). NCBI lineage: Eukaryota > Metazoa > Chordata > Aves > Gruiformes > Gruidae > Grus > Grus americana. The sequence continues at coordinate 6,109,429 of NC_072853.1, forward strand.
GGGAACCCCCATCTCTAGAGACTTTGAGAAGGCTCATCCAAGAGGAGTTAGCCAAGCAGCTAGATGGTAAGTAATCAGCTCTGGGAAGGCAGGAGGTATATCTGAGAGTATGACAAATACTTTCCATAGCTGTGGTGGTGTAACTGGCACCTGAACCTCTCCTGCTTATGGAAAGCAATGTTGCAACAAGCCTGCCTGGAAAGAGGAGTGCATAAAATGAAATGTGCTTAGCAAGCTTTACTTGTGTTCCACAAGCTTGATGCTTCCAGCAATAGTACAGGGGCTTTCTCCCTTCTTCAACCCAAGGTCATTGCCTGTGCTAGTCACCTCAGCTTTTTGCTACTAAAACAGCTTTGCTGTAGGCTCGTTCCTGCAGATGCCTGGGCTGAGATGGTAGGACAAGAGAAGATACAAATTCAAACAGATTAATTTGAGGTCCTGGAAGAGAACATAAACAGAGTAGGAGCCCACAGAAGGACTGTGGGCTGTGGTAAACTTTCTTTTGAGGTCCCAGCTGGAGTATGTATGTTACCGATTGCTGGCTGTGACAGTCGATACCCATCAGTATGAGGAGGTGTGGAGTGGATGTGGGCTGCTGCTGCTTCTCTCAAAGTACATGAATTGCAGGCCATTACTGACCTCGTCTGTAATGCAGAGCTGTAGTGCTGCTTCTCACACAGCTCTCTTGGAGCAGCTGACACATAGCTATGGGCATTTTCCTTCATGATAAAGACCATGGTGCAATGGGCTGATTTATTTGAAGGATTTTATTTACACACTCTCAGACTTCACATTCCATGCCAATCTAAAAGCATTCAAGATTTTGGATCAATGAAGAGAAGATAGGAAACCCTTCTCCCTCCCATTCTGTAGGATGTTTATGTGATGCTGAGCATGTGTTAAGAGCTCTCTAGGCTGCTCAGGGTCTGAATCTGGAAGTGGCAAGCACTGTGCCTGCATGGAAACTAGAGAACTTGCTGACAAAGGGAACTGCCTTGGTTACAGTTTCTGACTTCACAGCCAGAGATGGATTCATTAGCTTTAACTCCACGTGTGTAACAGCCCAGAACAAGAAAAGTAAGCTTTCTCTCTACAGAGCAGCCATGTAGCATCTTGCCCTGTGTAGCAGAGTGGAAATGGGCTCTTCTTTTCTGAGCAGCAATGATTCCAGTTTGACAAACATCCACCAGCTGTGCAGCTAAAGGAAAGGACATTTCAGATCCTTGGTGGACAAGGAGCAGAGGATGAGAGAAGTGTTTAGGATTAAGTATGAAATTTAGGAGAAGTTTAAAGCTACTGAGAAATGAGATTTACATAATTTAGAGAGGATCAGGGATGCACCATCATGACTTGTGGGGAAGGATTGCATGGGGACAAAAAATGAGTGTCCCTGAAAAATTGATCTGTGACAATACTTGGACTTTACTGGGCCACTGGTTCTGGCCCTCCATGTCTTGGAGCACCGATTTTCTAATCTAACAAACCCATTTCCCCCTCTTCACAGCAAAGTTAGCCTATCTCCTGGCTCAGATACAGCCTACACATGTAAAAGCATCCCATGGCAGACCAGGACCTCCTGGTCCCCCCGGGAAGGAAGGACTCCCAGGAAGAACTGGCCCTCCAGGAGAGCCTGGCCGGCCTGGACAGACTGGGTCTGAAGGGCCACCTGGACCGATTGGTCCCAAAGGTGAGTGTTTGGGAAGTCTGATAAATGGATGTGTCCACCACACTTTGGTGGTCCATCTCTTCTGTTAGTAGCATCTAAGTGGTCCTCAAAACAGATGTGTTAGAAGCAGCCTCAGTCTGTCGAACCAGAGGCGGTGAATGTGACCAGCAATTGCTGGTGTGTTCCACCTCTGTCCAGAATTGGAGTGGAGCAAGTCTTCATTCCCACTTAATGTCTCATCTCAGAAGACTGGCCACAATTAGGAACTATTTTTAGCAGATATATTGGCTTCAGTGTGAAGGGAAGACCAGTATTCTTTAGTTCTGTGGATCATGCTTGTCAGTTCATTATTTTTCTTTCTCTCTCTACAGGCGAAAGAGGAGCAAAGGGTGAGAAAGGAGACACTGGCATTGGCCAACGAGGGGAAATAGGTCCTCCGGGAATTCCAGGTATGTTTATTCAGAACACCCCACAAAACACATCATTCAGAACCGCTACAAGAACAAAAGTCTCTGCCATATTAGATAGACAATCAGGATAACATAAATACATATACACAATTTCTGTAGAAAGTGGCCCAAAGGGAAGAAATATATCACTAGCATCATATCTGGCCACCTTTGTTTCCTCAGTATGATTGACAGATATAGTCATCCATCTCAGTAACAACGAGGTTAACTGACCTTTGGGACAAATCCAAAGCGAAGCTTTAATTACTAGATACACAGTGAAGTGTCTTATCTGCCCTTGCCAGAATCTTCTTGTGATCAAGCTGAACCCAGAGATCCAGGTAGCTTCAGATGTTATAAAAGGTGATATCCAACACCTATGCCTCAGGCATACAGCTCGTGCTTTACCTATGCTGACAAAGAAGCAACAAATATATTTTGTTTCTGATTTGAAATTAAGAGCCATTGATCAGTTTTGCCTTCACCCTGCTTTGTTGGGGGAGGAAACTATGGGAAGCCTTCATAACTCCATGTGTTGCATTTGGCATACTGGCCCTGCATTGCATTAAAGTAACAATGGACCCACTATGCTTCATATGAATGTGTTATCTCCCAAAGCTGGCTCTTACCTCAAGCTTTCCCATCCTCACCTCCTCCCTGTGAGGACTATATGTCATTAGTTGGCTTGTGCAGCTGCACGACTTCAACAACCTGGTGACAGGAAGAACAGCATAGCACAGTTGTGCAGCCCAAGGATGACATAGGGGGTGGAAGTCTTGCATTCAGATGGTTGTGCTTGCCACATCCTTGTAGATACATGCTGGCCAGACCCAAATCTGTGGAAGCTGATGTTTGCATGCAGGCTGGCAGCAAAGCCATCTCCTGTGATCTTGCAGTGCTGAGTACTGCACTCTGGGAGTGCCACTCACCAAGGGTGGTTGTTTTTTTTTTTTTATTTTAGGCCTCCCAGGGGAGCCTGGGTATGCCAAAGATGGGATGCCAGGACCACCTGGCCCTCAAGGTGAAGCTGGGGTACCTGGTCTCACGGGCCCACAGGGACCTCCAGGAGCCAACGGACAGTGTGACCCCACTCAGTGCGCTTACTATGCAAGCTTGGCTGCCAGACCCGCCAACGTCAAAGGGCCATAGCGTGCAGGGAGTATCCCCAGACTTGTCTCTAAAACTTGAATTCATCACATCTGCCAAGAGCTCTCAGATGTCTTCAACTGTCTTTCTTTCATGGGAGGCCTTCTAAAGCCAACAAATGCTGCCGGTCGGTCAGATTATTTTTATGAATTATAATTATTATTATTATTATCTTTGATGTGATATGTGAATTTGTTTTTGTTTTCTCTAACATCAGGGCATATTAAAACATTAAAAATAGGTGTTTTTTTTCCTCTTTTGAAGAGCATATAATATTAATGCATTGTGTATCTTCTTATGCAAAACCATTCCAATGCCAAAATTTTTGTCTGTTATCTGATTAATTCTTTCCATAGCTTTACCCCTCACCCTTGAAACCCAAATCAAATCTCGCAGCCCAGGGCATTAACTGTGAGACACAGGCTGATTGCAGGATTGTTGTTTCTATCTGCCATCCACATGGAAGGGAGGTAGGCAAAGCCATGCCAAAGCTGGAAAAGAGGTCTCCAGTACACTCAACTCACAATGGACAGATGGTTATGAACAGTCAGTTTGTGTTTCCCAGAAGACTCCCTGTTAAATTTAACCTTCTTCTACCCATAAGTTAACTCTGTCCTGTAGGAGCTACATTTTATGGGACTGTGTGGGATCTGACAGCAAGGCCTGAACAGACCACAGAGATGATCTAAACCTCCTCACTGCTCCCTGTGCAAGAGCTTCAGTACTCAGAGGGTTTGGTTCTACCAGATGGAACTTATCTTCCTTCTATCAGGGAGATGCCTCTGCAAAAAGCTTCGATGCTGTCCTCTGTCAGCTCAGGGTTGCCGAATCCCTTGTTCATTGTCAGCACACACACAGCTCCCTACCACTGCTTCACCCCAAAAAAATCAGCCAGAGCAGCATAGAAATTCACCTGGTATTAAAAATCTCAGGAAGCCAAGTTTTGACCCAACTTCACTGTTTCGGATGATCCACTATGACAATAACTTGGCAAGGTCATGTTTTAAAGGGTAGGTGAGAAGCTGTTTTCCCCTGTCAGCTAATTGCCAAAGTCAACCTGAGAATGCAAAGAGAAAGTAAAGAGGGGATGGAGTCTGAAAACACCTTCACAATAGGTCATTTGTGAGTTTAACCCTCTGACCAAGACAAGTCCACACACAAAGGTGGGGATCTGAGAGGTGATCAGGCCTTGGATATATGTGCTGGCCAGCAAAGCAGCTGCATTTTCAAAACTCTTCTGCACAAAGCAGTTTGTAGTGAGAGATCGGAGTAACGAACCTGACACAGGCACTAACTGCAGAATGTGTTTGGAAATCTCTTCGGGTCTTTTGGAGACGGAAAAGAGGCACCCTGCCCTGCTGGCACGTTCACCATATGGCATGGTGCTTCCAAGCTGGCTAAGCTGAGCAGAAGCCACAGCTGTCTATAAGCACCCCAGAATCAGACCCTGAAGCTAAAGCCCAGAGATAATAATTTGCCAGCCTTGGAGTCTTTTTCTCACCCACTAGCAGATAAAATTTGCCTCTGTTTTACTGAAAAACGAAATTAAATAACATGTTCATATGCCAGGGTTAAACAGTCTTTACTGTGTAGCTCTCAGTGGTGCTATTTTTGCTATTTCCTATGCAAATAAACTCTTTGATTTGATTTTACTGTGTTTCTTGCTATGGAAAGACCAATCAAAGTGAAAATATGAAGTGAAAAGCTGACCGCTTTTAAGTAACTCTCAATGGTATATCTGTTACTGTTCTACATCTTAGGTCAGCTTGCTGTATTTCAGTATTCAGCAAGCATGCTGATCACATTGTATTTAACATCACCACTTTTTCCTAGTCCAGGCTGAGATTTCATCCCTCCAGTGGTGAGGCAGAACAGGTTTTCTACGCCCAACATGACACAAGCCATTGTTTTGAAGAAATGCAATGGCAATGAGCAGGTTTTTATGAAGGTCAATCATGTTAACTGGGCTGCGTTAATGTGACATTTAATTCCTGTCGTGATGGTGACTCCTTGGCCTCTGTACCTTATCTCTCATCATGTGTGTCTCCAGTGCACCATGAGCAGGGTAGGTACATAACGACGTTCTGTTGTTAAACGAATTTCAGGGTCTTTCACCCCTGTGAGATGGTGCAGTGGTATCCAGTTGAAGGAGATCTAGGGTTTTTTTCAGATAACTCTTTCATTTGAATGTCTGTTGGAGCCATTGCCCAGAGTCAGCGTTAGGAACATGAGGGATGCACCTGTATCTTTAATAGCAATTAAAAGATCTGCATGGGTTAGGCACAGACTACAGCTCTGCAACTTCTCCACCCAGAAAAGGGGACACAGCCTAATTCCCTTTGCTCCAGCATACTCCCTAGCATATGCCTGTCTGTTCAGTCTGTTCCTGGACACACCCCAGACCGTTTCTGTGCCCTGAATTCAGTGGGTGCCATCTCCCAGCTTTTTCTTAAAGCTCATTTTCTCTCCAGCCAGTTAATTGGCATTTACCAAGCGTAATCTGCCGCTAGTGAGAGGAGCACGAGACACATGCTGCAGACCTAGACCAAGACCTGGGTTTATAGCCACCCAGTTTCTATGGGTCATCATAGGCAGGCTCCTATAGCTGCCACCTCTTTCAGAAGCCAGCCCTGTATTAATGTGCCTAAAAAGTCACCTGCAATAAAAGGTAAGAAAGGAGGGTGTATTTGCAGGATTTCTGCCCTGCAAGCCCAAACACCAAAAGCTGCAGCAGTTTTTGCCTCAGCCTGTTCATGCATATTTGCAGTCTTTGGAAAAGTGGCCAGAGATTACTGTCCAAATTAGGTCTGCCATCTGGGCAGGCAGCAAACCTACAAGTACAGCCCTGGGCATGGTCAGGAGCTGCCCTCCAGAAAACGCAGATGCCTCTGTGCCTGAGCAGGTGACTGGGTGTGCTGGAAGGTGACAGGCAGACGTGTATTGTCTGTCCAGCATCTTGCAAGGTGACCATGCAGGCAGGAGGTGGCAGATAGAGCAGAGGCAGTGCTGATGGCCTCTCCCCTAATCGCTCTTGAGTGAGGGAGGGCTGTGGCTTTTGCATCTCAATATTCTTGTCTCAGCAACAAAGCGCTTGGTACATCACCCTAAAGTCTGTTCACTGAGTCTGAGGTTTAAACCCAGGAATATGCTGATATTTTTGTTGGATTTTTTTTTTTTTTTGGCTGGTCCTGTGGTAAGTGAGGATATACTGTTAAAATTGCATTAGAGGGCCAGAAAATGTATTATTTACATATCAAAAAGGTGCTAATGTCACATGGGGTTTATGGGTGGTTTTGGTTTTTTTAAATCAAGTGTGTAAATTATTGCAATTATAGCAAACAGACCATTATTCCATTAATTTTTTTCCTTGTCAAATACAGAAATTAAAAAATAAAACAACAGGATCATTTGGGGAAACTATTTTTTGTGTTAAATTATTTAACAATTTATAATTGTTTTCTAAACTGTTGTGAATTGGCTTTGTCTTGGAAGCTATAACAGCTTATTTTCCTTCTTTGTCACTTGTGAGTGGCTCTTCTCAGTACAGCCTTGTAATGCCAGTTTCCTCAGCTGTCCTTTTACCACCTCTTGTTGTTAATATGGGATAATTAAACTATGTAAGGCTGAACTGTGTTCTACATATTTATTTGGAGATGTGTAATCAAAGCAAGACTCCTCTGTTCAGGACTAAACCAAATGTGTGTGGTTTTTTTCCAGAGAAACAATAAAAATGCTAAGCCCAAGCTCTGTGCTCTGACCACAAAACTGGCTGAGAGATAAGCACAGCTTTTAATGGGGAAAAAAAAAAAAAAAAGGAAAATAGAGTTTATTGATGGCTCAGTCTTTTAATGTGGAAACTGGCCAAGCTCTGCCCTACTATAGATTGCATTTTGGCAGCTTCTGGAGCAGGACTTGATGCCTCGGCATGGCTGGGTATCACCGTCCGACAATGTCTGGGGTGCCAGAGACTTCGACAGGAGACTGGCAGATATGACGTAGGACCTAGGGGAGTCTTTCCAGATCTGTAGTGGGTGACCCAGGGGAGATTACCTATCACATCAAATGATGTAAGATGCTTATGTCTGGGTACCTGAATCCCGTGTCGGTCTGTCACAGTGGGATTCAGAGTCAGGCCACTTTGGTGGCTCCAGTGTGAGCTGTGGAGCCTGGAGAGTGATTCAGCTCATCCTAAAGTAGTCAGCTGAAGCACTCTGGGCTGTATTGCCTACATTAACTAGGTCTTCATGGAAATAAAAGATCTTCTGGTGGCTGTCTATCTTCCACCATTACTGACTCACTTTCCCACTGAGTTTGTGTGGGGATATATGCGTTACTGATGATGAGATGCTGGGTGCTATGTGACTAGCAGCCAGAAAACTCAGAGGGAGAGGGACAAGGTTATGGTACGAACCTGCGCAGTTCTTGTGCCGGGGAATAACAGGAAAAATGTCTTAAAATACTGCACTAACTCAACAGTAACTACACAGGCTGAAAAAAATCCACTACCATGCCCTTCAGTCTCTGTGAGCTGGAGTCCAGTGCTGCTGAGGGTTAAGGTTGCTGCTCCATGGCATGGGGAGGAAAAGCAGCACAAGCACAGAGCCAGGCTGGGGGTGAAGGCAGGCTCTGGTCCTGATCTGCAGCCCTGCATAGGGGTGAGCATCCATCAGAGACCACGAGGAGTCCTCCTTGCTGCTGGGGGGAAGAATCTCTGCATCAGCCACCCAATTGTCAGAGTCTGGACTTTCCTTTGTAACAACACCTTTGTATATGGTGAAGTTGAATTAAGGAAAGAAAGCCTGCTTAGCTTCATCAATCTGGATTAAACCTGGAAATCGCAAACAAAGATTTTTGTCTTCTGACTTGTCAAATGGGAACGACTGATTAGAAAATCATGAAGACATGATGAGCAGGAGACTGGTTTTCAGAGCTGCTTTACAAAGCAGATTTTCACTCTAAGGGCTGAATTCTGAATACCTTGCGTAGCTTGACTCAAGAATATTGATGCTGGCAATATTCTTGTTGGAATTTGAACTGAGAATGAGAATATCCTGCTGGGTCTCTAGGGGGATCATGTGTTGAAAATATGGGCTCTTGTTATTTTACATTTTGGATCATGAACCTGATGTAGAAAGCTCAAGGGAACAATTTGACAGAGGGACATTAATCATACTCTGACATTCCCAATGAGCCAGTGATCAGCATCAGGAAGAGGGATGTCCTGCAAGATGGAGCAGAAAAGAACCTGCCACCTTGGTAAAGGAAAACCCAGGACCAAATTCCAGGTGTGAAAAAGTGCAGCAGGAAAACAGTGTCCAACATCACAAAGACCTCTTTCTCTGACCACAGCTTTGGCTCTGCATGACATGCTGTCTGAAAGGCTTGGGTTTTGATTTGAAGAGGTGAGCATGTTTAAACAGAAGGCAGCACACACAGCAACTTGGTTTATTTCACAGGACAGACATATTTGACAATGTGTTCCTAGAAACACATTTTTCCCCTTAGTAATGTGGGAGGTGGCTTTCATCCAAGTCTGAAATGACTCTCATTGCAATAACATCTTCAGCACTTTTTTGATAGGAGCTGAGTTTAACTTTGAGTATTATTTTTATGGTTAATTGTAATTTCTGGTAAGCAACTTTCCCTTGCAAGTGAAAAATCTCACTTTTCCTTGGCTGCTGTATTCATCTCTGATGTACATATACTTCCAAGTATATTCTTACCGAGAATCATAGAATCACAGAATTGTTGTGGTTGGAAAAGACCTTTAAGATCATCAAGTCCAAACTAACACTGCCAAGTCCACCACTAAACCACGTCCCTAAGCACCACATCTACACGTCTTTTAGACACCTCCAGGGATGGTGACTCAACCACTTCCCTGGGCAGCCTGTTCCAATGCTTGACAATCCTTTTCATGAAGAAATTTTTCCTAATATCCAATCTAAACCTCCCCTGGTGCAACTTGAGGCCATTTCCTCTTGTCCTATCACTTGTTACTTTGGAGAAGAGACCAACACCCACCTGGCTACACCCTCCTTTCAGGTAGTTGTAGAAAACAATAAAGTCTCCCCTCAGCCTCCTTTTCTCCAGAAAAATGAACTTATGAACAGCTATCAGACTTTTTCAAGTTCTGCTGATTTTTTTTTTTGTGTGAAATGTCCACCCTTTCTTGATGAAGCTAGCACAGCCCCACTGACATTAATGATGACCCTAAAGAACAGGAGTAATCAACCACTTTTAGTGTCCCCAGGATCTGCTCACGCCATTGCATACTCAGCTGTGATAGCCCCAGTTCAATAGCTTGCGCAGTCTCTGTTAGGAAATACAGCAGGCCTGTCTCCAGTCACCAGCATCCCAGGAGCTTACAATGCCAAAGCAGCCTTACAACACTTCTGGATACTAGGCAAGTGATAAAGTTTCCTCTTACAGATGCCAAAAATTAATCTGGAGGAACTTCAGGGCTTGATTTCAATAGGGTCATGGTATTTGCACTCTGAATCCAAGTCAAGGGTAACAACTGGCATATAACAGCCCTGAAAATCTGTATTTCAGGGTGAAACTCCATTAAAAACCAGCAGAGCCTATAGCGTAAGTTCGGAGGGTTAAACGATGATCCTGAAATCTTGTCAGCCTTGTCTGGATATAGAGCTCCCAGCACTCACCACCCATCTGTGTGGCCATGCACTCCCCTGGTGCTGGGACAAAGGCTCCAGCAAACTCAGGACCATCCTGGGCTGAGGAGATCAGAGCTGAGCAGGGTGGGAAAGCAGAGCTGACATGCTCCTTCTTCACAAGACCTGACCTGGTAGACCTGCTTAGACCATACCTCTGACTCATTGTCTTCTACCTTTAATAACCTGTGGGATGCTGTGGAGACCTCTCTCCTTGAAAAGCATTTGAAACGGTTGTCCTAAGCATTTTTTTTTTAGCTTAAAGCCTTAAGGATTAGAGGATAAAGTAAAAGAGGTGGGCTTTCTCAGCCTGAGGCTTCAAACCCACAATTTCTCCTAGGAAAAACACCCTGCTCTCTACATCACATGCTGTACTGAGTGGCTTGGGATAAACCTGGCATTTTTCATCTCTCCTACAAAAGCTATGCCAGCAAGGAATAAAAATTTGCTTTTAAATATGCCAAAGCAAGTGCAGCACAAGACAGACAGTATCTCTGTGCTGCAGGGGTTCATACGCTCATCAGGAGGGAGAAGGACTTCCAGATTTCAAAATTGATTCTTTATTGTGTTTGCTTCATGTTAAAGGCACAAACTGACCTGAGGGCAGGACCTATTCATGGTTCCCAGCTCCCACACCACCAGCTATGAGTCTGTCTTCTTCTTCTTCCATTTACCACGTGCTTTATCTCGTCCCATTTACCATTTGCTTTATCTACCAATCCTTTGCTGCTTCCATTGCAATCCCCTGGGACTGACCAACGTGAATTCCTCAGACAACAGCACCCTAGGTGCTCCCAGAAGGAAAGAGCTACACACAAACAAGGATTTGAACCAATATGCTGAAAAGCATCGGCACAGTGCTGCTGTTTCACTTTCAACACTGACAGATATTTGCCACCAGCTCACTGGCTGCAACTGCAAGAGGTGACGTCATAGCCTGGGAGCTGTGTGTGCACTGCAGAGCTGGAAGGGAAACACCTGATCAAGTGAGAACGCCAAGTGTTTACTCAGTGGGATGTATCTGAGCAACCCAAACACTCTGCATTGTGTGTTGGTAACATGCCTGGCAGAGAGGAAAGCTGACAGAGGGCCTCGATCCACCAAGAACCTTGGGGGTTGCCCGTGGAGTGTGCAACAAATCATCACTGACTGTCTCGGTTCAACCAGCCACGGTTCTGGTGGGACAATGGATGCAGACACCTCTTTTGGATGTGCCTCTACAGGCCCCGATCCACTCTGGAGGTACCTTACAGAGCACGATCCAAAGCATGAAGGGAAGAAGAAACTCAAGATCTCAGGCAGAGAGCTGGTGTCGGTTCCCGCACAGGTCTTCAGCTTGGGCCAGCTGCAGGTCCTGGAGATGAGCCCAGAACGAGAGAGCTGCCTGAGGTACCGGATGGAGCTGCTCCCCCGAGAGATCAGCCACCTCAGGAACCTAACCTGCCTCTACGTAGACTCCAACAACTTGAAGAAAATCCCTGCCGAAATTGGCACTTTGAGTCACTTGGAGAGGCTCACTCTGAGCAGCAACAGCCTGAGCTCGCTGCCCCCAGAAATGGGTGCACTTCAAAGGCTGCACAGCCTCCACCTGGCCAACAACAGCCTCACCGAACTGCCTGCACCCCTCTGCCAGCTCAGGAGCCTCACCTTTCTGGATGTGAGCGACAACAAAATAGGCACAATCCCCTCCAGCATTCGGCAGCTGGAGAAACTGGAAACTTTGCTATTGCTCTTCAACTCGCTGGAGAGTCTGCCCGAGGATATCTGTCTTCTAAGGAATCTGCACACGCTTTGGCTAGGAAACAACCATCTACGGTCCCTTCCAGCAAGTTTTGGGGAGCTGGTGAACCTGGACTGGGGATACAATTACTGTTCATGCAACTTTGAGGGTAATCCACTGGAAAGTCCTCCCCCTGAAGTCTGCAGCAGAGGACCTGAAGAGATCAGAGATTATTTCTTGTCATTTCATAGGGCACAGAGAGACTAGACAACTGATGTCAGTCCTCCTGAAGTGACTGAGACGGATTTATTATGTGCAAATCAAGTGCAGAACAAAATGTGTTTCAGATGGAAAAGTTTGGTGAAATCTCTCTGTGGAGCTCAAAAGCTTCCTCTCTGCTGTAAGGTGATTTCTCTGGCAGTCTTTTTTTTTTTTTTTGACACTAGTATTGAATGCTGGTGTACATCTTTCAAAAATTCATTCAGGGACAACTATAATCTTTTTGTTATTTATACTTGCATAGATCTGTCTCAGGAAATGTTGCAGCCAAACATCCAGTCTAAGAAAATGAAGAATGGCTAGTCCGAGAGAATAGAGACAGGTAAACAACTGGTGGCACATAAATAGCAATAATACCTACCATTTGTTTGCACACTGGCTTGGTGCTTGAGTCTGAACTTGAAGTAGGCGCAGGCTGAGATTTCTGGAAGTGTTTAAGGCCATTCTGACTTACGGATTTGGCTTTACTTCAGGGAGCCCAGAATGTCATTACTTTGCATGGTATTTTACATCTAACACACAGGTGGAATCAGCTCAGGCTTCTGTCTGGCTCTGGATAAGAACCAACCTGTGTCCCACAAGGTACCACGCAAACGGTGTCGCCATTGCTTTGGCAGGACATAACTTATTTCTAACCCTGGTTCTCCTGAAAGGAAGTTTCAGCACAGGGCTGTCACACTCTCTGGAGGCAGCATGGACTTGGAGTTGATGTGCCAGTCCCTCCAGAACAGACCTCAGTGATATTGCTCCATGGAACCTCGTGATGCACAGGGATTTAGAGCATACAGCACCAGCTAAAAGGTTTTCACTTCTACTGAGGCTGGGAAAGTGTTCAGAGATATTAAAATATGAGTATGCAAACTTCCTGCAAAGGAACATTTCTGTGCATCCCTGTCTATAATCATAAAAGGCTTCATCAGTGTTACATTACAGAAATCTGCTGAGACTCCTTTCTGTTTAATTTTGCTGTCTCTTCCCCCTAGCCTCTCATCAGCATTTTCCTCCCACCTCTCCTCAGCTTTGCTCTTTGTGGGTGTTTTCTCTGTGGCTACTCCCTCTGACATTATCTTCGTGTTTCATTAATTTCTCATCAAAAGCCTATCATTCCCTTATAAATGCTTGTCTTTGCCCTCTGTCTCCTTTGTTTCCTATTTGTCCTTTGGCCAATGTACAGAAAGCTGCAGCTTTGTGTCTTTCCTGGAAAGAAGAAGGGCTGAGTCAGCCCTCCTGGGAGATGGATGTGTGCTTCCAGGGTTCACAGAGAAAGGGAGAGAGAAGGGGTTTGAGACATTGATACATGCACCATGAAGTCTCTTGTTCAGTCATTTTCTTCTCCTTGTAGCAAAGATCAGCACAATGAAAATGAGAGATTTGAACTGATGATGAAATTTTAGTGGGTGACAAAAGCACAACTCCAGGTATTTCTTAGTGTGACCTGATTTTTACACTGCTCTGACACTGAGTCTGCCCCTGACCTCCGTGAAGATTCAGTATAGCGGTGGTATATCACATAATGATAAATCACTGCCTGGCAATAATGGGCCTGCAATAACATCAAACCAGTTTCTTTGTTTTTCCTGCAGCTGATTCTTTCTAAGATGTTTGACATAGGAAAGAAAAGAGTAAAGGGACCATGGTGCTTGGCTCGCTTGGCTCCATCTGTGGCAGCATGGAGAATCAGAGGTGAAGGAGAAGGACAATGAACTGCACTTGGCTGTTTTCCAGAGGAGATTTGCAGCATGAGAAGGGACTGTGCATGAAGTAGCTCCCAAAGCTGATGCTAGGTCAGACAGAGGTGTGTCCAGGTGGGAACATCAAAGATGTTGAAGGACTGGGGGGGGTTCATTGCTGTTTCTGCCATTGATCCATTCTCTGGATTCAAGCAGGTCTGCTGCCTTGTTTCCCCATTCCCCATATGTGCAGTCATCCTGCCTTTCTAAATCTTGGACATAAATATAAAGGCAGTACTAGCAGTGGGATACAAGTAAAGACAAAGTTATTCCCCTGTTTTGGGACACGTGCAGGACTGAAATTCTAGTAACTGTGGTCTTTTTTAGAGGCTTTTGTCTAACTACCACACCAAACCCTTCCAGGGCATCCTGTTTCTCTTCTCCACTGCATCAGGTTTGGGCTTGACGATCCATTTCCAATTTTGGCTACCTTTCCCTTCTGCTTCTTGGCCAGTGATTCCCAAAAGGCAAGGTGACTTTAGCTTATTTGGGAAGTTTGTAGCGTCTCACAGCTTTAACTTTTGGTTCTGGCCAACCAGGTTTCATACATTAGAGGATCCCACAAGTTTCTCTTTGAGGAGACAAGCTGTTTTCAAGGTCAGTCAGTGAGTGCTTAGTTTAAGTAGTCCCCTCTCAAAAAAACCTGCAGACATGTTTTCTGAAGCCTGACTCTATTCATTAATAACATGCCTGTCATTCCTGGGAGTGAATGGAGCTAAAAAGGGGGTTAAAGCCTGCAAGAAAAATGTAATCTTTAATAAATATTGCCAATACCTTTGCTGTAATTCTCCGGTCTGTATGGATCAAGAGAAATTTTGAGAAATTAATGCAAGTGAGGGCACTTTGACCATACTGTCAAGCTGCTTCAACACACTGAATATGTTATTCAGCTAGAAGAAATTCTGTCCTGACACCATGTTGTCTGTTGCCTCTTCCTTTCCCTTTGTCTTGGTTGCTTCCAAAATCCCAATTCCCAAAGTGGAAACCCCAGTAGCGCATATGCGCTGCAGTATTCTGGCATCTGTGTTAGTGGCATAGTTACGCAGAGCAATAACCACATCTTGGTGTTGTCATTAAGATGGCATTAAAATCTAATCTCAGACTGCTTAGCCTGTATTTGTTGTACTGTCTGTACTGTTGCTAAGCACTCTCCTTTGCCTGTGCTCATTAAAACTTCAAGCATTAATATCAGAGCATGGCAAACTGCTAGGATATAGGCCCCTGGCGAAAAGACCTAGATATAATCCATACTCGGGGGGTGAGAGGGAGGAGGGAGAGGGGGGAATTGTTAAAGCTGACATTCAGCATTGACAGGAGTTGTGCATGCATTTCCCTTCACCCCATATTGTGTTGCCAACAGACTGGCGTAGGAGAAGAGCATTGTCCTCCGGAGTTGCATAGGGCTTTCATTGGAAAACTTTGAACTCTTGCAGCAGAACAGTAATAAATGTAAAAGCAGTGAGTGAAAAAAGCTCTAAATAGAAATTCAGGAGAATAATATATATAAGGGCAGAGGGCTCTTTAATTTAACATACAAATGCATAACACTTCACAGGCTGGTAGCTCAAGCCAGACAAGTTCTGACTACAGATAAGCTGCATATTTTTAATGCCGGAGAGTTCACCTGAGGATATGGCAGATTCTCCACCACCTGAAGTCTGTAAAACCCACAGTCTAGCTCACCAAAAAGTATGACTCTAACACTCCACCTTGTTTTATGCAAAATTAAAGCTACAAAGGCTCTTTCTGTCTTTAAAAGTATATGGCTACTGTCTAAGGCTACCATAAATCTAAAAGATTGGATCCCAGCATTTACTTACAGCTCCTGCAATTTGCCTCTGCACAAACTTCAGCTTTTTAGTTTTCAATGGCTGCAAGCAATGCTTAAAGAATTGAAGGTCACCAAGCCAGGTGCACTGATCAGAGGACTCTCGTGTTCAGTTGTGGAGTCTCTGAATTGGCCAAACAAAAAAAGAAATGTCAGTTGCTATTCTCCTCATGCTTTTTGGAGTCAGCAGCAGATTTCCAGGCTCACAAATGGAAGACTGGTCCTGAATTCATGTTGAATGGAGTTTAGAACCCACTCATTTTCCAAGTCTTTGAAAAGTCTTGTGGTTGATCAATCAAATATATTACATATTAGCAGACGTGAAAGGAAACAAAACTTTGCAGACCACTGGAAAACAGAAGACACTGCAGTTAGTGTCCTGCAGACAATACAAAAATATTTGATGTCTGAAAGGAGAGTGCTACCTTCTGAACATGCAGTTGTTGGGGTTCTGTTCCTCTGAGAGAGGCCACTGTTCTTGCTAGCTGGACAGACCACAATGCCACCTGCCTTTCTGTCTTCCTCTGCTCTATAACCTCATCTCAGAACTTGACAGTCCAACTTCAGAGATGACGATTTTCTGGTGATGCAACACTGAGTCAGGGCAAGAGGTTCAGGTCTGACATGAATCCATGGGATTGATAGGTTTAATTATCATTGATTGCATACAATAGGTCACCGTCAGAGGCACCAGATTCAACTGAAGATGTTTCCCTCTGCTTGGGCAATGATATCATAGGAGTACCAAAGCAATCTATCCTGAGGAAGTGCCATAGCAGTCAGCACATCAAATTGCAATGAAAGCCTAAGTAGCATATCTAATGAAGATCACTCTAAGCCATACAAAGAAAGATTTTTAACTCCCCAGAGCGTTCTGCTCATGAACCAAAAGACAGGTGGTCAACGGTGCTTAAATAAATACAACATCCATTTCTGATTTCTGATGTTTTTTAAAGATATCAGTGGTCATCAAGAAGCTTTTTATTTTTCTGCCACCCTAGGGAAACTATAAAATGTGTTGCCATTCCCACTGCCAAGCAAACAAACTTTCCTTGAACAGTTCAGGCAGCAAGAAAATAGCAAGAGGGGAAGAGACTGATGCCATGAGCAAAGCCCGGATGAAATATCCCACACCGAGTCTTTGTAATGAAACTCACTGGGTTTTGTCAGACTTACGTGTCTGACAGGGCCAACCTGGAGCTCACTGCTGCTGAGACTCCAAAGGGATCCCACATCCAGTCATTTGGTGCATGCACTTTATGAGGATGTGCATTCAGAAGGATGCAGTGACTCTCACATCAAAGGTACTGGTTCAGCTGGGGTCAGGCCATTAGCACAAATTTATGTATAAAGAGAAATCTTTCCAGTACTTTGCTAGTCTCACTGTTGAAAAGTTCAAACTGAAACTTCTTCCTGTAATGCAAGCTTCTTTTTTTTTTTCCCCCATTCCCCAGAGATTTAGAAAACAGATTATTCTTCTCCTGTTTGCAACAAGCCTTTCATGTACATGAAGTTCATTGAAGACCTTCTTATGAAACTTATTAAAGTTAGACAAGCACCAAGCCTGTCAGTCTTTCTGCTCTGGCCATGTCTTCCACATCTCTGGTAGTGCTCTTCTCTGGACTATTGCTACACATCTTTACTGAGCAGTCACATTCAAAACTGAATACAATATGGCATCTGAGGTCATTCTAGTGCCAAAGAAAGGACTACTGCACATCTTGAAAATCATAATCCTGTTTGTTCGCTCTTGTATAGTGGTGTTTTCTCTTTTTTCACAAGCAATTCAGCTTGACATCTACTGTGATACCACAGTTTGCTACAGCTGCTATTGGCAAATTTTGGTGTTGGTGTATTTGTATAAGCCGAAGTTTGTAACCTTGCACTTGTCCCTGATGAATTTCAGCTTTCCCCCTCCCACCCCAGACAGATTATACAATTCTTCAAAATCATTCTGAATTCAAATCCTGTCCTCCCATGCTTACAATGCCTCCGAGCTTTATGCCATCTGAAAATTTAATAACCATACTCTCTTTTCTATCGTCTAATTCATTAATGAAAACACATGCCAGGATTGGATCCAAAACAGACCTGGCTGAACTCCACTTTTTACATCCTTCCACTCTGACAAAGCACCACCGATAACCTTTCTGATACGTTATCAAACCAGCTTTGCACCCAATCGATCATTGTCTCAGACCATGCTGCTGCTGCTTGCTTATGAGAATGTCACATGCAACCATTTTGAAAACCTTAGTAATGGTAAGATTTTTGACAGCTACTTTTCCTTTATTCTTAAAGCCTATTAAATTGCTAAAAGTGGAGATTAGATCAGTTCAACACAATTTATTCCTAACAAATCCACATGGGCTACTTGTCCTTGCTGCTACATGAAGCAGCTGCTGCTGTGACTTGTTATCTTCCAGGTGCTTATGAAATGTGCATTTGTTCCAGAATTTTTGCAAGGCTTGAAGGCAGGTGAGGCTCGTTTCCCACACCCCTCCTCCAACAAAACAAAACAAAACAAAACAAAAAAACCCCCAACTTTTTAGCAGAAAGTATATATATTCCTTAGAGCTACCATGACTTTGTGGCCTTGCACAGGCGGGGTGCTGTGTGAAACAGTTGTCTTTAATGCAACAGCTACTTGCTCCTTCAAGGTCAGGAGGAAGATGCAGGGCTCATTGGGAACCAGGACTCCAGTAGGGCTCATAAGAGCACAAGCACATCCCGGCTGGAAGGATTTGGTCGGGTCCGTATCATGTCATGGACAGTCCTGATGTGCCCTGGGTGGCCCCATGGTGGTAGTGGAGGACTACTGCTCCGCTTGCAGCTTGGGAAATGCAGCTCAGAAACCTCCTTATTAACTTCCATTTCCCTACTTGCTGCTGTGCAGAGGACTTCATCCTGGCCATGTTCAGGGAACAGGCAGTCAGTCACTGGGAGGGGGAAACGGCACAAGTTTCGAGGTACCCAACCCGTTTTGGTCCTGTTCTGTCAGATGGGGGCTCTCCTTGGCTTTTCTTGCTGTGTCCTATTTTCAAATAGATGTCCTTAATCCTATTTCTTAGACTCAGAATGGGCCTGAGTAGCATGTAATTTCTAAGAAGGCAGCAGGAATCTGTCAGTTTTGATCCTGCAATAACTAGCTTCAGTAGCTCACAGTGTGCGTCTCTGTGTGTTCCCTGGGCAGCTATGTCAACTAGAGGATACCTACACCCTTCGACTTGTAAAAAGGGTGTTTCAGATCAGTCCAGACATCTTCTTTTGATCTAGATGAAAGGAGGATTCCTTTTTGTTCTCAACACTACCGCCGGCTGTTAGGAGCTTCGCCCTTTGCATTGGATCTGTACGTTCACAGAAAGAATAGGAAAAAAAAGTTAGCTCACGTAGGTGAAACATCTGCCAGACTGATTGCTTCTGCATAGTTTTCACACATAAAATACTGTTGCACTTCAGCTATTTGTAAATGTTCACACAACAATAACAGCATGGTTCTGTGTCTGGTTACTGTCCGCAAAATTTCCTTTTCAGATGTAAAGCAGGCCTTACCCAGACTGAATAACTGTGATTTATTCCTAAAGCACTAATAAGTCTAATTTTTTTTTTTTTTTTCCTAACTGTGAGGTTCAAGCACTTTGGTCATGCCCTTGATTCCCTCTTCTAGTGTTTGGTGGTGTCAGGGTGGACAGGCAGGGGACTGAGGCAGAGCTTCGCTGTAGACTTCTTTTGACCTAATGTCTATCAAAAGGCTACCTGTCTTTCCAAGAAGTTAGATTTGATAACCCTGCTTGTTCCTTCCAGTGCTGTACTCCTAGTCATCTCTTTGCTTATTAGATGGTGTTGCTTGTTGGGAACATGCTAAACTGATGCTCTGTATATCTAGATTGTTTCTGTTTGAAATGTTATTTTTCTTTAGCTTTTTGTACTGTTGTTTGTACTGTGCAGGCTGACACCAGTTCTGCACAGTTCTGACACATTCTGCACAGTCATATGCACTGGGATTTTTTTTTTGTTTCCTGGAAAACTTTTGATGATCTCACTGAATGAAACTAGAAAACAAAATGAAAGAAGTTACATGATGCATGTGGCTGCTGCATGCTCATTTAGCAGAGCCATTAGGCAGATGCCCTGTAAGGATCCCAGTTCCTTGCCCTGTCTTAATATTCAAAGCACTTTACAGACTCTTCTGGATGTCATTGTGTTCATGTCAGACCTTCAGATGTTTCTGAAAGAAAGGATAATGATGGACTGATGTTATACAGGAAAACTACCATTTGCTTTATTTGCACTAGGTAGATTGTCACTGGAAACAGCTTGCATTTCAGACTGGTAGAAAGAGCCTATGACAAAATGATCTTCCTCCTCCCTAGAGAACAGCATATAGGATATTTTACAATTATTTTTCAAAATGAAATGTGCTTTTTAGTTGCACAAGTCCTCCCCGCCACCTCCCAAAAATTAAATAAGAACAATGTTTTAGATTTTTTAATCTAATTCTCTACATAAAACGAGGGTCGCTACAGGCGTAATGTTAAGTTAATGTTTTCAGAGCTGGAGCTATTGAGCTGCAGAATCATTCAGGAGTCGGCAAAGACTGATTCCCTCTTATCTCAAGGATCAATTGCAGCCATTTGTCTCTGGCACTGATTGCAAAGAACTCCTTAGGCAAACCGATTCCCACTGAGGACCCCTCCATGTGACAGTAGTGCTGTTTATTGCCAGACTTGTTGGTGCTTCTTGGAGAAGAAAGGAGGACCAGAGGGACCCCAGAGAAAAGCTGTTTCACTCTGCTGCAGAGGGATTGCCTGCAGGACCAGCCCACTAGAGCTCATGGGTGTTTCCTTGAATAGGATGCTCTACAGCACATACTGCTCCCCTGGGTAGGGTTGCTTATATTGTGAGCTGTTGGAGTGAGTCCAGAGGAGGGCCACAAAATTGATCAGAGGGCTGGAGCACCTCTCCTATAAGACAGGCTGAGAGAGTTGGGATTGTTCAGCCTGGAGAAGAGAAGACTCCAGGAAGACCTTAGAGCAGCCTTCCAGTACCTGAAGGGGCTGCAGGAAAGATGGAGAGGGACTGTTTACAAGGGCGTGTAGTGATAGGACAAGGGGTAATGGGTTTAAGATGAAGGAGGGTAGATTTAGATTAGATATTAGAAAGAAATTCTTTACCGTTAGAGTGGTGAGGCACTGGACCAGGTTGCCCTGAGAGGCTGTGGATGCCCCCTCCCTGGAAGTGTTCAAGGCCAGGTTGGATGGGGCTTTGGGCAACGTGGTCTAATGGAGGGTGTCCCTGCCCACCTGCTGGGGGGTTGGAACTAGAAGACCTTTAAAGGTTCCTTCCAGCCCAAACCATTCCATGATTCTATGATACTATGATTCTATATATTTTCTGAACTCCTTTGTCAGCAGTCTTCTGCAGGCATCTCCTAACAAACAAGTCCTGGCTTGACCCCATGGCTGGGGAACTGTTACAGTGATAGGCTGCAGTAAGCTCTCAAATTTAGTATCTACCAGAGAAATCAACCATCTCAGCTATAGATCCCTGCCCTTCACTTGAATATGCAGCCAGAGAGGTCTAAAACAAGTCTTCAAACATTAAGGCCAAACAAAGTTTTGGAGGTGATAGGGCAGTATTAATTGCACACCACGCTGCTCGCTGGCCATTTCTCTATATGATAGTCTATGCCTGTGATTCTCTGGTCAGTCAATATGGCTCAACTAGTTGGTGTCTCCTAGCTACGCACCTGGAAAAGAATCCAAAGGGTTTAACTGCTGGAAATAGTGCCTGGAAGCACCGTTCTGGTAGCACCAGTCAGTTGTATTCACCCTGAGCATGAAGGTCAAAGATTACAGATGGACTTGCCTATACGTTTTCCTGAATGTGAGACTCCTCCACACCCAAAATTCCCAACAGAGCTCAAAGCCTCAAAAGCTGGGTTGTATTACAACAGCAACTAGGGTGCTAATAATTTTGAACCCGAGAAAGCTCAGAGTGGGACAGAACAAATGAAAATTGGTTTATAAACACAGCTCTCCACTGGCAATGTGGTTCTTTATTTGAGATTTGTTGTCTCTCCAGTAATCTTTCAGTAGCTTCCGGGATTGCAACATACTGCACATGGTACCCTCTGGAGTAGTTTCTTTTCATCCCTTATTAGTCCTGGCTGCCTGTCTCTGGAAGAAGAGCCATGCTGGTGCAGATCAAGGGTTATCTTGGACCATCTGTGCAGTATTCTCCCTCTAATTAGGGCCATAAAAAGTAGCCTAAGGAAAAATAAGAACAAGGAAAAAGCATTTTATACTACCCTCTAATGCTTTGCCAGTTTCTGAGTATTTACGGCTCAGGAGAGAACTTAACCTGATGTAGCTTGTCTGCTTAGCAGATAATCCCAGGATCTCTCTTCCAAGGATCAGTCCAGTCTGCTTTGAGCCCACACAAACTTCTTGCATCCACACCATCTTTGGCAAGGATTTTCCTAGGTCTACAGCCCATTTCATAAAGAATCATCTCCTTTTGAGGCCTTGTGTTGGGTTTGTGTGGCAAGGTTTTGGTAGCGGGGGGGCTACAGGGGTGGCTTCTGTGAGAAGCTGCTAGAAGCTCCCCCTGTGTCTGATAGAGCCAATGCCAGCCGGCTCCAAGACGGGCCCGCCGCTGGCCAAGGCCAAGCCAATCAGCACCTCTGTGATAACATATTTAAGAAGAAGAAAAACACTTAGAGAGAGCGAGCTTTTGCAGCCGGAGAGAGGAGTGAGAAGATGTAAGAAACTCTGCAGACACCAAGGTCAGTGCAGATGGAGGGGGAGGAGGTGCTCCAGGCGCCGGAGCAGAGATCCCCCTGCAGCCCGTGGTGAAGGCCATGGTGAAGCAGGCTGTCCCCCTGCAGCCCATGGAGGAAGGATGAGGGGGTGTAGAGATTCCACCTGCAGCCTGTGGAGGACCCCACGCTGGAGCAGGTGGAGGCACCTGAAGGAGGCTGTGGCCCGTGGGAAGTTCCAGGCCGGACCAGTGGACCCGTGAAGAGGGGAGCCCACGCCAGGGCAGGTTTGCTGGCAGGACTTGTGACCCCGTGGGGGACCCCACGCTGGAGCAGTTTGCTCCTGAAGGTCTGCACCCCGTGAGAGGGACTCCATGCTGGAGCAGGGGAACGATGAGAGGAGTCCTCCCCCTGAGGATGAAGAAGCAGCAGAAACACCGTGAGAGGAACTGACCGTAACCCCCACTCCCCGTCCCCCTGTGCCGCTGAGGGGGGGAAGGTTGAAGCCAGGAGTGAAGTTGAGCCCGGGAAGATGGAGGAGGGGTGGGGGGAGGTGTTTTAAGAGTTGATTTTATTTTCTCATTCCTCTACTCTGTTTTGCTTAGTGATAAATTAGATGAATTCCCTCTCTAAGTTTGGTCTGTTGCTCGTGACAACAATTAGTGAGTGATCTCTCCCTGTCCTTATCTCGACCTGCAAGCATTTCGTTATGCCTTTTCTCCCCTGTCTAGTGAATGAGGGGAGTGAGAGAGCGGCTCTGGTGGGCACCTGGCCCCCAGCCAGGCTCAACCCACCACAGGCCTCCACTGGCCTCACTTCATGGTACTCTGAACAGTCAGTCCCTATTGACCCTCTTTTTTGCTGCTTGTGAGATATGGGGATCTTCTATCTCCTGCCCATGCTGCAGCCTCCCTGCTGGGCATGTTTCTTCTCTGCCCGTTGCACATGTAATCCTGAAAGCTTTTTTCTTCCAGGCATGTTTAGTTATTCTAAGGAAGGCATAAGCTTCTCCCTTCTTGATGGTTTTGCCTGGCCAGGTGTGCTGCTTTTGGCTGGGATAGAGTTAATTTTCTTCATAGTAGGTACTATGAGGCTGTGTTTTGGATTTGTGCTGAAAACAGTGTTGATAATGTAGAGATTTTTTGTTATTGCTGAGCAGTGCTTAGGCAGAATCAAGACCTTTTCTGCTTCTCACACCACCCCACCAGCGAGGAGGCTGGGGGTGCACAAGAAGTTGGGAGGACACAGAGCCAGGATAGCTGACCCCAACTGACCAAAGGGATATTCCATACCATATGACGTCATGCTTAGCTTATAAAACTGGGAGGAAGAATCATAGAATTATAGAATAGTTTTGGTTGGAAAATACCTTTAAGATCATCAAGTCCAACCTTTAACCTAACACTGCCAAGTCCACCACTAAACCACGTCCCTAAGCACCACTTCTACACATGTTTTAAATACCTCCAGGGATGGTGACTCAACCACTTCCCTGGGCAGCCTGTTCCAATGATCGACAACCCTTTCAGTGAAGAAATTTTTCCTAATATCCAACCTAAACCTCCCCTGGTGCAACTTGAGGCCATTTCCTCTTGTCCTATCACTTGTTACTTTGGAGAAGAGACCAACACACACCTGGCTACAACCTCCTTTCAGGTAGTTGTAGAGAGCAATCAGGTCTCCTCTTCAGCCTCCTTTTCTCCAGAAAAATGAACTTATGAACAGCTATCAGACTTTTTCGAGTTCTGCTGACTTTTTTTTTTTTGTGTAAAAAACCCCAGTAACAGACATAGAAGCAAAAAGACCATAAAAAGAAATGTGACACTACACAGGCATACATGAGGCAATTTCCTATTGTTTGTTACTTGGGAGAAGAGACCAACACCCACCTTACTACAACCTCCTTTCAGGTAGCTGTAGAGAGCAATAAGGTCTCCCCTCAGCCTCCTTTTCTCCAGGCTAAACAAGTTCCCCAGTTCCCTCAGCTGCGCCTTATAAGACTTGTGCTCTAGACCCTTCACCAGCTTCGTTGCCCTTCTCTGGACACGCTCCAGCACCTCAATGTCTTTCTTGTAGTGAGGATCCCAAAACAGAACACAGCACTCGAGGTGCAGCCTCACCAGTGCTGAGTACAGGGGGGTGATCACTTCCCTAGTCCTGCTGGCGACACTTGGCCACCTGGGCAAACAGCTGGCTCATATTCAGCTGGCTGTCAACGAATACTCTCAGGTCCTTTTCCACTAGGCAAGAAGGAGGAAGGGGGGGACATTTGGAGTGATGGCGTTTGTCTTCCCAAGGAACCATCACCTGTGATGGAGCCCTGCTTTCCTGGGGATGGCTGAACACCTGCCTGCAATGGGAAGTGGGGAATGAATTCCTTGTTTTGCTTTGCTTGCGTGCACAGCTTTTGCTTTATATATTAAACTTTCTATCTCAACCCATGAGTTTTTTCACTTTTTCCCCTCCGATTCCCTCCTCCATCCCACTGTGGGGGGAGTGATCAAGTGGCTGTGTGGGGCTGAGCTGCCGGCTGGGGTTAAACCATGACACCAGGGTTTTTTGCATCACCAGCAAAAGGAAAACAGCCTCATTTTCACTGCTCAGCCACAGCCTTTGAAAGGAAAACACATAAACAACATGTGAAACACATATGACTGGTCTCACTGAGTTTTTTATTGTGGTTTAAAGAATCCTCTCTCTTTTTTTTTTTTTCCCCAGCCCTCTCCACTCCAGCAGGTTTTTTTTTTTTGCTCAAAAAATTGCACTTCTTTTTTCAATTAAAATGGAACAAGAACCGTTTGTGAGCAAATATGTTAATTATAACTAAACATGTTTGAGGCTGAATTGTAAGGTCTCTGTGGGATAAAAGACATTCCAGTAATACTAAAAAGAAAAGATGCAGAGTCATCTAGTATGAAAGTATAAGCTAGATCTATAGTAAGGACTGCTTTAGTTCCACTCACTTCTGTACAACTGCAGCAATTTACTGCACTTGACCTTTAGCATGAGATTTAGAAAGGAAATGTTTGATATTCTGCTCTATTTGCAAGAAACCTATGAGGCAGATGATAAGTAATACTGGCTTCTTTTCCAGATTGTTCCCTGAATAATTTCTTTGATACACAGTCAGAATTCAGAGACCTTGATTTCTAGCTCAACTATCTCTTAGGAAGAGAGAGCCTGCTATCGAACACACTACGTCTTGACATCACAAGCCCACACACACGTGTTTTCAAATTCTTCCTTAAGGTCCTTCAAGAATTATACTGAGAATCAGCACAAATTTATTCTTTAAGGAAAAAAATCTATGAATCTTGTTAAAGTAGGTGGAAATCTGCCTATCCTGGAAGTTAGCGTTCTGTCTTTTCTTCCTCCAGCACTTTGTATGACTTACTTAGGAATCAGTTCTAAATTTCACATGAAATTACCTCTACAGGAGTCCCATCATGAATGCACCATATAGTCTGCAGCAAATAAATGGATCTTTTCTGCAGTGTTCACCAGCGAGTGGTGCTGGCTATATGTGAAGTCAGCAAAGAGTGTTTTCCACTGGTTATTCTGGAACCCAGAATTCTTTCAATAATGGATGAGAAGAACATTTATTCATTTTTTGTCATCTTCATTTTACTCTAGAACTTCAATATACACATCCAGATATCTGCATATAGCCTTCCAGCTCTATTTCTGCCTTTTTAAAAGACAGAATGGAAATTGCATTTCTGAGAGCTGCTAGACCTGAGCCTTGCCGATCAATCACTATATTACAGTACAATAAAATATCTACACAAGACAGTCCTTACAGTTTTCTATAAACCATCAGATGAAGCTGCCATACTGGGAACTGCACTAAGAGTAAGAGAGTGCTGCAAAGCTGCACATACAATATTTTAGGCAATGTTTCAGAACTAGGGTATGATGATGAGCACTGGGGAAAAAGGACCAATTTTTCAGGAAGGAGCATCTCACAGGTAACATCCAGGTCTTTAAGAGGCTGAATCGCATGCATGCAGTTAAGTATGAAATTCCAGAAGCCAGTCTATGATACTGGCCACTTTGTATGACCAATACTGGTCTTTCCTACAGAATAACATCTCTCATTATTAATGAAGAACACAGACTTTCTCTTTAATCCTCCTACTCACTTGCTGTTGAGTGATATTTACCGAGTAAATCACAAGTGCATACTTTTTTTTTTCCCATGATTACTTTGAGTCTTGTCTTTCATTTGTTGCCTACTTGGCTACAAAAACAGTCCATGGGGCCAAGTGAAACCATTAATAACCTAGGCAGCAGAGTTTTAGACTGGATTTTGTAGCATCTATTGAAGCATGCTAACTTTTGTACACGAATAGCTTGTCCAAAATGGTGTCCGAAAGGAAAATGAGATTTCACAAGACCAAGCATGCTTGTGCCTCTCTATTGCTGCTTTTTTTTTTCTTCCTGATGCAAGTGAATTTTGTGCAGTTTTCAGTACATAATACATTGTTAATGCATAAACTTGCTACAGATAAGAGTGCTGGAGATAGCAGCGGGGATCAAGAGCTACGGTATTTTTGTGTGGAGTATTTTTATAGATGAAAAGTGCCATGAAAATGCAACACGTGAATACATTGTGGCCTTCTTAGCTTTCAAAGCTGTCTAAGGGCTCAGTAAATGTAATTACTTCAGCCACATGCTTTCTGCATGCCATGTTAACAGAAGAGAAGGAAGACATAGAGTGACTATTCCACTATTCCACTATGGTGGAATTCAGGATCCTCAGGGCAGCGAGGAGGGCGTGCAGCAAGCTCACTACCCTGGACTTCAGGAGAGCAGACTTTGGCATCTTCAGAGATCTGCTTGGTAGAGTACCATGGGACAAAGCCCTGGAAGGAAGAGGGGCCCAAGACAGCTGGCTAATATTCAAGGGTCACCTCCTCCAAGCTCAGGAGCGAGGCATCCCAACAAAGAGGAAGTCAAGCAAAAACACCAAGAGGCCCCTGTGGATGAACAAGGAGCTCCTGGGCAAAGTCAAACAAAAAAAGGAAGCCTACAGAGGGTGGAAGCAAGGGCAGGTAGCCTGGGAAGAATACAGAGAAACTGTCCAAGCAGCCAGGGATCAGGTTAGGAAAGCCAAAGCCCTGAGAGAAATTCATCTGGCCAGGGATGTCAAGGACAACAAGAAAAGCTTCTATAGGTATGTCAGTGATAAAAGCAGGACAAGGAAAAATGTGGGTCCCCTCCAGAGTGAAACGGGTGACCTGGTTACCCAGGATATGGAGAAGGCTGCGGTACTCAGAGACTTCTTTGCCTCAGTCTTCACTGGCAAATGCTTGAGCCACACTGCCCAGGTCACAGAAGGCAGGGACTGGGAGAATGCAGAACTGCCCACTGTAGGAGAAGATCAGGTTCGAGAATATCTAAGGAACCTGAAGGTGCACAAGTCCATGGGACCTGTTGAGTTGCATCCGCGGGTCTTGAGGAAACGGGTGGATACCGGCCAGGCCACTCGCCATCATATTTGAGAAGTCCTGGCAGTCTGGCGAAGTTCCCACCGACTGGAAGAGGGGGAATGTAACCCCCATTTTTAAGAACGGTAAAAAGGAAGACCCAGGGAACTACAGGCCGGTCAGTCTCACCTCCGTGCCTGGCAAGATCATGGAGCAGACCCTCCTGGAGACTGTGCTCAGGCACATGGAAGATAAGGAGGTGACTGGTGACAGCCAACATGGCTTCACTAAGGGCAAATCATGCCTGACAAACTTGGTGGCCTTCTATGATGGGGTTACAGCGTCGGTGGATAAGGGAAGGGCAACTGACGTCACCTACCTGGACTTGTGCAAGGCATTTGACACTGTCCTGCACAACATCCTTGTCTCTAAATTGGAGAGACATGGATTCTATGGATGGACCACGCGGTGGATAAGGAATTGGCTGGATGGTCGCACTCAAAGAGTTGTGGTTAATGGCTCAATGTCCAAGAGGAGAATGGTGACGAGTGGCGTTCCTCAGGGGTTGGTACTGGGACCGGCACTGTTTAACATCTTTGTCGGCGACATGGATAGTGGGATCGAGTGCACCCTCAGCAAGTTTGCTGACAACACCAAGCTGTGTGGTGTGGTCGACACGCTGGAGGGAAGGGATGCCATCCAGAGGGACATTGACAGGCTGGAGAGGTGGGCCTGTGCAAATGGCATGAAGTTCAACAAAGCCAAGTGCAAGGTCCTGCACGTGGGTCGGCGCAATCCCAAGCACAACTAGAGGCTGGGCGAGGAATGGATTGAAAGCAGCCCCGAGGAGAAGGACTTGGGGGTATTGATTGATGAGAAGCTCAACATGAGCCAGCAGTGTGCGCTTGCAGCCCAGAAAGCCAACCGTGTCCTGGGCTGCATCAAAAGAGGTGTGACCAGCAGGTCGAGGGAGGGGATCCTGCCCCTCTACTCTGCTCTTGTGAGACCCCACCTGGAGTACTGCATCCAGCTCTGGGGGCCCCAGTACAGGAGAGACATGGAGCTGTTGGAGCGAGTCCAGAGGAAGGCCACGAATCTGATCAGAGGGCTGGAGCACCTCTCCTATGAGGACAGGCTGAGAGAGTTGGGGTTGTTCAGCCTGGAGAAGAGAAGGCTCTGGGGAGATCTAATTGTGGCCTTCCAGTACCTGAAGGGGCCTACAGGAAAGCTGGTGAGGGACTGTTTATCAGGGAGTGTAGTGACAGGACAAGGGGTAATGGGTTCAAGCTGAAGGAGGGTCAATTTAGATTAGATGTTAGAAAGAAATTCTTGACTGTGAGGGTGGTGAGGCACTGGAACAGGTTGCCCAGAGAGGTTGTGGATGCCCCATCCCTGGAAGTGTTCAAGGCCAGGTTGGATGGGGCTTTGGGCAACGTGGTCTAGTGGAGGGTGTCCCTGCCCATGGCATGGGGGTTGGAACTAGGTGATCTTTGAGGTCCCTTCCAACCCAAACCATTCTATGATTCTATGATTCTATGACTGATAAATTCCTTTGGCCCAGACTTCATTCATTCATTCACATGTAGGAAACAAAATGCCTCCTGAAGTACTTTTTCGCTGCCTTTATTGTGAAGTTATTAAGAACCAACCTGGAATTATCACAACAGTAAGTATTCTGGGACATTATGTATCTGGTTCAATAGCTGAAGAGATAAGCATCCCCCTTTGCCTCCAGAAATTAAAATCAGCTTAGTACAAGAGTATGGTCAATGAGCATTCACGTTCACACTTGTCTGCCTGGGCAAATGCTAAGCAATTTGAGCAAAGAGTAGGTGGAGAAAAAACATTGTATTATACAGGTGGGATTGTTGTTCAGTCTCTGAAAAGCCATCAGGTAATGTGATGAAGAGCAAGTCCAGCACAACAAGTGCCACAGGATGCTTGTCTTTACTAAGGGAGAGGAGCAGTGTGCTGAATTAAAGACAGAGGAAGACAAGGCTGATATTACATAGGCTGCTTGATTTAGTGAGTGCTGCTCACTCACCTACCAAAGGTATCTTGGGCTAGACTAGATTCTGTACGCTGGCCCACAGTAACATCTCATTGTATATAGATTTTTCTGGCTGCTGACTTTTTATCAAGATCTCTTGAACAACAGAATAAAAGAGCAAAGGCAGTAAGATTGTGTTCAAGTTACTGAAGAATCCTTAGGGTTAGCAGCGGTAGTTTCTATCCATTTTTTATATAACGGCTGTGGAAGTTGTCCAGGAGCACCACAAAGTGTTTTCAGAAAAGATTGCTTTTATCTGGTTGACAGCCCTCTATTTATAGTTGGCAAATATTTCTATGGTGCAGGTTTATGAGCACTCTGTAGGCTTAAGCTTAAGCCAGTGATAACTGTGCAGCAGGTTGTATGTGAGGCTTTTTTTTGCTGGGAGGAACAATAGAGGATGCAGCAGTTACATTCACCTCAAGAACAGACCTGCCAGCCACAAGGTCCAATAATGAAGAAAAAAATTGTGTAATGCCTTAAAAAATCAAGCTTAATAATTTGGTTTGTCAATTAACTAAAAAAAAAAAAAAAAGTAGAGAGAGGTAAGGTACCCAAAAGCTGCGAGTCCCTTTGCTTCAGTATATTCAATGATAATGTTGAGGAAACAGATCCCAAGCAGAAAGTCATCAGTCTGCACCTCAAACTGTGGGTACTTGCTGACCATAATCCCTGCTGAAGATGCATCTATCTTTATATTCTGCCCTGTGGAACACCTTAGTACCAAAACGTTGTTGAACAGATCTGGAGGACAATGACATTACAACGTTGTGTGCTTCCTTGGACACTTGCGCACCAGTCAAACAGTTGGGGGGAGAGGGAGGAGGAAGTGAGCCCTAAAACTTAGGCAATGTGGAAGAGATCTTTTTCAAAACTGGGACAAGAACAAGAATGTGAGCTTTCAATGTCTCTCACTGAGAAATTGCAGGGGCTTACATGCTATCCTTAATAGTGCTGTGAATATCAGCTCTTCTTTTGCTAAAGATGTTAAGCTGCCCCAACGTCTTCTGTCATTGGGGTCAGTCCATCATTTACTACATGTGAACTGTCACGTTAGATCTCGAACATGTTCCCTGCAGACTGATCCTTTGTACCCCAGGCAAGCACGCACTCGGTGTGTAAAGTACATACAGGAGGGAATTTGAACAATCGACCACAGAGAGTGTCACTGACATCCCATGGGAGTCTGTATCTCTCCGAGATGGATTACATGATCCTTTCAGAGCAGAGATGATAAGGGAAAATAAGGAGAATCATGTCAGTATTTGAAATGTATATCTTGCACATGCCTTGCTCTCTAATATGCCCACTTCTTTGGGAAACATGGGACTATTTATTCATGTTGAAATAAAACCGAAATATAGAGGCATATGAATAATTGGAGGAAACTTTTTAAGGGTAGATATGTAAAGCTTGTGAGAGTTTGCCAAGGGCGAGACAATGTGTACGACAACCTGTACTGTATCTGGATACTGGGGTTTATTTAAGAACCAAGGAGACAGGAGTTTTTATCCTATTTGATATCCCCAGACTCACTCACGTGCTTCGCCAGACAGTGTTTGCATTCATCAGGATTCATCTTCCCTTCCCTGCAGGGAGATAGCTGCTGGCCTGGGACATTTGGGAAGAAAGTTGTGTCAGTTTGCACTCTGCTGCTGCTCACAGTTACAACTCTTGGGGGTTACTGGTGAGGTCCCTGGGTGTCCCCCTGGACTTGGCTCCATGCATCTGCACCATCTTCAGGATGTGCCTCCACTTTTGGGATCTTTTCTCCAGGCAGGATGTTCACCACCTTCTTTCCAGGCACCGTTTCTTCTCAAAATCGCTTCTTCTTTTCAAGTATATGTCTTCTCTTCTTTCCAGACTCAACCTCCACAGTTTTCCCAGTCTGAATGGTCTACATACAGAAGCACAGTAAGTGACCAGCCTCCTGTCTGGTGGTCCTTTTTCATGTCTTTTTACTGATAGGAGGATTTAGGATGTGTCATTTCTGTTTAGACCAGAGGTTATAAAAATTTACAGCCAGCCTCTACTGGTTGCAGCTAGGAAGTAGCAGCCTTTTGCTTGAGTGTTCAGAAGTTCAATTTCAGACATTTCCCACAAACACACACGCACCCAATTATCTGCCGTCTGTCAGCTTTCACAGTTTAAGCTATTTTTTTGCCTATGACAGCTTTACAATTTGAAAAAAATGTATGGATCACTAGATGAGAAATATCATTCAGGATATTTAAGCAGTCTTAAATTCTTGTCTCCAGAAGGTATCACTGGAGTCAGGTGATACCTTTTCTGAAATTTCTGTCTATGGTTTAATAATGAAGCGCCCCCTCTTCTATCCTTTAATCTCAAAAACTGCTTAAATTTGATACTTTCATAAGCCCATCAGAGAGCATTCAAGAACAAACAGCTCTGACTCTTCTCACCTCTAGCATCTTTTTGTCCCTTTTTATCATTTTAGTTGTTGGAGAGACAAATTATGATGGCTACTATTTTGCCAAAATAGCTATGTTTTCTGCTACAGAACTGAGGTCTCTGACCGTAACGCACTCGTTGCTGGGAGGTTGAGCCCAGAGGAGGTCCTGTTGCACACATACTTGGAGGGCAGAAGCAGAAATCTTTGCTGATTTTGACTTTGACTATAAGCTTCTATAGGCAGGGCAGCGCAGCTTCTCTTTTGCTTGTTAATTTAATCTATGGGAGTCTTGAAAATGATTAGTTAATAATGGTTTTCAATGTATCATGTAAAAACT
The DNA here is from genome assembly GCF_028858705.1 of Grus americana. NCBI lineage: Eukaryota > Metazoa > Chordata > Aves > Gruiformes > Gruidae > Grus > Grus americana. The sequence goes on from NC_072853.1 coordinate 6,141,910, forward strand.
TTAGAATTTTTTTAACTGTCAGATTGTTGTGATGATTGAGGGTGAGACATTTCTGGCATGGAGTGGTTGGTCTCCCTGCCTTGTCCTCACTCTTCATTAGCAATGGAGACCGAACTGTGTAGTGTGAAAGTAAACATTTCAAAGTTCATAGCTCAGCAGCTGGTGAGTCACTCCCGAGCCAAGGGGAATGTCAATAAGAAGAGATGCACTGTGAGAGGTGATTAGTTTCTGTAGAGAGATTCAGTGATTCATTATCAGGTCTTGCTGCATTTTAATTGAAAAGGTTACAAAACAATGTTTTGACCTAGTGGTTAATAAGGAAAATAACACATTTTTGTTGAGTGGAAGGTCTTAGCTGAAACATTTACTAAGATCTGCTTGTATCCATTAGCTGTGCATGTCTTTCATGTCTTTTATTTGTGTCTTGTGCCAGGATTGCATTGGGAAGCTGTGGAAACACAGAACAGAACAGCGGTCTCTGACCTAAAAAGATGCTATCAGTGTAGAGCATGGAAAAATTCAAGGTGTGTATAGGTGGTGCGGAAGTACAAGGGGAAAAGAAGACAATGCAGATCACATGGAAATCTCTGAAAGGGGCAAGGATTTGCGAAGCAGTCGTTTAGGTCACACAAGGGCAACTTGAGAGGAGGTCAGATGAAATGAATGGAAACACACTGGCAGAACTGAGAGATGACTGACTTTTCATTTGTTTAGGGAAGAAAAACAATTTTGTGCTTTTACAAATAAGAGATAAGAACAGAGAATAGGACTCTCTCTCCTTGAAAGAGTCACTGAAAACAAAGAGGAGGAGAAAGATCTGTGTGGTGTTGGTTGAGGAAAAGGTTTTATTATCATAAGCTGAACTAGTAGAGCCAGATAGGGTTAAGATTATGCAAGACTTGCCCTTATTTCTGTTACTTGTAAGTTTGCCAAACTTCAATTATCCTGGCTGAAATTTTTCTTGCTGGGTGTGTGCCTTAGACTGAAGGGTGTGTATGTCTCTGTGTTGTACTATTTCAGTCATTCTGAAGACTGAGAACTGAAGAAAGAGAAGTTTTTCCATGTGAAAGAAAAGACACTAGCACTTTTTTCTTTTTTCTTTTTTTTTTTTTCCTCAAGAAGCTCTAATGCACAGAGTAGCTGAAAGTCCAGTTGTTTATAATCTTAATGATAGAGATATGCTTTTTGCTGTTGGCTCACAAATATCGAAGTTTGTAAGCCTTCTGGAAAATATGGTAGAAGCAAAAAGCTCTCAAGACGTGAATGCTCTTGAGCATGCTCCAGCACCTCACAGCTTTCCCATCTGCAGTGGTAGCACATGCACCTTCCATAGATTGGGCAGGACCTTCTCTTCTTTGACTCCAGATTATCACAAGACTCAAGATCTTTCTGAGTGGCAACATGCACATTAGTTATGTGAATGTTCATACAAGTAAGTGTTAACATGCACAATAGACTCCAGAGAAACCTAGAGGAGAGTAGAGCAACCCAATGGCGATGACAGATGAACTGTTCTCTAGGTTTTATTGACTGATTGACCCAATCTCTTTTGACTTAATGGGAGCTTGAACATGTAGGCATCTAGATGTAGGTGCTTGAATTTGGAGTTGAATCCCATCCCTCCCACCTCTTGTAAACTGGAGATAAAGGATGTTGACAGCAGAGGGTGTTGACAGAGAATGAGTGCTGACAGCAAAAAGCCTATCATTTCTGTTCACGGTTGTTTCTTGTGCAAGCACCATGATGGAGGAGAAGAAATTCTGGCTAAAGCTGACAGTGGGGGGTTGCAAGCCAGCAAACCTGGGAACAAAGTCCGAGGAACCCAGATACAAGGAGACATGAGACTGCACTAGGTAGAATGACCCGGGAAAAGAAGGGAGAAAAGGAAAGGAAAGGAAAGGAAAGGAAAGGAAAGGAAAGGAAAGGAAAGGAAAGGAAAGGAAAGGAAAGGAAAGGAAAGGAAAGGAAAGGAAAGGTCAGCTGGAGTGGACAGGGGACAGAGCAGAAGGAAATAGAGCCAGTAGGAGAGGATTTTGCCTGATTGCAGGAAACTATTTCCTGGATAGTAGGATATAAGCAACTTTTTTACACAAGAAAAGCAAAATAAGGCTCAAAGTGTGCCTTTGTATAACGTGGAGCAGAATCAAATGCCTAGGCTTGAGAATATCTATGTCATAACCACATTTCTTCAGAGAATGAGGGACAGATGGTGGAGAAAATAACTTTTAGAATTGTTGTGGTTTTCATTAAAACCAAAACAAAAAACCCACCAACAATTAAAAAAGTCATTAAAAAATCTTGACAAAACCTCTTGCACACTCTTTGTAGCCACCCAACAGGCATGCCTCTTGGTGCTCTCAGCTGGCAATGACCTTGTACAGGGGTTATTTTACTGAATCTGTGCTTGCTTGCATATACAGCTGAAGTTTGGCTCAGAGGCTGAGATAAGACACAACACTGAGCAACTCATCCACCTATGTCTCCACCATGTTTACACCCATAGTAAATCTTTGGTACATCTACATTTCTTTCTAATTCTTTTGAAAAAAACCCCAATTAATTTGATTAGCTAGTAATCAGATTACTAGCTAACTGTTCCAGCGCAGCAAGGTATAACCAGGTATTCTGCTGAATTACAGCAAATCTCATCTAGCATTTCTGGAAGCCCTGTAGCGCTTACCCAGACTTTAACTTTGGATAGCTTTGCAGGATCCTTGCATTTCAGTGTTTCAGACTGTGTTTCATCCTAAATGTAAGAAAGTCACTGGGAAGTGCTTCAGCTTTTGTTTTCAGACTTGTGTTGTCACGTGGATGGATTTTATAATTAGTAATTCATAATGCCCAGGAGCCCTGGTCATGGATTAAGAGCCCTCTTGCAATGGCAGCTGTACAACCACATACACAATGGGCTCTCCATCCTTGTGGATAGCATCCCTTCCCCTTTAATAGAATGTGGTTTTGTGGAAGTCAGGTCAAATTCTGTTGTCAGCTACACTGGTGTATATCTAAAGCCACTTTGTTGTTATTTCAACTGAGAGCAGAGTACAGAGCAAGGGGTTTTTTTTCTTTCAGACTGAATGCCCTTCACCAGTGCAGAATTGCCTCCTGCAGCAGAAACATCACTGAGCTCTGCCGCTAAATCCATCAGGTGCTGACAGTTAATACACTAAATGCCAGCAGTGCCAACTGGCAGCCTGTTGCTTCGGTGGATTAAACCAATTATTAGTGTTCCCTCTCTTTCTGTTTTGTGCTCTCCTCTGACTTCCCAGGTTTTTCTGATTTCATACATGATTTTATACAAATGTGACAGAGCTCCCTTGCCTTGCCTTGCCTTGCCTCGCCTCGCCTCGCCTCGCCTCGCCTCGCCTCGCCTCCCCTCCCCTCCCCTCTCCTCCCCTCTCCTCTCTTCTCCTTTCCCTCTCCTCTCTTCTCCTTTCCCTCTCCTTTCCCTCTCCTCTCCTCTCCTCTCCTCTCCTCTCCTCTCCTCTCCTCTCCTCTCCTCTCCTCTCCTCTCCTCTCCTCTCCTCTCCTCTCCTCTCCTCTCCTCTCCTCTCCTCTCCTCTCCTCGCCTCCCCTCCCCTCCCCTTCCCTTCCCTTCCCTTCCCTTCCCTTCCCTTCCCTTCCCTTCCCTTCCCTTCCCTTCCCTTCCCTTCCCTTCCCTTCCCTTCCCTTCCCTTCCCTTCCCTTCCCTTCTCCTCTTCTTCTTTTTCTTCTTCTTCTTCTTCTTCTTCTTCTTCTTCTTCTTCTTCTTCTTCTATTCCTTTTGAAGAATAATATACAAAGGCTAGGCAGTAAATCAATAAAAATATTAGTTTTCACCTTTGTTGTTGCTCTTGTATAACTCCTCCTTTTCCATCTGTTATATTCTTTACCCACTGTGCAACAACTGCGTTCCATTATAGAGTATTGCTGATGTTGTGTTTTGTTTTTAAGATATACAGAACATCAGATCCAACCAGATCTACTGAGTTTAATGAACAGGGTTGGGTTTTTTTTCTTTTTAATATAGTCAGGTTCTTAGCTTTCTTAAATAGTTTGGCAAAGGAGGAATTCTAATGAATGTAAACTTGTCTTAAGACTATGATCAGATGCCCCTGGGATAATTTCCCTGTGTCCTAAGACGGAAATGCTGAAAATCATGTGGTGGCTGAATTATTTGATGTATGATCTTTTATGTAATATTTATCTCTTGTTTAAGTACTAATATTTTCACAAAACCAAAGTTGGCAGAAGTATTCTGAAGCTTGAAAAAATGCCTGCCTTATTGCTTTTTCTGGATGGATGAACTTTTTTGCAGTGTATTGTGCATAACCAGGTTATAAATATATAAATATGTAAATATATATAAAAAAATTTCAGTATTTCACTGTCTCTTAATTTCATATCTTCAAAGCATCTGTTCTGTAAGCATTCAGTTACACAACTTGTAGCTGAACTAGAGTGTGTTAATGCATTTATCAGTGCTCCAGAGGTTTAATGTCTTAAGGCCTTCAGCAAATAGATCCAGTCACATTTGTAGGTGCATTTAGCTGGGAAGACCAAGGAGGTTACTCCTCCAGCTCTCCAACATGATGGTTTTCTAGAGCTTCCTGGGTACAGCTGAATGGAGTGTTTCAGCATTGCTGAATCCCTGTGATTTAACATGACGTACCAGGTCTTCCAGAAACAGTAGCACAAACATTTTCCTGAAAAACCAGAACATGCATGAATATTCCACCTACTGATGTGCTGTGTCTCTTTGCCATGCAAATAGCAAACTGAGGGCTCATACCAGACACTGATCTCACAGCAGCATGAGAACTAGCATTTGACACTTCTGAAATATTTTTATTATTTTTTTTCACAGCCAAATGATTTTATCAAATAATGTCCAGTGGTTAGATCAAGGATTGTATAACCTGTCCTAAGTACCATCAGCACTAAAGCATGACCTCAAGGATATGTCTTCATTGTAGCTCCACCTTTTTCTAGATAAAAGTAGAATATCATATACTACACTGATGCAATAAGCCCTCCTGTTTGTGTCTTTCATATACATGGCAGCAAAATGAGTGAGGAACTGCTTGATTCAGGTTTTGTCATCAATCATAGAATCATAGAATCTTTGAAGTTGGAAAAGACCTCTAAGATCATCAAGTCCAACCATCAACCCAACACCACCATATCTACTAAACCATGTCCCAAAGCACCACATCTACATTTTTCGAACACCTCCAGGGATGGTGACACCACCTCCTCTCTGGGCAGCCTGTTCCAATGCCTGACCACTCTTTTGGTGAAGAAATTCTTCCTAATATCCAATCTAAACCTCCCCTGATGCAACTTGAGACTATTTCCTCTTGTCCTTTCGCTAGTTACTTTGGAGAAGAGACCAACCCCCACCTCACCACAACCTCCTTTAAGGTAGTTGCAGAGAGCATAAGGTCTCCCTTATCATTAAGACTTCTGAACATGTTGTCCTACCCAGAGATGAAATGTCCTTCACATATGCACTATCTTGTAGTCGTGTTAACGTGACTAAAAACAGAACAACAAAGCTTGTATGGCAGAGGACCAGAGGACTTGGGATTCATGCTGGACATATTAACTTTACAGTTTCTATGTATCTGCTGTGCATCTTATCCCAAATGACCACCTCTGTGGAAAAGGTGACACAGTAGGCAATGTCCTAGCCAAGCCTACTAAATTAAGCTGTCATCCATTTAAGTTTATTGTCCAATACATGAACCGTGGCAGCTGAGGACTCCAATTCATGATCTTTATAGATGGTAATGTATTAAGCTGATATAAGACTGTGACTTGGGGTTTTGAGGCTGATTTGAAGACCACTGTAGGAAGCACCTTGGTCTGCCACAATCTCTTCTCTCAGGCAGATGGTGATATAATGCTGTGTCTGGGTTGCATGTAAGCTGCAGAACAAAGAAAAGCGAATGAAGGAAACTGAGGGGGTGTTGAAGCTATGATACCAAGCTAGCTGGTGACCTTCTCACCAGTAGCTTAATGACTTTGATAGGAATTTGCAGCTGCTTGTCAAAAATTAAAGGTGAGACTTCAGTGCCGAGCATCTGAAGGATTTCCTCCAGGTACAGTAATTAGGGCATAATTAGAACAATTTACAGAGGAAACATGTACTGTTCCCTCCCTGGGAACATGAAGATCTCTCCTCCCTGTGCTACTGTTCAGCTGCATACATCAATGCAGGGGCTGGGCAGCACATTATTTCTTTCCTATTTCTGACTAATTATTTAGGAAAGACTTAGGCCTCTGCTGCACAGAGAGTCATGTTTCGGGAGCATAGAAACAAGATATCTGGGAACAGGAGACTGGCATCTCTCAGTCACTGCTATTGCCAGGTGCTGAGCCTTTCCCTTTGGTCTGTCTCAATGGGCAAGAGACAAGTTTTCTGCCTGTGCCAGGCTTAGGCCTTGTTAAATCATCTGAGCTCTCTGTTTCCTGTAAATACAGGTAAATAAGAGTTTCCAAGAGAAATTTTGATAAACAGTGTTAGCAGCTAAAACTGGAGAACCTCTTCCATCTCACCAAGTGACACCCAGGTGATCAGGCCCAGTCAGCATGTGTTTAGGAAAGGCAGGTCCTGCTTGACTAACCTGATCTCCTTCTGTGACAAGGTGACCTGCTTAGTGGATGAGGGAAAGGCTGTGGATGTAGTCTACCTAGACTTTAGTAAAACCTTTGACACAGTTTCCCACAGCATTCTTCTGGAGAAACTGGCTGCTCATGGCTTGGACAGGTGTATGCTTTGCTGGGTAAAAAGCTGGCTGGATGGCTGGGCCCAAAGAGTTGTGGTGAATGGAGTTAAATCCAGTTGGTGGTCAGTCACAAGTGGTGTTCCCCAGGGCTCAGTACTGGGGCCAGTTCTCTTTAATATCTTTATCAGTGATCTGGACGAGGGGATCGAGTGCACCCTCAGTAAGTTTGCAGATGACATCAAGTTATGCAGGAGTGTTGATCTGCTCAAGGGTAGGAAGGCTCTAGAGAGGGATCTGGACAGGCTGGATAGATGGGGTGAGGCCAATTGTATGAGGTTCAACATGCTCAGTGCTGGGTCCTGCACTTGGGTCACAACAACCCCAGCCAACGCTACAGGCTTGGGGAAGAACGGCTGGAAAGCTGCCCAGTGGAAAAGGACCTGGGGGTGTTGATGGACAAATGGCTGAATATGAGCCAGCAGTGTGCCCAGGTGGCCAAGAAGGCCAACAGCATCCTGGCTTGTATCAGACATAGTGTGGCCAGCAGGACCAGGGAAGTGATCGTCTCCCTGTACTTGGCACTGGTGAGGCTGCACCGCAAGTGCTGTGTTCAGTTTTGGGCCCCTCACTCCAAGAAAGACATTGAGGTGCTGGAGCATGTCCAGAGAAGGGCAACAAAGCTGGTGAAGGGTCTAGAGCACAAGTCTGATGAGGAGTAGCTGAGGGAACTGAGGTTGTTTAGCCTGGAGAAAAGGAGGCTAAGGGGAGAAACTTATCACTCTCTACAACTACCTGAAAGGAGGTTGTAGCCAGGTGGGGCTTGGTCTCTTCTCCCAAGTAACAAACAATAGGAAATTGCCTCATGTATGCCTGTGTAGTGTCACTTACATTTCTTTTTATGGTCTTTTTGCTTCTATGTCTGTTACTGCTCACGTGAAATGGTATCACAGATGAGGTCACTCTAGCCTACCGCAGGAGGAAGAATTAGCCAATGCAGCACATATTCAAAACTGGCAAGTATGCCATGCTCAGATTTAGCTCCTTTTTCTGTAGCCATCCAAAATTTAGGAATCTAGTCTAAGTTAGTTTCCAAAATCTGTCAGTAGTTGATGGAGAGAAAGAGGTAGCTCCAGGGGATAAAATATCCCATAGGAAGCCATGAGTCTAAGATAGGTTGGAAGACTGATTCTCTGAGGCATATGTTTCTTCTAGCTGAGTTTTACCCTACGCACCATGACTTTGGATTTTAGAGCCAACTTTCTGGATTAGATTTTTATTTTTAATACTATCCACAATTTAAGATTGCGTGGTAGCCTACATTAGCCTACCTGGTCTGCTCAGGCAGCAAGAGCTGTTGTTGGTGCTGTGGCATTTAAATACTTACCTTCTCCTGGAGAAAGAAGCTGGGATAAAAGACTGGAAAAAATCTTCTAAGTGACAGAATCCAACCTGTGCTGTTGGCATCCATATGGCAAATGTTTCCCCTATTGCTTGATCAAAAGGATGATTTAGTACTTCACCATTCTGTCAATAAGAAATCCTCTTCAAATTTTCAACTTTTTTCCCTGTATAGAACTTGTTTATGCTACATTAGGAGCTGAGATTGTCATTTGGTTGAAGGAGCTCTTTCCCAATCCTGACATCTTCTCCCTGCTTACCTTCCTTTGTGCTTGGCTTTTGTAGAGCAGGCTTTCTCACCCTTTTCCTAATCGAGTAGCTGCACTGCGTTCACTTCTTCTGCTTTGAATTTTTCTGTAACAAGGAAGATCAGAACGTTGGAGTATGCAGGACTCGGTGGAGGACATTACCTAGTCCAGTGAATAAGGTGGTTTCAAAGAAATAGAGTGGACCTAAGAAAACTGGTGTCCATTTGTTCTCCCCCGACCCCAACCCTCCTGTCAAAAGCTGCACACAGATCAAGGATGTTAATAGAGAAGAAGCAGCAGAAAAGAGAGAATAATAATCCAAGGAAGTAATGATTTTTGCTTTGGTCAGGGAGGCAACTCTGACTAAAATATTTCAAGAGTGTCTACAATGAAAAAGATGGTGTTACTTCAGTTTCAGTCAAAGCTAAAGACTATATTTTGTGGGGTTTTTTGCATTAAATTCTGCAATATGTTCACGTTCCTGAGAAGTGACGATGAGTCCTAGATGCAATGCCACTCTGCTATAGGGCGGTTACAGCATGTCAGCTGTCATGACGGAGGGAATTTATGCTGAAGAGTAGGAGTCCTTCTCACTACCTATCATTTATGAAAAAACAAGAAAAGTGATAATTAGGCCTATTTAGGACGACTGAGTGAGCATCACGTATCTTTTACACAGGGCACTGGGAAGTTTTTATTAAAAACAGATTTAGTTCATGACTAATCTGAACCATATTTAAACCATGACCTCACTCATTCATTACCTTCTAGCTGAACAGGGTGCACTGGAGTGAGGAAAATGATCCGTGTGCTTTTTCTTCACATCACTTGTTTATATCTGCCATCTTTTTCCATTGAAAGTATCAGCCTACAAACAAAAATGACTAGACCTAGAAAGAAACCCTAGCTGTAAATCTGAGTCTTGTGTAGCCAGAGCACATTACTTCCTCTGCAAGCATTTCTTTTCCTTTTAAGTGTAATCATGCAGGAAGTTTAACATTAAAAAACAACAAAAAAAATTCTTATTGATTTATACAACATTGTAAAGGCATAACAAAAAAAGCAAGAAGTTATCCCTGAAGTGCATTTTAAAGGATGTGCACTGCATAGCAAATGGATTTTAAAGTAAAAGTATGGAAAAAAGAATTAATTCAAAGTTTGCACATGATACCTGAAATAGAAATGCATAAATGAAAAAAAGAGTGGAAGGAAAAGGTTATGCAGGCATTTCAGTGTAAAAGCTTGCTGCTGTGGAGAAAAGAAAGCAATCAGAAATGGTTATATCCACAAAAACAGAATTTTATTATGGATTCATGAATTTACAGAAGTTTATATGCTTAAATCTCATTTCCAACTGTAAAAATTAGCGACTTTCTTAAAAGTCCAGATTCATACTGCTAGGTTTCAGATACTTAACTGAAACAACTGCATGTTGGCAAATATTTCTTCTATAGAAAGAGAGACCTTTCTTCTGAGTAATTTGTCCCATCCTGAGGTCCGAGTCCCCGAGTGGAGGACTCTGGCTCTCCTCACTGGCTACACAAGCTCCTTAGAGAAAGGATGAATGAATGTTTTTCTACTTGATGGATTGAGTCTTATCCTCAATGTTACTCTGGACCTTGGCTTTTCAGAGTTCACATAGTGATCCCAGATATAAGGATATCTGCTGTGAACTGAAATTATGCATCTGATACAAGGGCAAAGTTTGTTCATTTCAAGCCTCAGTATAAAGGCAGCTCAAATAACATGCATACATATTGTCAGATTCTTAAAAATCATGTGTTTCCTAATGCAAATGGAGCCACTGCTGCAACTTACGAAAAAAAAAATAATTTTCATAATAAGATTGGCTATCTTTCAAATAATACATTTTGCTTAATCTGTTTGGCTTGATGCATGGTAATAACAGGTGAGTTAGACGAGCAATGATTATGAACCCCTGTGTTATTACAACTCTGCAGATGTCTGTACGGGTCAAGAACTAGTGGCATATGGGGAAATTTTGAATGGGCCGTTGCAGAGGAATGTGAGGGTGCCTGGGCATAGCACCAGTGAGGAGCAGCAGAGTCCCAGTGTGTTCCCAGTAGGCACTTTGTAGAGGTGGGTCCCTACTCTGGCAGCATCCTGACTTCATATCAGAGCAAGAGGTGGATATCATCACTTGAAGGAAATCTGGGAGCAATACTGTGTTTCATTTAATCCCTTAGTGTTAAGGGTAGAGGAAGGACAGCAGAAGTTGGTTTTGGTCTGAGGTACTAATGAGTCAGCTCAATGGTATGGGGGATAAATTGTAAAACTGCTTAAAGGACCTTCTTTCTGATGTTTAGAGGAAGATGAAATGACCAAAGGGAGCTCACTGAGACTGACATGCCCAGCTTAGCTGCAGTTGGGTGAATGAGCAAAAGGACAGCTGTGGTAGCCAAAGAGCAGAAAGGAGATGAAGAGAGGAGAGGGGTTTTTCTGCGTGCACAGCCAAAGCAGAGGAAATACCATCTGAGATGGTTTTGTTAAAGAAAGGACTTATATAGAAGGGAGAAAATCCTATTCTGGCTAAAATTAAAAGGCAACAACCCTGAGTAGCAACCAGCTGAGTGCAGTTCTGTGGCAGAGGTAGGATGGAAAGAATCATCTGATAAACATAAGATCATGAGTCTAGCTGGGATAACTGTGAAAAATGAATGTTAATCAGCCTTGTGGGATAAAACCTTGATAAAGCATGCTTTCTAACGCCATCTCCAGCTTTTCTGGTGCACAGCTGAGAAGTTGCTTCATTCCCACTTTCACAGGACAGTCACATGAAATAATTAACTAGCCAGTAAATACCACATCAAATGGGGAGTAGCACAAGCTGCTCTTAATAAGAGCAATTAGGAACAACAATTTCACTTTCCTCAGATATAAGTCAACTAGTACAGAGACATATTTCTGTTAATAGTAGATGGCTGCTTGAAATAAATCATATAGGTGGAGGGATCAGCTCTGGGAAACCAGTGATGACTAGAGATAAGGGCACAGGATGACTTTGGTAAGCCAGCCTCGCCAAGTGCTTGCTTTGGTGCGGGTGCGCTGTAAATCTCTGCTCAACTGCCTTACTCAGGAAGTACCAAGGCTGCAGGCACTGAGTTTCTGGTGGTAAATTCCTCAGACGCTCGCCACTCTGCTCTTGAATCTGTTCAAAGGTGCCTCAGTTTTGCAAATCCTGATTTGCTTATATGTCTATCCAGATCAACAATCTCCCATGGTGATCATCTACCTGTATCAGTCTGGTAGAACGACTTGGAGCATCCCTTGCAGATCTGGCCTTGAGCAGGACACAGAAAGATATTATGGCACCCTTTCATTCAACAGATCAGCAGTTAGAGCGTTCATGGATGTTTGGGAGATTTAACTCCTTCTTCCACTTAAAGGAAACAGAACCTTGACTGCAAATGTAAGGTGAAGACTTTAAAGGCTTGGTTTGGGGATGTTCACAAAAACACTAGAATGTAGCTCTCCTCCTCTAGTTTATTGAAATGGCTTCACTTTGATTTAAATAGTGACATATTCCTTAGGCTAGGAGACACACAGAGAGAAAGAGTGTTATTGTTTTGCTTAATGGCAAATCTTCCCTTGAGATGAAAAACATTTTTAGTCTTTGCTTTACTGAGCATCTAAGGGAGGAAATATAAATGAATGAAATATTGGAGGCAGTTTGAGGGGAAGTTCTGTGTAGTAAATGGGTTCACATAATCTTTTTTTAGACTCTCAATGCCCAAGTAGTCCAACATGAGATGCACACTAGTTCCAAAACAACTCTTAGTATTTCACAAAACCAAACCCTTTGGGCAAATTGAAGGGAGGAGATATGGATTAAGATCAACATAAGCAGGGCAAAGGAACTGATTTTGAGAGTCTACCATGTGATTATGAATAGTTTATTCATTGAATTTTTGGATGAAAGGCATAGCTGTGGCTGTTCTAGCTGTGTTTTGTAATGAGTCTGGGTACAGAAAATACAGTTATGGAGTACTCATGCTTCCCTTATGCTTTCCCCATGCAACTCTCTTTGGTAATACTGGAAGAGGAATTGTTATCTTATGGGTCCTCCCTGGGTTGGATATGATCTAGACCCTCAGCTGCTCTGACCCCTCAAAGCAAAAATGTGTACACTGAATACACTGTATGGAGCAAGTTAAGTGCCTGGAGTGACTACTGTTATTTCTGGCACATCATGGATAAAATAGGAGGTAAAGAAGGATTTTGTGGTTCCTAATTTTGAGGGCTCTCATCCTGAAATCCTGTTGACTCACAGTAGAGCATATGCAAGCACTGTGCATACTAATGGGAATTAAAAGTATCTTATGTCCAACAAAATACAGGAATGTGTAGTTAGTTGGAAGGAAACATCTGGGTCATTCAGTGCAACCCATCACTCTATGAACACCAGGAAAGATCAAATCAATGTTGCCTTTAGATGAGCCTACGGAAGGTTTGTTGCCTATATGTAGTTGCTCTGATGCAGGCATGTGTAAATACATGTGGATGCATCTGCAAAGCAAAGGCCTGAAGACTTTGTGTGCAAAAGAAAGTGATCAGGGATGTTTTTGTTATCTTGAGCTCCTGCAGTAGGAGGGAATTAGTTATGGGAGAATGCAACTGGATAAGCCCAGCAACAGCTTCTTGTTAATTATGGGTCTAGTTAGGTGTACCTTAGCCATCAGAAAGATGATCGCAGATCAGCATCTCTGATCTACAGCCACTGAGACCTCTAGCCCAGATCCACGAAGCAGTCAATGGATATGAAGGGTTTACTCTTCTGAGGGCCATAGACCACAACTGCAGGATCATGGAGGCACACTGGCCTACCTTAGATCTGAGGCATTCCTTTCCTCTGAAAAGAAAGTCAAAAGACATCTGAGCCCCACCCTGTAAAGCAGATGCCAAGATGGATCCCATCTAACTTATGGTGAGTGAATCAACTGCAGGGGACACGTCTAAAAAAGAAAAAAGGTAAACAAAAGTAAGCCATGTGTGGTCTGAAAGCCATTCTGGAGTGGGGAGCAAGCCTCATGTCTCTACTGCTGTAGTGTAACGTGCTGTGCTCCCCTACGCTGCAGTGTCAGCGATACGTATGCTTTTAGCGGTCTCTTACTTGTTTCTACGCTAGGCTCAAACCCATTAGATATGCAGGAGATTTGACTGAAATCGGACGAAGCTAACCAACTAGACCTACCGACAAAACATGCAACTTTAAAATAAAAGTTTGATCTTTATAAAGTTTAATCTAATAGCAACTAGAAACGGAAACTGCTTCAAGCTTAAAAATTAAAATTAGCTGTGTTTAAGTTTGTGCATTTTATTTGGATTTCTAATTTTTGCTATGCATTTTTTCCTCCTAACAGGAAATTAGTTTTTTTCCTCTACCTTTGGGCATACAATTGATTTCTCATCATGTTGGAGTTCCTATCAACCTGTGCTAATTGGCACCCTAAACAGACTGTGTCCAGTGGAGGGCTACAAAGATGATTAAGGGACTGGAGCATCTCTCTCTTATGAGGAAAGGCTGAGACAGCCGGGTCTGTTTAGCCTGGAGATGAGAAGACTGACAGGGGACCTCATCAATGCTTATGAATATCTAAACAGTGGTTGTCAAGACAATGGGGCCAGACTCTTTTCATTGGTGCCCAGCAACAGGACAAGGGGCAATGGGCACAAACTGGAACACAGGAAGTTCCATCTGAACATGCAGGAAAATAACTTCACTTTGAAGGTGACCGAGCACTGGAACAGGCTGCCCAGAGAGGTTGTGGAGTCTCCTTCTCTGGAGAGATTCAAAACCCACCTGGACATGATCCTGTGCAACCTGCTCTAAGTGATCCTGCTTTAGCAGCGGGGTTGCGCTAGACATCTCCAGAGGTCACTTCCAACTCCTACCAATCTGTTAATCTGTGAATCTGTGAAGTTAAAGAGGGAGGAGGCTTATTCTGTCATCCCTGGAAGCAGTTTCTCCAGAATAAGACTGAAACATGCTGGCAGAGCAGCACGATCAAGGTAGACTTTACAGTGCCTATGCTGTAACTGTTCTGAAGAGATACAAGGTGGCTCCCCAGGGATTCAGTGTATTACAGTTTCCTCTGCCCTAAATTCACTTCGTTTCAAGGGATTATTGATCTGAATGTTAGTCATTAGCCTCAGCACTTAACTGATGATATGACGAAGCACATTTAAGTTAGCATCACCAGGTCAAAGACATATGTGAGATGGAAACCATTTCTTGAGTTCCCATTAATTGATCCAATAAAAGATAATATCTCTGCTTTAAGTCCTTGGTTCCTACATGTCACACTATTTCTATATACAGTCATGTCTCCATGGTAAGCCACTCTGAATCTTTTTTTTTTTTTTTTTTTTTTTTTACCAAGTCAGTAGCAAGCTATTGGAAAATCAGGAAGGTGGTAAGTTTTAGAGAGAAGCTAGAAATTATTGTAACAGAGGACAGCAGGAGATATTTCAATATAATTTATCTTCTGCTGTGCACTTTGAGCTCATATAGTCATATACAATTGCTCATGGAGATATGTTTTAAAGTAATGAGTAGCAATGTGTCCTTCAGCACCTGCAGTTCTCAGATACTCTGGGCACAAGGACAATATGGTTTAGGGCTGAGAAATTCCAATTAGCCCAAAAGAACCAGAGGCCCAACCCCATTCATTTGAAACCATAGCATAGGATTGAAGTGTCAGAATTAACAATTGGAAGACATGATAATAATCTGCTCTGCAAGCTGGGACTCATCCAGAGCACTTAATGTTTGGAGATTCTCTTAAGCCCTGCAGCATGAGATTTAATATCCTTTCTTAATATTTTGATAGGGTGAATTATTTTAATTAAAAATTTTAATCATTAATAAAAATAACAGTGGGTACTCCTGATATCTATGTAGATGTTCTATTCCATTTAGAATTCTGCTATTTTTTGGCCTCATCCCCATCCTACAGCAATTAATTACAGTTTAATCACATGGTGAGTTAAAAATGACATTCCTTTGATCTGCCTTTCTTTCCTCACCTCTTAATTTCCTTGAATATCTATCTGAACTCATGAGAAAGAAAGAATCTTCTCCAGAGCATTCATTATCTTATATTCTTTTACCACATCCCGTCCTAGCCATCTGCTTTCTAAAACACATAATTGCAGCCTTACTGAGGTTAGAATTTAGTCTACGATGTCCTTTGAAAAATCGATCACTCACACTTGGAAATCTTTTCCCATGAACAGCAACTCCTGGTATGCTACATTCAGCAGTGAGCTACTGCTCCTATTTGAATGCTACTTTACTTTATTATCTTCATGTTTCTCACTCATCTGGGTCATTTAATTGAAAGCAATATAGGCATGCTGACTTATAGCAACACTGAGGCTGAGATTCTTCCCTGATATAGATGTTGGCTCATGTTGCCCGATTCATCTTCCCTAATCTGTTCACTACAATTTGTTACACCTCAGACTTCTCACGTGTAGAAATGTGAGTGTCCTGCTTGTCTGTTTAGGTGTGTGGTGACCTTCTCCTCTGCCACAGACCTCCATTCCACAGCAGTGCCCCACCAAAACCAACCAACGACAACAAAAAAATCTTAACCAGGCCAAATGATTTAACTGTTTCCCTCCTTCCTGACTCTGCCCCCATATGAATGGGAAATGCTTAACTAAAGTCCATGACCCAGGAATTACTTTTAAAGCAAGTGTAAGATCCATCACCTCATTCAAGCTTTTCCATTAAGTAGGTGAAGGTTTGAAACTATGTAGGCGTATTCCCAACAAAAAGATGCTTCTCTTTGCCGGAGTGGTGAGCTGCTAATAGCTAATTTGAGACCATTGGACAGTGAAATTACCGTAGTCCTGCAGCTATGGGATGCGGAGCGTTAGCGATGTGCTTTCCTTTGCAAACAGATGTGGGTCTGGGCTGTGCCTGCTGAGGGATCAAAAACACGAGATGGAGACAGGCGCGGTTGCTCTCCCTAACACAAGGAGAGCTCTTCCACGCTCTTTCTGGGTCTCGTTTAAGATAAAGAGCCACGCTTCAGCCCTCAATTATGTAGATATGAAGGACAGGATGTGTAGATATGCTAATATAATTGGGAGTCTCAGACCTTGCTTAATGAAATTAAGGTAGAGATAACTGCCTATAAATATACTTGGAAGGAAAGAAAGGTAGTACCACAGAGGGAACAGAGGTATTTAAGATAAATAATAATAGACTTTAGTAAATAAATGTTGAATGTAAGAAGGATTTTTATTTTTTTTAACCAGTGAAAGTCCACATAGGTAAACCCCTCTGAAATGACCCAGAAGCAGATAGTAAGGAAGAAATTAAATCCTGCAGGGAGATAAAAATTAATTGGTTCATCTTGGATGTCTGTCCTTCTGCTTCTGGGGGAAAAAAAAGAACCCAACACAAAAAACAACCAAAAAACCCCAGACCAAACCCAATTTGCTTTTATGTGGCTTAAGCTTGAAAAGGTAGGACAGAGATAATGGACAGACAGGAATACCTGGAAATTGTTTGGGGAGTAAAAATAGAAAGAAGAGCTAAAAGTTTAAAAAAAAAAAAAAAAGAAATTTGGAAATACAACTAGCCCTCAAAGCAAGGAGCAGAAAGGAAAAACTCAGCACCTGAGATCGAAAAAAGCAGGAGAAACACAACAAATGGCAAGTCCTTACATGTGGTGGTTGCGTAGTTATATGCATAGAGGGCAAGAGGGCGCATCAGGAAAAGTCACTTTGCACAGGAACAGAGCAGCTGATACCATCGATGTTTGCCCATCACCTCATTAACACCAGCAGGTCCTCACCAGGTGCTGTCTTGTTTCAGGGCTGGAGAGAGGGGCTGGACACAGCCCTGTCAGCAAGGTGCTATTTTTATCCATAAACAGAAGATTTCTGAGTTGGAAAGGACTTATCATCTTCCTTTTCCATCCTGTTAAGCTGACTTTATCTCAACCCACAAGCTTTACCTTTCTGTTTTCAATTCTTTCCCCCATCCCACTGCGAGGGGAGAGCGAGCAAACGGCCGTGTGGTTGTTTTAGCTGCCTGATGGGTTAAACCACGATGGTGGTGCAAGTGAAAATGCACAAAATGTGGTAAAAGACACAAAAAGCCTCCTGTGTTGTTTGTGTTGTTGGAATTAATCACTTATAACTCCAACTTCAGTTGTTAGGTTCTCAGTTTCTCACACATCAGGCCTGAAATAAAAACTGAAAACAAAATAGTTCTGTTCCTGACAAAATAAAGGGGGAAAAAAAAATCATTTGAATGCTACTTTTCCAGGTCTAACTCAGGCTGACAGTCATCACAGTCAACTATATGTTATAGTAGAATCTCATTATTGCAAAATGTAGTTATCTGCATCACTCAGGTAAAATTTTATTCAGCTACTATCATCTCCATCGTTCTGCTGTTGCAAACACCGCTGTATTAAATGCATGTCTCTAAAGGGATTGATGCTCTGTATGGCAACACATT
Organism: Grus americana; assembly: GCF_028858705.1. Taxonomy (NCBI): domain Eukaryota; kingdom Metazoa; phylum Chordata; class Aves; order Gruiformes; family Gruidae; genus Grus; species Grus americana. The sequence continues at coordinate 6,159,768 of NC_072853.1, forward strand.
TGCTTTCAGAAGAAGAAACAAAACAAAACCAAGCTTTGGTATTATACATGTAAACTATATGCTTTGACATGAGCCACCACTTGCAGCAAGACAAACTCACCTAATGCTGTCAGTGATGGTGTGGGTGTAGATGAATATGTATGCACATGTTTGGGATCTTAGTCCTTCCCACCACTTAACATAATCTAGACTGTGGTGGAGCTTCTCCTATAAACACTCTGCCTTCTAAGGCGTGTATGTTTATTTTTAAAAGACACCACCCAGAAGAGCAAGCTCGCTGAAACTGGTAAGTTATTTCAACTAAGAAAGAAGGAAGATAGAGAAAAGCAGATTTAGAAAGAAAGAAAGAGTTATTTTGCATTGAAATAGGATAAAGGGGTAAAGTAAGGGTTGGAAATAGATGTTGTGGATCAATATTGTTCTCTGTGCAAGGAGACATTTCAAATCTCCTAGCTGTCTGTCAGTCCTGATGTTAGTTCATTATTGTGCAAAATTATGGTTATTTTCTTCCTGTAATTGAAATGCATTGAAGACTCCTGTTTGAATGAGGTGTCAAGATCAGCTGTCAAAAAACAACTGTAAAGGAGGTGAAATACTATATAATCCGTAACTTCAGTAATGGTATTGTCTTCCCTGTGATGATGGCATTCTGTTCTCACCATCATATTGTTTTAGTTATCTGGTTGGGGCAAAGGTAACGGTTTAAGATATTTACTGATAAAATAAGGGAAATCCATGTTGTATGGAGCTTTCAAAAAATTATTTCTTCTGTGCTGCACGTGGAAATTGGGATGCTAGTCTGAGCTTTCCTTGAAGATCTTGGTATATTAGTATCCATAATGAAGTGTTATGTAATAAAAACCTTGCTGAAACAAATTATTCAAACAAAATGAGAAGAGTAATCTGTTTATTTATTTGCTGATCCCCAGCTTGACTTTCCAGCTCAGTGGCTTGTGTAAAGTTCTCCTGTAAATTATGGACTTGTACGCAGTTGTATTAGGCTAATCATAGAAATGAAATTAGGCTGTCTAATATGAGACAATTTTGGTGCTTTTTTTTTTTTCTTTTCTTTTCTTCTTCCCAGGTAAAATATCTATGTCTCTTGCTTCTAGAGCAGCAGAAGCTATTCCAGAGAGTAACTGGGAAACGAGGGTTGCTGTAGTGGTAGATTGTTGTAGTGATATTGATCTTAAGACATGATGCAGTCTTCTCTACTTGGGATTGACTGGTTTGGGTCAATTAATATGTTCAGCTGCTCAGGTGAGTTTGTTAGGGATGAGGAAATTCAGAAATGTGGTTTTCTTCTAAAAAAGAGGAAAAAAAAATGAGAGAAAGCTGGAAATAAAAGATCTAAGGTAAAATTGCTGTTGAGCTCCAACCCTTTGGAAAAGGATGGTCAGCAGTGAAGGAGGAGGCTATTTGGAAAGCTGTAAGCGATAGGGGACATATTGTACCTTTAAGCAGTTCCTGCAGGGTGCAACTACAATGTATAGTCCTACTGCAGAAAGTTTTGTGGAACAGCATTACAGACCAACTAAAATGGAATTAAATTAGCTGTTCACCAACTCTTTGTTTGTTGAACACCAAGGAGGGCTGAAGGAGGGGACGTCCTCCAAGCAGAGTACTAGTTGTCAACATGCTGAGGAGAACTGCTGAAGATTTAAGGGAGGACTAAACACACAGGCATGACTGCCTGTTGGAGTGTGGGTTGTTTGTTTTGGTGGCTGGGTTTTTTTCTGTTGGTTTATTTAAATTTCCTGGAGTGATGCTGGGAGAACCATGTGGCACATTGTCCTGGAAGAAAGGCAGAATTATTTTCGGAAGAAACAGTAGTTGTGGACAGCCACTTTGCTGTACCGGCTGGTTGTCTCAGCAGTGCTCACAAAGTAACAGGATGCAGGCAGAGGGATGGGTGGCATCCATAACAGACCATTAAAATACCGTGTTTTTATTGTGGAGAGGTGTTCCACAAGAGTAAGAAGACCAGCCCTGCTCCCAGGGAAAGCAGCTGCCTACCTTCCCCTGGAGCAGAATGACTAAACTTTACATCCTGTTTGACTCACCTGATGTCTTGGCCTCCATGGAGCTTTTGCATGCCATTTATCTGGCGCTACTGAAGTTTAGTGCTTCACTCATTTTGGGTGACCTCCTTTCTGTCATGAACTCAGGTAACTTTTTCCATAGACCTTTAAATGTGCATCACTGTGGTTTCCTAGACCTGGCAAGATATTGCACACACCCTTCTAATCAAAGGCAGTGCCAGGTAGAACTTGCCTGTAAAACAGTGGTTTAAACAGAGTGAAATGTAGTGTGTGAAAAGAGAGACTTCAAAGGACATTTGAACTGATGAATATTTTGGATGTTTAGCGATGTTACACTCCACTGAAATTACCGGCAATGAAGGTGCATGGTAAGAGCAAGTCAGGGAAGGCAGAAGGTTGTGGGTGTCTTCCTGGGTGTTTGTGTGTTTCCCCTTGGGGATGTCCATTAGTGCGGTGGGCTGGGGTGCTCTAGCAGTTCTGATCCTGCTTTGTTCTTTTTAACTCTCCTCTGGAGATCAGATCTTCCCTGGTAGGTATTTTTTAGCTCTGCTGTCTCTCCTGCTGGTATTTACTTACAGATTCATTAAGTAGTATTTTCCATAGTTAGTTTAATTATGGACTCCTCAGCTCTGATAAAAGATTGTATTAAAGCTTATATAATCCCTGCCTGGCTTATTTGCTTGCAGGTTAATTCTCCAGCCGTGTTAACTTAATAAGATGTCTTTTAGTATTCTGCTCCACCTGTGTTTCTGTGATCCTAGCGGAAAGCTTTGCTGGGAATCTTGGCCAGCCTGTAGGCAAGGGGGGCTGTTTCAAGGCCCCAGTTTTTGTACCTGTGAGCCTTGATTTAGACCTCGTGCAGCCTCACAATAACACTGAAATCAGTGGAATGGACCCTGAAATTAGAAAAGTCTAGGCTTTCCCTAGCAATGGGGTCTAAACTAAGCATTTAATGACATTTTTTTATGATAATATCTGGATATGCACTAGATAAGACCTATGGGATGAAATCCTGGCCTCTGAAGATTATTGACTCTGATAGTGCCAGATACCAGTTGCTCTCAGGCCCTTAACTCGGGTGTTAAATGTTCTGGTGTCTGAGTTATTCACACAGAGCTGACAGATGTGACACAAAACCTGCAGGAGCCCTGGTCTCTTCTGGAGTAACACCTGGAAGCTAGCAGGGAAGCCTGGGGAATCTCAAATGGCATCAGACGTCTCCATTTAGGCAGCTGAATCCCACCATGAGTGAGAACCTATCTGATGTAAAGTCATGTCCTCTTTTGCCATAGAAGAATCTTGTCTTCAAGATTCAAGCATATTCTGTCTAAATTTGATAGCTTATATTTCAGATAGCGTGGACTGTGGAGAACAGTGGTTTTGATGCTTGGCACTTTTGGCCACTGTTACAGTGGCTAATAACCAACACAGCTCTTCTGGAAACACAAAAATCTATTAAGCCACAAGGTTTTAGAACTTTGACCAAAGGAAAAACTGTGTCAGATTTCTATGTTATTCAACATTTCTGTGTATGTCTTTTAATTGGAAATAACAAGCAGTGATTTAATCAGAAGACTATGTAGAATTCCTTTTTTATCTGAAGTTTCAGAAAAGAAAAAAATGAACACATTGCAAATAATCTGAATAAGGTGGGGGAAACAGCTGAAACCCTGTGGGGTTTTTTTGTTGGAAGGTTTTCCCCAGGCACTGTACTTTCAGATGCTTTCTTGCATAAGCATCTTGTAACACAAGGCTGAGCTGTGTTGTCATGGAGACTTTCAGGATACCTCATCATTTTGCTAGAAAAGGGAAATTTCAGAGTGGCTGTCATTGTATTAATTTAGTCACAGGACCAGACTTACCACTGGTGCTATCCCTTCAGTCCTCATTCTTGTTTACACTAAATCTTTTTTATGCTGTTGCAGAGCATAAGGGTGGTTGCATGTTCTTTTATGAAGCTGTCTTCACGTGAATTCACAGGGCACAGTGCAATAACTTAGTGTGAAGAGGGATTTATGGCCAGAATGAGAAAAGTGTGCAGAAAGACTTTCATTGCATGAAGGAAGAAATCTGTGCTGCCATCGCCAGAAACCTGGTTTACTGTTTGCTCTGTCATGTGGCACTGACCGCCTGGAGCCTGGAGAAAAACCATCTAGTCGCTGTGTACGTGATGTCTAAGATAAAACCTGAATAGCACCATTATTTCTCTCTGTGATGATTCCAGATTCAGTACTGTATACCAAAAGGTCCCCAGCTGACATTGGAAATGCTGAATTTGAATGCATTTAGTTGCAAAACGGTTTGTGTGTGTTAGGCTTTCTCTGCTCTCGAAGACTTCCAATACAGAGATAAAATTGCCTAGCACAGTGCCTAGATTAGGAAAGCTTCAGACCTCCAGGGCCAGTGGTCTTAAATGCACACAGGTGCCTACCTCTCCTTCAAATGGGATTTGCCCTGCAGTTATGCACCAAAATGGATATTACTCCTGGTTTCTGCAGGGTTGGCCTCAGGCAGCTGCCCACCTAAAAAGTTTTAAGAGAAAATCAACATACAGGTGTTGCAAGCAGCTTCCAAACATGAATTTTCACTCTGACTCATCTCTCAACCTTCCAGCTAGTCTCCGCTCAAGTTTGCCCTTACATCCGCCCCAGCCACCTTCTTTGGGAATTCATTAATCCTCCCTCACTTCATCCTCTGCTTTCCCTGCCCCAGCCTTGTACGCCCTCAGACCTTCATGATGCCCCTGCTTCTCTCTCTCTGCTTTGCCTGTCAGTCTCCCCTCCACATGACACCGAGGAGGTTACCTGATGCTGCCGGTATCAGACAGTTATGAAGAATTTGCAGGGATGCAAATCTCTATTTGGGCTCTTCCCCAGGACGTGTGTGTAGGTGGAGCTGACAAATGACATAAATCCCTCACAAGGCTATATTTCAGACAGATGATGTAGAAAGAAAGTGGACCTGTAGTAGACTGAGTCGCTGTGTCCTGTCTGCTGTCCCTCAGATTTATTTCACCTTTGCAGGATATAAAGATTATGTGAAACCTATTTCAGGCTGATGTCCTGAAAGGACTGTTTGTCCCTATGAATGCCTTATTTCTTTTTTCCTGCCCTCAGCTAGAGGCAAATCAAAATGCCTCTGGGTGGTTGTAAATTGTCGGTATGCATTCTCATATTATCTTTCCAAGTCAATTGATCTCGGGACTCTGAGATAAGACACACAGCTCCCTGTTTCAGGGAGCAAGGGGGTTACATTTTTGGTTTTAGCTTCTTGGTGAAAAATATCTTTGCTTTCCCTTTCTGAATGATGTTTTCTTCCATGTTAAAAGATTGGGGAAGGAGAGGGAACCAGTAAAACCCCAACGGATCATAGGGAGAGAAAAGGTTCTCCAGTACCCAAAAGCTCTTCCCTTTCTTTTTTGCTTTCTAGACTTCTCTTTCAAACACCATCTCAAATGATTCAGTCCTCATGTTGATGACCACAGACATGCCATGTCCCATTCAATGTACAGATGGAGGCAGGAGTGTGCCCCAGTAGCAGAGCAGCAAGGCAAGATGGCCTCTGTTTGCCCCAAGACAAATTATGTGGGGCTTAGCACTGTTGCAGAACAAACCGGTCTCTGACACCTCCATGCAGAAAGCAAAAACTTGGGAGTGATGAGACATAACAGCTCTGTAATATCTGCTGGCCATGCTCAGAGCACAGTGGCTATGCATGGTGTCCCAGATGTAAAGGGGAGGATAGGCACTGGGCCAGTTGGGATAGCTAGTGATTGCTGTGGTTGGAGTAACACCCAAAGCTTCACTAGCCAGAGCTTCTGTTGGAAATAAGGGCAAATTTTCCTGCTAAGAGGATGATACATTTTGTGAGTCTCCCTGCGGTTCCTTCATAGTTTCATCAGGATGCTGGATGCATTGGAAATGTTGAGGGAAACATCATACTTAACATATGGATCTAGGAAGACCTTGCCATTCTTGACTCTTTTAGATCTGCAAAAGTGAATTGAGAATCTTCCAAGAATTTGACAAGTTGCTCTTAAGTCTTCTGGGACCTGCTGCTGGTATTCCCACACATAGTTTCCCTCAAATCTGAAATGGCCCCAAATTCCTGGAGATGCTCACACCCATAGGAAGGAGAATCAGGTCTTAACTGTCACAGTGATTGCTTTTGTAGAGCATCTTGACTTCTCTCTCCACTTTAAGTCAGTGGATACCTGTCAATTTACATTTCCCGGCAACAGTTCCCAGAGAATGTTGTGTTATGCTGAACAGCCCCATCCTGCTCATATTTCTATCAGTGTTCAGCTTCAAGAAATGAAATGACGTAGGAAGGGAACTATCTGGTGCCTGTCCTCACCTGCAAGTGTGTTGTAGTCTGCAGTACTGACAGCTCCTACAGAGTATGGGTCCCTGCATTGCTTCTCAAGAATAACCAAAGGTACTCTGTGTTCTCTCAGCAGTAGGATGCAAAATCTTTCTGAAAGTGGGCATTTACTCTTTATGCTTTTATTTTATTTTATTTTATTTTATTTTATTTGGTGGTATATACAGGGATTTCCAGCAGAAAGTGTATCAGTTGTTGCTTTGCTGATGGTGACGTATGTGTTAAGCTGGGGGGTTTTTTGCAAAGCCATTGAAAGAATTAGAATGGGTATGCAGTAACAGAAAAGGACTGGTTATGGTTGTGGTCTCACTACAAGATCCTAGGCAGGTTATTGGAGGCTTTTTGACTTGATACTGTTGAAAAGGGTATCCTGATTTTAAATGCTTTGAATTTCAGTTGTATTGTAGTGCTTAGTCCCACTAAAAAGCCTCTAGGTCTCAGGAAAGCTAGGCTAGGCTGAGTGTTTGATGGTTATTTTAAGCAATCATCTTCTGCATTTAACAAGCCACCATAAATCTTAGAAATGCCAGCATATACATTTGTAAAATATGGACATGATAAAGCAGATTGGAGCTTTTAAGAAATGACAGAAAAGCTACTTCTTGTGGCTCTTTACCTGGCTTTTGTTGGTCTCCAAATGCAGCACATTAGCCAAATTACTTGGAGTGCATCTTACTAATGCAAAGTGTGCTTATGTGAAATAAGTGGAGATATTTCATAGCTCCTAACAACATTCCTCTATAAGCAGAGATAAAAAATCCTTAAGATATATAAAATCCTGCAGTAATTTCTTTCTTTAAGAGATCTTTAAATCTATTTTATGTAGTGATTGACTAGAATATCCCAATTTCATTTGCATACAGAGACCTTGGAAGGGATGGATTAAATTATTTGGTTAATTGCCCACCCTGCTTGGATTGGATGGGTGTGTATATACCAGTTATATTTATATGTCAGGTGTTCCTTTCTTCTTGTCCTTTGGACTTGTTCCCTGTGCTGTTATTCAATCAAGGCTTATGCAAAAAAGGGATAAATAAAATAAATGAGTAAGATGCATAAGTGCAGCAGTGTGGAAGGTGCCAAAGGAGCCCTGAACATCTGACTTTTCTTTCAGATACTGCTGCCTGCCTTGTTAGAGAGCAAAGCTGAGATGGAGGAATTAAGACCATGGCAATTAAAGGATTGCCCCACACTTAAGTTTTTATTTATCTAAATGAAGTATTTAGCTCATCATTACCTGTGCAAGATGTTATTAATTTGATGTATGTTCTACTTTAGAGCATGCCTACAAGGCAGGGAAGTTCTGTTGCTACATTTTTAAAGTTTGGGTGCCATGGTATGCAATGGAGAAGTGACGTGGCTCATATGACTGAAGAAATCTGGCCTGGGCTGGGATTCAGAGCTAAGACTCTTGATCAGTGAGCAGGAAACTCTTTACCAGCTACCAGACTGCCAGCTCTGACTTCATGTCACTGTAATATGGCAAACAAAGCTAAAGATATCAGCCAAAGATGGTTAGAAACCCACTGTGAGCAGACACAAGTCCTGTGGAGCTCTTAAGTCACCTCTGCAAGTCAGTGGGTTATCAGAAATATTCTGGAGCAGAAGTATAGATTCAGGTAGGATTTTAAAAGTTAGCTTTAGACACAAAGATTATGATGAATGGGACTTGTAGATAAATCCCCAGATGAGTTTTGATTTCAGTAGCCAGTGGACTGAGACCCCACTATAAAGCGTTAAGTATGATGAGGCTTTGGGCAATGTGGTCTAGTGGAGAGTGTCCCTGCCCATGGCAGGGGGGTTGGAACTAGATGATCTTTAAGGTCCCTTCCAACCCAAACCATTCTATGATTCTATGACTCTATGATGTCAGTGTCAACTTCCTTTATTTCTTCCTTTCTCTTGTCCAAGGATGAACATATCTCTGTAAATTAATGAGACAGGTGCTGAGGCCATAGGTTATGGCTGCCCAGGGGAAGTCCAAGAATTGCATGTAATATGCCAGCTTGCAGCTAAACAGCCAGCTCTGCCAGCTCGTGTGGGCAAGGGTTTGACCTTGCTGTTCTGTTTTGGGATGCCATTCCGGATGCCAGAACAGAACGCACGGCACTTGGGCACTGCAATTATCCATAGCCTCTTCAGAGACGGAGAATAATGTTATACCCTTCTGTCCATCTGTGAATGAAGCCAAGGGCTAGACACTCTGACTTCTGTCACTTGAAATCCTGGGAATATTGCCATAACACACTCTGGTTCACCTTCCTTTCTAGCTGTCGGCTTTACTGCCACCTGACATAGCACTGTCCACCCAAGGCCCTCCAAAGTCAGAGTCCTCAGGTATTCAGACTGGAGAAGTGGCAATGAAATTTCCATATTGTGGTGACACTTCTGCCCCTAGCTTAATGATCAGTGTTTGTGTGTCTGTGTGCATAAGTCATTTTAAATATCTGATGCCATTATGAAACACCTACCTGCCAATCTCGGTGGGATATCATAAGGCTTAATTAAATGTTTGCAAAGTATAAGGCCATGCCGAGATGCTAGGTGCTATAGAAGACAAAAGACCAACAAGGAGGGGCTGGTGGGGAATGTGGAGCTCAAGGGCAGCCTTGGCTGCAGTGACCATGAAATGGTGGAGTTCAAGATCCTCAGGGCAGCAAGGAGGGCACACACCAAGCCCACTACCCAGGACTTCAGGAGAGCAGACTTTGGTCTCTTCAGGGACGTGCTTGGTAGAGTACCATGGGACAAAGCCCTGGAAGGAAGAGAGGCCCAAGAAAGCTGGTTAGTATTCAAGGATCACCTCCTCCAAGCTCAGGAGCAATGAATCCCAACCAAGAGGAAGTCAGGCAAAAATGCCGTGAGGCCCACATGGATGAACAAGGAGCTCCTGCACAAACTCAAAGACAAAAAGGAAGCCTACAGAGGGAGGAAGCAAGGGCAGGTAGCCTGGGAGGAATACAGAGGAATTGTCCGAGCAGCCAGGGAGCAGGTTAGGAAAGCCAAAGCCCTGATAGAATTAAATCTGGTCAGGGACATCAAGGGCAACAAGAAAAACTTCTATAGGTATGTCAGTGATAAAAGGACGGCCTCCTCCAGAAGGAAATGGGAGACCTGGTTACCCAGGATATGGAGAAGGCTGAGGTACTCAATGACTTTTTTGCCTCAGTCTTCACTGGCAAGTGGTCTAGCCACACTGCCCAAGTCACAGAAGGAAAAGGCAGGGACTGGGAGAATGAAAAACTACCTATTGTAGGAGATCAGGTTTGAGACCATCTAAGGAAGCTGAAGGTGGACAAGTCCATGGGACCTGATGAGATGCATCCGCGTGTCTGAAGGAACTGGCAGATGACGTGGCTAAGCCACTCTCCATCAGATTTGAGAAGTCTTGGCAGTCTGGCGAAGTTCCCACTGACTGGAAAAGGGGAAACATAGCCCCCATTTTTAAAGAGGAAAAAAAGGAAGACCTGGGCAATTACAGGCCAGTCAGTCTGACCTCTGTGCCTGGCAAGATCATGGAGCAGATCCTCCTGGAAACTATGCTCAGGCACATGGAAGATAAGGAGGTGACTGGTGACAGCCAACATGGCTTCAATAAGGGCCTTCTATGACGGGCTTACAGCATTGGTGGATAAGGGAAGTGCAACTGATGTCATCGATCTGCACTTATACAAAGCATTTGACACTGTCCCACACTTCCTTGTCTCTAAATTGGACAGATGGTGGATAAGGAATTGGCTGGATGGTCACACTCAAAGAGTTGCAGTCAACAGCTAGATGTCCAAGAGGACAGTAGTGACAAGTAGTGTTCCTCAGGGGTCCGTACTGAGACCGGCAATGTTTAACATCTTTGTCGGTGACATGGACAGTGAGATTAAGTGCAATCTCAGCAAACTCCCTAACAACACCAAGTTGTATGGTGTGGTCGACACGCTGGAGGGAAGGGATGCCATCCAGAGGGACCTTGACAGGCTGGAGAGGTGGGCCCGTGCAAACCGCATGAAGTTCAACAAGGCCAAGTGCAAGGTCCTGCACATGGGTTGGGGCAATTCCAAGCACAACTATAGGCTGGGCAGGGAATGGATTGAAAGCAGCCCCGAGGAGAAGGACTTGGGGGTGTTGATTGATGAGAAGCTCAACATGAGCCGGCAGTGTGCGCTTGCAGCCCAGAAAGCCAACTGTGTCCTGGGCTGCATCAAGAGAGGTGTGACCAGCAGGTCGAGGGAGGGGATCCTGCCCCTCTACTCCACTCTCCTGAGACCCCACCTGGAGTACAGTGTTCAGCCCTGGGGCTCCCAACATAAGGACATGGAGCTGTTGGAGCGAGTCCAGAGGAGGGTCATGAAGCTGATCAGAGGGCTGGAGCACATTTCCTATGAAGACAGGCTGAGAGAGTTGGGGTTGTTCATCCTGGAGAAGAGAAGACTCTAGGGAGACCTTATAGCAGCCTTCCAGTACCTGAAGGGGCCTACAGGAAAGATGGTGAGGGACTGTTTATCGGGGAGTGCAGTGACAGGACAAGGGGTAATGGTTTTAAACTGAAGGAGGGTCGATTTAGATTAGATGTTAGAAAGAAATTCTTGACTGTGAGGGTGGTGAGGCACTGGACCAGGTTGCCCAGAGAAGCTGTGGATGCCCCATCCCTGGAAGTGTTCAAGGCCAGGTTGGATGGGGCTTTGGGCAACCTGGTCTAGTGGAGGGTGTCCCTGCCTATGGCATGGGGGTTGGAACTGGATGGTCTTTAAAGTACCTTCTAAACCAAACCATTCTATGATTCTATGATAATAGTATAAATAAAAAAATCTATAACAATCTGGGAATGTAGGTGTCTACATTTAGAAAAACAAAAAAATAAAGTGTCTAGTATTATCACTTTCTATTGTAATCTGCAGGCACAGTGTAACTCATGAACTCTGAGAGATTCTCCCCAAAGGCAGGTCCCTGGTTGACACAAGAAACTGTCTCACAGAAAACAAGTGAATTGTGAGTATAAAACAGATACAGAGCCAGAAGCTGTGATTAATTTTGCTTGGTTTTTTTGTTTGTTTGTTTTGAATGCTTACCATGTTGTGGTCAAAATTTGATCTATCCACTTAACCTCTCTCTATAGCCAGGGGAGATAAATGTGTTCTTTTGCCACAGTCTCCCTGTCTGGTTTTTGCTCTGTCTTTGGAGCAATATTTTAGAATCATAGAATCATAGAATTGTTTGGGTTGGAAGGGAACTTTAAACGTCATCTAGTCCAACCCCCCATTTGTGTCCTAGATTGTTACTAGAAAGGTTTAGACTTTTTGTTGTATTTGTATATCTACACTGTATACATCTAAATAGTCTCAAAATTTGCATCCTGCCAGCCAACAGGCTGTAGGAGGATTTTGGGAACAAACATAGAGCCTGTCATAAAGAAATCCTGCATGTAATCATGATGGCTTTATCATTCAGTAATGTATCTGAACTGCTGCAGTAAATCAAAAATATCTCTGATGAAGGTAAAGTCTGTCTCACACTGAGACCATGAAGCTAACCTTAGCTACTGAGTTTGAAAATGTTTTTCACAGAACTTGTCCCACAGAACATGAGGTGGGTGTCAGTACGCTGTTTGAATAGTGCTGGGTTTTTTCCCGCAGATGGAGATCTTCAATTGTTGCATATCATATCAGCAAAACTGCTCAGCTTGCTAAGGATGAGACCCACGGATTCTGCTTGTTCATTCACTTTCCATGTTGTTACTTGTTTCGCATTTGATATCCTTCCCTGGGTAAAGCAACTAGCACTTAGGTGTCACTAAGTGGTAGCCATAAAGGAAATCAGCTACGCTTGTCTCTGCTATCACTAGAGGGGAGCAATCCTAAAGGCAGAGGAAGATGGTGTGAATCATCTGTAAGAAGAAAATAAAATTCCCATCTCCTTCTGCACAGTCTCCAGGCATTATTTGTACTTCAGCACAATCACAGCCAGTAGGAAAACTCTAGATATTATTACCACTCTTGTTTTTATTAGCAGCAATCTGGAATTAGTGCCGTATGCAGTGCTATTTGTCATAGTGCTATCTGAGAAGAGATTACAAACATCACGATGGAACACCAGGGCAGATAAACTCATGTACTCTTGCAGGGACAGTAAAGTTTGTTTTGATCTCCAACAACTTTAAGGTATAGAAGCCAACAGGTTCATGTCGCTCAGAAGGTATTAATGGAAACATCAGTGCATAAAATATTTTCCTGGGAAAATACTCCCAGAAAATTATATGAAATACATATTTGGGAAGTTATTGCAGAGCTAGCAGGTGGCAGTGGAGAAGGTGAAAGTGGTGCTGGAAGACTGGAGTGGCTGGAGCAATGGTGGGAAGAGATAATGGCTAAATGTTGGGGCGTCTATTAGTGGAAAGTGGACTTAGACCAGTTGACAGAGGCAGAAAACCATTAAGATCTGACACGTCAGCAGTGATCACTGACGTTACAGCTCCTGTTTGTCCAGCATAACCTGCTTGAAGGAGACGATTTTAATGCGAAAGCTTCCTGACATTTACTGAAAATTGAGCTTATTAAATTAATTCTGAAATTCTGATTGTGTTTAATTAGAAATTCAAAACAATCTGTCATTGGCTCTATCACTCCTGAACACTTTGATAGGACTGTAAAGTTATAAGGGCAATTAATATATGCACTAATGCAAAAGCTGTTCATATTTTCAGTACAGTCAAAGTATCTTAAATAGCCCTCACAGCATTGTTCTTTGCTGTTATTTTGAGAAAAAGATTGTGATTCATTTGAATAGGTGTTAAAAGAATTTGTGCTTTTGGAAGCATTTGGAGTTATGGTGGTGATGTGTTCTTCTACCCTGGCCTTAATTTTCCCCTTTCTTCATTAATGTGTGTGGTCCAATCCAGTGTACCAAATCATTAAAGCAAGAAATCTTGCAGGTAAAATGTAGACTGGGATGGGTCCATAGCTCTGCTTGCTCCTTCTTACTTTCTCTTCCTGTTCTACCACTACTGTTGCCCTCATTTCACCAGGAAGGAGGTGGGATTGGGACTGGGAACAATCTTGAAATGGTAGCTGTGCCGTGTGTCCTCACACAGCCTCCCACCTCTGCTTAGCCAGTTATCCACTCCACAGCTAGTCAACCCAAATTGATTTGAAGTTACTCATACCCTAGTTAATGAGGTGAATTGGTGGTACTTGTAGCTCAATGCTTTCTGTTCCTTTCCCCTGATCTCCACTGATCTCCAGTATTGCCTACGTGTTTTGGAGGTGAGAAGAGACCAAAGTGTGAGGAGAGTTGGAGTTCCAGGGAGAGGACTTAGGTCAGGAGATGAACCTGCTGAGGCAGAGATGATGGGAGGAGTTGGGATGGATGGACCTCAGACTGATGGGAATAATGAAGTATCAGGCAGGTTTGTGCTAAAAAAATCTGTGAACCGCTAGACTAAGAGTTTCTTTTTCTTATCTGTGGTGCAGAAATGTTTCAGTGGTGTGGACCACGTGCGATTGTAAAGCACAGATGAATCTTTCTGTGAGAAATGCAGAGGTAGACTTCTTTTTCTTCTGGTCTGAGTGTTTGTAGAAATCAATCTTTTTTGTGACAGATGATGTAAACCAAATTTTAAAGCTCTGCGACTCTTCATTTTAATAAGGTTTTTTGCTAAATATCTTTCCTATTTGTGTTAAAGTCAGCCTGCTTATACACTAACTGAAGAATGTTTTGTAAAGATATGGATCCTGTAAAAATGCTTTCCATGGTCTGTAGTGCATCCTGAATTTGGGACTGAACTCAAACCTTTTTAAGAACAACTTGAGAGTTGTTCTTGAGAGTTCACTGAATTTTGAGGGTTCATTAGTAACAGAGATCAACTGGTGAAAGATTAAAACAGACACATTGAAAAGGGATAGAAATCAGTGAAAGCAGAGATACCTATGTTTGTCTGTGGGAATTTTTTTAGAAGCAGCTACGATTAAATGCTCTCATTTCAGATTTGTCAATCATCTGAAGTGTTAAAAATTCACAGACCTCAATTTTACTGGATTCTTTTTCTATCTTGACTCTCATTTTTTAGAGATTACATTTGAAAGATTTTTCTCCAACAGTAAGGATCAAATATGCTACATGAAAACTGAATTTTCACTTCAGACCTCTGTTTCTGCAGTGGAGTAATTTAAGAAAAACAACAAATGTTGTCAGGCCCAAAAAGAAAATGGCAAGTGAGTAATAGTAGTGCTGCAAAGTTCCTTTGGATTTCAAGAGAACAATTGCTAAATAAAGCTAAACTATATGTTTTATCGATGCTAACTGTTACTGATTTGAAAAGATGTGCAAGAGAAAAGGCAATGAGGCAGTGTCATAAAAAGATTCTTGTGAAGCTTAAGGCTGACTTGCATGTTGTGTAAAAGTGCTTTAGATGTCTAGCAATTTAAGTTCTAGGCTGTCTACCTTCTGTACCTTGGCAATTTTAATCTGTGGGATTTGGCCAGAACAGCTAGGCTCAATCATTACTCACCAGTGGACTCTGGAGCTGCATTGTCACAGCAGTAACAGTTAAGTAAACACAAGATATACTATGTGCCAGAGATATTCTGTAAGCAGAGAGCAGAGGAATAGCTCTCAAAGCAAGTACATGCCACGTGACCTGGAGATCAGCTGGATGGAAGCTCACGACTACTTCATAATAATGACCAACACATGTTGAGACTGTGGTGAGAGGAAAGAAGGGCAACCTTTGTTTAAAGAGCAATAAGTTACTATACGTTTATGGTAGACAAGCAAGTCAAAAGCTTAAACCTTAGTTATACATATGGCTATCTGAGCAAGTTAGCATGAGGTAGACAGTCTTCTACATTAAATTTGTCATTGTGACGAATGCACCAGTACAGATTTCAATAATAATAATAAAAAAACCCTCCCTTATACAATAGTGCTTTTTAATAACTTCAGCTTCATACTAGTTTGACATGGTTATCTAATCTGCTCCAGACATCATTTTACATTAAATGTCTCAATAATGGAAGAGGATGTCCACATTCCGATTACTGCTATGAAGATCTAATGCATAATCGATATGATGTGCAATAAAAGAAAACCAATTATTAACCAATATGTTAATGAAAAGAAATAGCTAGAAAGATGGAGATTGCACTTGGCCATTTACTTTGTGTGATTAAATTCCAGTGAATTATGTGGGGCATCCTTCAGAGTTTCTCTAGAGAAAAATGAATGGGGGGGAGTGTGGAGCAGAATAGCTCGGGAGGCTTAATAGCCCGTTGTCAGTCATTCACAACTCAAATCCAGTCTCATTTATGAGTGAGGAAAAAGTTTAGTTGTCTTATGTTTGTGAGTAGGAAGGATGTAGTTCATAGTTCAGTTCCAGAACGTATCAGAAAGAGCCACAAACACTTGATCCCCTTGTTTTTTGTTAAATAGTTTGTTGGGAGGAAGTCATTAGTACAGTCACAACATTTCCCTTAACAATATTATTAAGCAAAGCTCAAAAACTAGGGAAAATGCTGACTAAATGGCTTCTTAAGAGCTTGTCTTTCTCAGGAAGATGCCTGGAATGACTTTTCCCCATGCAATTTCTGCAGAACAGTGTTTTTGTATCAGTTCACATATGTCTGTTTGGAACTGAACTTGGAGAAACCTCAAAAGGTCACTCGGAGCAGGATGAGCACCGTAAGGGAAGGTTGGGAGTGAAGTACTGGCTGTCTATGCTGGAGTTCACCTTGCAACAGCTTTCCTGTACAGCCCAAGAGCTGCCCAGGACAAAAGTAGGTTGTCTGGGAGAAATTTGCTTTTGCCATAGCAACCACAAGCAGGACACAGTTTTCCATGGCTGTTCATTGCATTGCATCTGAGAGTAGTAAGAACCTTATTTGTTTCTATCAGCATTGAACTAAAAATGGCTTTTCTGCATTTGTGGGGCCTATCATTCAGCTGTAGGATGTAACTTTAGTGAAATAACAGGGGTTTTAACCTCATCCTCAGCATGCATGCGATATACCCTATCACCCTAAAGAAGCATCTTTGCAGGGGGAAATATTGTAAAAGGATTTATATATCCAAGTTGTTCTTGCATAATTCCTCTGTTTTATTGTTCTGGAAGGGGTTCCTTTTCTGCTGTATCTTGAAGATCTTGAGAAAGTTAGTTCTGGCTGCCTCATGTTCAGTGCCTTACCACAGGCAATAATTTTGTGATAGCCTGAAATTCAGAAATATGTCATGCACCCATCTAACATATCGCAATCTCATGGGAGCTCCCATGAAATTTTATCTGTGTGTGGGTTAAAAAGCATCTCCAACCTGGGCTTGTATCATCATACGTTTGTGTTGCAAGAATTCATGCCAATAATCTACACGTGTTTTCACACAAGGCTATATGCAAAGCAAAACCAGTTCTTGAAAACTTTAATTTAAAAACAGAAAGAAGAAGAAAAAAATCCCTGCTTTTCACAAACTTACAGAACATATTAGTCACCTTGATGTAGAGCCTATTCATCTTTTCCATTGTAATTGTAAAATCAGTTCCCTCCTTGAAGCAAAGCAAAAATCCTTCTCACAGGTGAAAAAGCATAAACTTTAACAATATGAGAAAATTCATTTCTTATTGCCATCTGCCTCTGGGATGTGAAAAGGAAGGGGGATGCTGTAGGGGCTCTGCCTTTGTGATTTAGTTAATCCTGCTGTGATAAGGTCCCACATCTGAAGTAGTGACTGTCAGCAGTTCCTCTGCAATAATGCACATGAAAAAGAGGTTGAACAAAAGAAATGCAAAGCTAAAAAAGAAAATGCAGGAATACCAGCTTCATGATCAAATTAAATCTTCTCTGTTGTCATGTCCACTGCTGATTTTTATACCTTCTAGAGTGTTTCATAGGAAGGATGGTCCAGTGCTGTGCGGAAAAGCCTATGCACTCAGAAAACAGGTATTTGACTCCTTTCTCTGTTATGCATTTCCTTCATGACTTCTGGCTTGTCACTTGGGGCCTCTCACTGGAAACCCTGACTTAGTTACCTTTAACCACAGAACTAGATTTCAACAGCAGATTTCTGACATGGGCTTATTTATTCAGTAAATAGCAAACGCAGGTATCCATGGTTAATCAGGACACCGTGAGATGCAACTTCCTAGAAGCTGCCAGGCGAGGGATGCAGTGCAGGTCCATGGCACGTGCATTTAAACATGTCCCTGTACATTATATCATGCATTTTCCTGTTGGCTGATTTTGTTTGTCACACATTTATTTGAACTATTTAATCTGTGTATTAAGCATTTACTTGAATTCCAGATATCATTTATGCTATAGATTTGATTTTTATTTCACTATATGCAAGTATTTTGGGGTAGACCTGGTGTGATACATGTGGTAGCTGGTCCTGCTGTTTACTGGCCACTTGGACTCCAGGCTGACATCTCCAGCACCATGCTATCATGTTGCTCATCCTAGCACCTCTCCTGTATCCCCCTTTCTGTGGCCCAGTTGTGTTGACCGAGCCCCTTGTTCATCAGCTTTTTGCCTATATGCATCACCCTTCATGCAAGCACTTGAAAGCACATACTGAATACCCAGTGACATACCGTGTAAACTTTACTGTGGTGGGTTAATGTTGGCTGGCCATCAGGTACCCACCAAACCTCTCCCCAGCATGACACAGGGAGCAAACAAGATGAAAACTCTTGGGTTAAGATAAGGACAGGGAGATCACTCAACAATTACTGTCACAGGCAACCCAGACTTAACTTGAGAAGATTATTTTTATTTATTGCCAATTAATAATATAGTAGGATAGTGAAAAATAAAAACACCTTTCCCCCATCCCTCCATCCCCTTCTTCCCAGGCTAAACTTCAATCCTGACTCTTCTAACTCCTCTCTCCCATGCAGTGCAAGGGAATGGGGTTCTGGTCAGTTCATCACGCTTCGTCTCTGCTGTTCCTTCCTCCTCACACTCTGCCCCTGCTCCAGCGTGAGGTCCCTCCCACAGGAGACAGTCCTTCACAAACATCTCCAACACGAGTACTTTCCACAGGCTGCAGTTCTTCAAGAACTGCTCCAGCATGGGTGCTTCAGGAACGAACTGCTCCAGCATGGGCTCCTCTTCATAGGCCACAGGTCCTGCCAGCAAAGCTGTTCCAGCATGAGCTGTTCTCCACAAGGTCACAGTTCCTTCCAGGACCCTGCTCCAGTATGGGCTTTCCATGGCTGCAGCTTCCTTCAGGTGCCTCCACCTGCTGCACCATGGGGTCCTCTATGGGCTGCAGGTGGATATCTGTTCCACCATCAATGCCCATGTGCTGCAGGGGGGCAGCCTGCGTCATCATGGTCTTCTCCATGCGCTGCAGGGCAATCTCTGCTCTGGCGCCTGGAGCACCTCCTCCCCCTCCTTCTTCACTGACCTTGGTGTCTGCAGGGTTGTTCCTCTCACATATTCTTACTCTTCTCTCCCAGCTGCTGCACAGCATTTTTTACCATTTCTTAAATATGTTATCACAGAGGTGCCACCAGCGTCACTGATGGGCTTGGCCTTGGCCAGCAGTGGGTCCATCTCGGAGCCAGATGGAACTGGCTCTGACTGACACAGGGGCAACTTCCGATGTCTTCTCACAGAAGTCATCCCTACCCCTTCCTCCCCTGCCTCCCCACTACCAAAATTTTGCCACATAAACCAAATATACTTACACTAGTGATAAAACAGCTGGGTGTAATGTTTCATATGAAATCTTGAACAGATTATTTTATTTTATTTTCTTCACACACAGGACCAATCTGGATGTCAGGGGATCCTTTCTGATTTAGGTAGAAAGCTCAACTATATAAAAAAATGCTATTAAAATACCATTTTCCCCCTCTATAAATGAACATTTATTCTATAATGTTGGGGGGTGGGGGTGGGGTTTAAGATGTTTTTTCTTAGGAAAGCAAAAATAAAAGTATACTTCCCTCTTCCATGAAATCTGGACTGATTTCTGAAAGTGTCATCCTGTGTTCCAGTTGGTACCCAGGCTCTGTATAGCATGGAAGGAGAGAGTTACCACAGGCGTCAAGGATTGTTCTGGCTGTTGTGAGAGATGCTGGACACTGAAAGTGGAAAAATGAGAAGCCTTATTCTTCTCTAGAAAAGCAGATGGTATTTTAGTCAAAAACATGGCAAGATCTTGTGACAACAAAGCTGAACTTTTACACCATTGCTTGAAGATTATGATCTTTTGTTATTTTTCCTGAAATCTGCCACACAAACTGAGAGGAAAGGATTGTGTACATTTATTTTATAAAGCTCTTTGTATGAAACATCAGACAGAAAATACGTGTCTCTGTTGGCCCAGATGCAATCTTAAATAGGGTCAGTATCATACCTCTTCAAAAATATTTGACCTACTTTAACCACAGTTTAAAGAACTCAAAAGTAGGAACACACTCAGGAAGAAGGGTTTTCCCTGCTGCACTAAGTGAAAGGGTCTAACGTCACGGAGTAGCTCAGAATAGATGATTGCATTGTTCCCTCTGGTCTTATCTTGGAAAACACAAATGTCTGCAGTTGGAGATCTGTGACCTTTGCTTTAACTTTGTAATCCTCTCTTAGCTTTAGAGTCATAGAATCATAGAATTGTTTAAGTTGGAAAAGACCTTTAAGATCAAGTCTGACCGTTAACCTAACTGCCAAGTCCAAGCACTAAGCCATGTCCCTAAGCACCACATCTACCTGCCTTTTAAATACCTCCAGGGGTACTCAGCCACTTCCCTGGGCAGCCTGTTCCACAGGCTGTGCTCCCCTGGCACAACTTAAGGCCATTTCCTCTTGTCCTGTCACTTGTTACTTGGGAGAAGAGACCAACACCCACCTGGCTACAGCCTCCTTTCAGGTAGTTGTAGAGAGCAATAAGGTCTTCCATCAGCCTCCTTTTCTCCAGGCTAAACAACCTCAGTTCCCTCAGCTACTCCTCATCAGACTTGTGCTCTAGACTCTTCACCACCTTTGTTGCCCTTCTTTGGACACGCTCCCTTTGGACACCCTTTATGTGACACACTTCAATGTCTGTCTTGTAGTGAGGGGCCCAAAGCGGAACACAGTACTCAAGGTGCAGCCTCACCAGTGCCGAGTACAGGGGGATGATCACTTCCCTAGTCCTGCTGGCCACACTATTTCTGATACAAGCCAGGATGCTGTTGGCCTTCTTGGCCACCTGGGCACACTGCTGGCTCATATTCAGCCGTCTGTGGACAAACACCCCCAGATCCTTTTCCGCCAGGCAGCTTTCCAGCCATTCTTCCCCAAGCCTGTTGTGTTGAATGGGGTTGTTGTGACCCAAGTGCAGGACCTGGCACTGAGCCTTGTTGAACCTCATACAGTTGGCCTTGGCCCATTGATCCAGCCTGTCCAGATCCCTCTCTAGAGCCTTCCTACCCTCGAGCAGATCAACACTCCTGCATAACTTGATGTCATCTGCAAACTGACTGAGGGTGCACTCAATCCCCTTGTCCAGATCATTGATAAAGATATTAAAGAGAACTGGCCCCAGTACTGAGCCCTGGGGAACACCACTTGTGACTGGCCACCAACTGGATTTAACTCCATTCACCACAACTCTTTGGGCCTGGCCATCTAGTTACATTTTTACCCAGCAAAGCATACACCTGTCCAAGCCATGAGCAGCCAGTTTCTCCAGGAGAATGCTGTGGGAAACTGTGTCAAAGGTTTTACTAAAGTCTAGGTAGACTACATCCACAGCCTTTCCCTCATCCACTAAGCAGGTCACCTTGTCACAGAAGGAGATCAGGTTAGTCATGCAGGACCCGCCTTTCCACAAACCCATGCTGACTGGACCTGATCACCTTGTTGTCCTGTACATGCTGCATGATGACACTGAAGATGATCTGCTCCATAACCTTCCCCAGACGGAAAGGCCTGTAGTTCCCTAGATCCTCCTTCCAGCCCTTAATGTAGATGAGCATCACATTTGCTAACTTCCAGTCAACTAGGACCTCCCTGGTTAGCCAGGACTGCTGATAAATAATGGAAAGTGGCTCCCTCAGTACCCTTGGATGGATCCCATCTGTCTCCATGAACTTGTACGTGTCTAAGTGGTGTAGCAGGTTGCTAACCATTTCCCCTTGGATTATGAGGGCTTCATTCTGCTCCCTGTCCCTGTCTTTCAGCTCAAGGGGCTCGGTACCCAGAGAACAATTGGTCTTTCTTTTAAAGATTGAGGCAACAAAGGCATTAAGTACCTCAGCCTTTTCCTCATCCATGACCACTGTTTCCCCCCATATCCAGTAAAGGATGGAGATTGTCCTTAGCCTTCTTTTTGTTGTTAATGTACTTATAGAAACCTTTTTTCTTGGCTTTTATGGCAGTAGCCAGGGCTTTGGCCCTTCTAATTTTCTCCTTGCATAACCTCACGACATCCTTGTAGTCCTCCTGAGTTGCCTGCCCCTTCTTCCAAAGGTCATAAACTCTTCTTTTTTTTTACTGACTTCATGCCTGAACTTCTGTTCAGCCAGGCCGGTCTTCTTCCCCCCGCCTCCCGAGCTTGTCTTTCAGCACATCATGACAGCCTGCTCCTGCACCTTTAAGAATTCCTTCCTGAAGAGTGTCCAGCCTTCCTGGACTCCTTTGCCCTTCAGAACTGCCTCCCAAGGGACTCTGTCAACCAGGCTCCTAAGCAGATCAAAGTCTGTGATCTGGAAGTCCAAGGTAGCAGTTCTGCTGACCCCGTCACCTTACTTCTGCAAGAATTGAAACCTATATAATTTTGTGATCACTATGCCCAAGATGGCCTCCATCTATCACATCACCCACAAGTCCTTCTCTCTTTGCAAACAACAAGACCAAACGCTCCCTAATATACATGGCTACTCCACTGCCTTTCCTTCCTTGCCTACCTCTCCCGAAGAGTTTGTAGCCATCCATTGCAACAGTCCAGTTGTGTGAGTCATCCCACCATGTTTCTGTGACGGCAACTATATCATAGTTTTCCTGCTGCACAATGGCTTCCAGCTCCTTCTCCTTGTTGCCCATGCTGTGCGCATTGGTGTAGATGCATTTCAGTTGGGCTATTGATCCCACCGCCTTTTTTTGGGGGGGAAGCCCTAATTCTTATGTAAGTGCTCTCCAGTGCTTCCACGGTTTCTAACACATCAATAACCCTTGCGTCATTGCTGCCGTATGGATCTCCATCCCCTACCTCCACTGAGACAGCAGACCGAAGGACCTTGCTAGCATACTGTCCTCAAACATTGTCATGCTGCTCCCAGGCTTTTCTTTAGTGAGCCTGGTTTTATTCCTTTCCCCCTTCAAATCTAGTTTGAATCTCTTTCAAGGAGCCCTACTAACTCCTGTGCAAAGATCCTTTCCCCCTCTGAGACAGGTGTACCCCATCTGTCGCCAGCAGGCTTGGTGTCGTGTAGACCCAAAATCCTGCCGGTGACACCAGGCTTGGAGCCAGGTATTGATCTGCTGGGTCTTCCTGCTTCTTCCCTCATCATTTCCTGCAAACTGGAACGATAGAGGAGAACACTACTTGTGCTCCTGATCCCTTGATTAGTTGTCCCAAGGCTCTAAAGTCTCTCTTGATTGCCCTCAGACTTCCTATTGCAACTTCATTGCTGTCTACCTGAAAAATCAATAACCTGAGGGCTGTACCAGGGTAGGAAGCTTTCTCTTCTCATCTTTAACTTGAGCCCTAGGGATACAGCAGACTTCCCTGAGAAGTGTGTCCAGTTGGCATATTGGGCCTTCTGTTCCCTTCAGAAGGGAGTCAGTCTCCTATTACAATGACACACCTATTTTTCTTTATGGAAGCAGTTTTGATGCAGGGTGTAGGCCAACTTAACCTTGGTGACACCTCTAACCTATATGACCCATTGTCCTCATAATTGCTCAATTCCAATAGCAGGCCTCGTACCTGGAAGGAGGGGGAGTCACAGGGCAGATGTGTCTGCTGTGCCGGGCAGGAACTTGTCACCATTGCCCCCTGTCCCTTAAGTCACCTTGTTCAGACAGACAGAGAGAGGATGGGGAATCATCCATATCACATGTCCTGCCTGCCTGCTGGGCCTGTCCCAGGGAAGGCAGGGTGCGGTTCCAGTAGTCTATCTCTCTCTCACTCTGATACTCCTCAACCTGCTCACCTCCTCCCAGAGCTCTGTCACTGAGCAGAGGAGTTCCTCCACCTGGTTGCACCTCCCACAGGTGTGCTCACTGCTGCTGTCCTGTACTGGTGTAAGAGCAGGGCACAGCCTGCAGCATGACACCTGGGTGGCAGCGTGTCCCCACCGCAGCTCTGTCAGTTGGGGTGGGTGCAGAGCTTAGAGAGGCCATGGCCTTCTGCCGGGTGGATACCTTTGCTCCCTGGTCAAGCTGGCAGTGCCCTTCCTGCGCACTCTCCCACACAAACTGCAGTGCCATGCCCTGTTTGCTGACCCTGTTCGTGGCCCTCCTGTTCACTAGCATTCCCCAGGGGTTTCTTTTATACATGTAGAGGGGGCTTGGCCGCCATTACTCCTGGGCCCACCCAGGTCTCATCAGCCGCTGTGGTGTGAGCTGGAGCACTTTGCTGCCAATCGTGCTGGCACCACAGATGCTCGCCTCAGCGACTGAGGCCTAGTGTTGGTTACACTGAAACTTTAGCCTGAGAGTGGCTATGCTGCCATATTTGTTAATATTACACTTAATTGCCTGCCAAAAAATGAGTCTGTATCAATTGAAATTACATTTTCAGCAGAACAGATTGCAGGATTCCTTTATTTGCTGATGTAAAGGTTAAAAATGCAGTCAGTGTTAATCCAAGCACACTAAACTTTAAAAGTATATGTGACTGTTTGGATGACTGTTGACTTTGGACTGCCTCAGGTTTGTGTGCCGAGCACTGAAAGCACGAGCTTGCCAGCAGGTCTAGGTTGGGGGGGTGAAACCTGCAGCAGGAGCCGCTTCCGCCTAAGTTGGGAAACATCTGAGCTTCCTGAGAGTGCAGTGCTTTCTCTGGGGAAGAACAGGAGCTGAGAGGTATTGCAGAGTGCTGCTTAGCCCCGTGGGGTTTGGGCTTTACATCACAAAAACTTTGGTGTGTGTAAATACTGCCATTGCCTTATGCTTTGTAGTGGTGATGGTGACTGGGGGATCACATCGAAAGTGGCTCCAACTGAAGCCCAGAAAGAGCTGAAGCACTCTGTGCCTGAGAAAGGAGGCTTCCAAGATGACTGGCCCTTAAAAATGATATAGTGTGTTTCCTGAATAAAATGAAATATGAAATGAAATAAAAAAGAAATAGCAATATATATTTTTAAATTGGCACTAGAATTGACTGAGGGTAGAATTCGTGTCTGGGCACTGTGATTTAAACACATCTCCATTTTGTGCTCCCTCTGCTCAAGAGACTGTTTCTACCTGAACCAGAAAGAAAATATTGAACAGTATTATTTGTTTCTTTCGTACCTTTCTTAATTTATTTTTAACTAATTGGTGCCAGATATTGTCCCTCTGTAAAGACTGTGTGAGGCAATAAATATATGCCATGCAGACAGCCAACTCAGCCAAGGCTGTTGATTTATTTTAAACTGCTTTGATTTTTTTTTCTTCAAGATTTACTCTGTAGTGGGAGATGACACTGTTGTCTTGTGCCATTAATGTTCTTCTCTTCCAGTGACACAGCTTGTTAATTATTGAAAGGACGTAAATTAAAAGCCAGGTGGCAATCTATAAGTCTTGATTTAAAAATATTATTTTTCTTTATATCAGGATTCAGCACTTTTATTTCAGTACAAAAATAAAAAGAAATATGGGTGGTGGTTTTTATAATTTTTGCTAGCCAAGTTTCAATACTATTAATGTTACAGTAGCGTTTGAACCATTTAACATCTCAGCACCTTTTATTTAGTTATGTGCTTTTTAGATTTTTTTCTCACTTTGAGATGTCTAGGTGTTGCCGTATATTTCTTTCAGTTTTCATCACAGCAATTGGTTTTCTGAAACCATCTGATTTGTGGGTTTTCTCTTTTTCCTCAGATTTTTGAGAGATGCAGAAATGAAGGATTAGTTTTGACCCCAATAGAAAAAATTAATTCTTCTGCAAGGTGCTTGAGAGTGTCTAGTTGTGTCACAACTGAGGAATATTATTTTCTTCTCTGTGATCCTTTGAACCTTGGGAACATCTACCCCCTTTAAACTATACCTGAGCACTAGTATGAGAGTTGTGATGGGAGGAGGAAAGATAGCAGCAGTGATCCAGAAATCATTGCTGCCTTAACCCATTCCTCCTTTCAGGTTGCTTCCGAGCCAGGATTTCGGTTAGCCTCCCTCTTGGTCAGAGCATAGAAAAGGGTGATTGCAGGTGGGAGAAGGCGCAGAAAGGAGAAAGCTTCTTGGCCTACTACAGGAAACTTGGTTGTGTGGACAATTTTCTGGGTGAATTGTAACTCTCCTTTTCCAGCATATTTGATTTAGGCAACTTTAGTGTGCACACGGAGAGTCTCCAAGCAGGATGTAGGGAACTTGTACACAGCAATTCTTTGCTGGCTACTACACACAGTAGATAGCTAGGTTTAATGAGCTAGCAGGTTAAGTATTAATATGCTCACCACAGTGTTTCTGTTGGCAAGGCACTCATCAATCAGATGGGGAAGGGCTTGTCTCCATTGCTCCTTGGAACAGGCTGATTCCTGATGCTGCTGAGCTTCCATCTTCTGATTGCCTGGGTTTTTAATTAGTGTCTTACACCTTTTTTGTGTCAATATTTTTTTCCCTCTTGAATGCTGGATCTGCTAGCTAATACATCTCTGCTATTACTTTTCTGCTTTGTTTTCACTTTTCTGGTCTTGCACAGTTTTAACTCTTGGGTGTTTTCACCATGAGGATGGACATATTCAACACCACCTCCCAGCAACAGTTTTATTAGGAAAACAGAATCAGAGTTACACAGCCATTCTGCACCAAGCTGGGTCTTGGTTCATAAGCATGTGAGTCCTTCAGCCAAGGGCAATCAGAGCCACCAGAAAATAAAGAAAAACTGGGCATTTATAGGTTATAATACGTACGCCCCTACTGGATGTATCTCTAGGCTGTAGCAGGTTTTACACTGAAGTATTTAAGAACAGGTTATGGACAGATTTATAGCCTGCTACTACTGGAGATGGAATATCTGGACATTGAAATCTAATTTATTTTATCCTTTTGTGTATGTAGACTGCTTTATGGTCCATTCTTACCATGATTAATTTGCTGATTTGCTAGCATTCTGATTTAGGAATGTATCTGTAATACTCTGTGATCCATTTGGGCTTCTTCTGTTCATTTTAGAACTCTCTGAAATCAGACCTTAAAGGGTTCAGGTTTAGTTTCCAGTTGAAAAGGTAATGTTCAATATGCTCCTTTCTTCTATACTGTCTGTTTTCTTGACTGCAAGCCAAAATGCTCTTTACATTACACTTGGAGTAAATACTAAGGAACTGATAGCTGTGTGCATAAATTGTTGCTGCTTTGCTGACTTGGATTTATGCTTGGAGTTACTGTATTGATTATTTAAGATGACATCTGATTTGTTCTCTGAAATTATGCTGTACAAAACCCAAACAGAATTTGTCTCCATCCGAAGACTGATCTCTGAATGTTGCCTCCCTCCTCTTCCACCAGTGTTTTCAGTTTAACATGCATTAGGTAAGAAGGGGCTCACAGCACAACGTGTTAAGCAGCCATGCAGATATGCTGCCTGGTAAAACAGTGATCCAATTGCACCCTGGTCTTTCTTCTTCATTTTGTTCCTTTTTTCTTCATAATCTTAACCTTGCTTTAACTTCACCTCTGATCCCTGGACACTGATGTGAACAGCAGCTTCCTACTTGATTCTTGACTATTTTAGTCCAGAAAACTATGCTCAGTGTAGCCTGAGGGGGGACAGGATTGCTACAGTGCTTTAACGGGGCGACCCTTGGCTTCCAGAAAGCAGCTTGTATGAAGTCCAAAGCAGCCAATGATACACCATTTGCAGAGAGGGAAACATGTATATTACATGTAATTCTATTTCTTCATGTCAGAGTTGAACATCAAGTTTTGTGGCTTTGCACCAGCCCAGTTAGTTGGCAAGAGGCTTAGCGTTACCAGGTTGGGCTAAAATTCCACTCTTTTTCATCGCTGCCCTGAGTCAACAAGGAGTGGAGGACCCAGAACTGTGTAATGGGAAGTAGAGTTTCTCCATAGCAGAGTAGAGAGCTGATGAGTTAATATACACCCAGGTTGCATTATTTTTCCAAGGGAGTCAGGAGGAAGCACTTTCTAGCTGAAGCTCTTGCTGACTTTCCTGCTTCTGCTCTTGTCTGACCCTACATACACTGAGGACATGTCAGGAGCTCCTTGCAGGGAAGCAGGAGTCTTTCCACAGTTAGAAACCTTCTGTGAACCTAATCAAGGTGAGATAATTCACCTTTGCGTAATTCAGGGGCTGCCTCATAGGTTCTGCTAGGGCGTACAGTGGTGGCTGGACTGCATTTGATGTGTCAAGGTAATTTGACCTTCCATTAATGAAATCCCTACACACTTCAAAAGGCATGAGTCAGGTCTTGGCAGTGCTGCCCTAAGACTGATGAACAGAGTTTATGGTCTCTGTGTTGGACCTTGGGAAAATGAGAATCTTTGGTTTCTATTAACAAGATGCTTGTGGCCTGGACAAACGCAGCTTAAACTAGAGTTTTCTAACATGAAAGATATATTTGGAAAGAGGTGAAAGAGGCTATCACTATGTTGTGCACCCTGCAAAGCCATCCACAGATGGGATATTTTGATGAAGCAGCTGTCCCATCCAAATGTAGCTGAAGCAGTTGGTTTGTTCCCACTGAGATCAGAGAGACACTTGGCAGGATTCTAGCAAAATGTTAATGTATTGTGAATGTATCTGCCAGCCAGCCATTTGAACTGTCACTGTTCTCTGCTACACACTGCAGCACGGCAAGGGCAGGGCCACGGGCACTGAATTTCAAGGCATTCGTCAGAGCTGTCCTCTTGGTACTGTCTCAAAACAGATTGCATGCCATCAGCCAAGTTTTGTTCAAAGGGAATGTCCAACTGCATTACTGTCAGACTCTGTGCTGCAGCATTACGGGGTAGCTGTGCTTGTCCCCAGGTGATTCCTAAGCCATCATCTGAGGAGCAGCCTTACCCATTGGAGAGCAGGGACACCTGATGATTTTTATGTATTTAGCTATTTATTTATTGTTCAGTTTTAAGCGACCTTTAAATCAGCATGATGTACTTATCGAGCAGCACTTATTCAGATGAGAGAAGCAGCGCAGTGTCAGATAGACTTCACTGGGTTGTGCTGTATAGCTGTGAAGAGACTGGATCAGCGCGGGAACTTGGGCACATTGAATGAAGGGGTAGAGCGGTGGAGGGGAATGTGCATCCCTAAAATAGGCACAGCATTTGATGCAGCTCTTCGTGACACCCAAATTAGAATGGTTGTGGGTGTGTGCCTGACAGGTTGTCCCTGCTGAAGATGTTACTGCACCACTGTCATCCACAAAGAATGAATACGGGTAGAAAACCTGGAGAATAACTGTATTTTTAAGAGATGACTAGAATGTCTTAAAGGCTAGGAGAAGACCATTCTGGTCAGACGGCGTCATGTACTGCAGGCATGCAGATTTGCTGGCACTTTTGAAAGGTGATTCCACTGTTGCAGTTTTACAGAGGTTCACGTAGATGTGTCTCCAGTTGCAGTCAATTGTATGCTCTAATCCATGCTGCATCCTCCAGTGTCCTACAAGGTATTTTAACATTCAGTTTTGGTACGAACAGTTCCTACAGTTCCCAAAAATGAAACTAACCTTGATGCATTGACTTGTGTTCTTTTTAGCTGAACTCTCTGAAGCAGCATTGCTGCATGGGACCATAGCTTCTTTTTTAAGTACATACTGAGTATGATTGTGGTAATGATGCTGACTACTGCTTAAACAGGTAAAGGGGCCAGGTTTCGTTGCTATTATTGTGGATATTGCTTCAAAGGTAGGATGTCTAAGATAAGGTAAATGTGGACAGAAGATCAGAGGCTTTGCGATGATTGAGCAGTTGATTTTTGATGGAGTAATTGCTTACCTTTTCTGAAAATTAGACTTATATATATGTATTAGATTTGAAGTATCCCACACATTATTTTATGTCCATTTGTTGAAGATGTACTCAGGAAACTGAAATGACTGCAATACCAAGACTAACATACCTTTAGTAGTTACTACTGCCAATATAACTAACCTCTTTAATTAATGTTTGAATATAATTAAGCAACACCAGAATGTAAAATTAATGGTGAATTTGCCATAGAAGAACTTTTCACCTCCACAAAGAACAAGAGTAGTGCTAGGAAGAATGAAAATTATATGGGTCTTCTGAGATAATGTGAGTGTATTAGTCTGCATATTGCCTACTATACCTCTGTTTCTGAAACAACAGCACCAGAAGGTGGTTTACCTTTCTGTCACATAATACATTGAGCATCATTAAATACTTTGATGTAATTAATAAAGAAAGTACCTTTATCTTAATCATTCCATATCTTCACAAACAATCCTTGCAGTGTCATATAAATTACATGTACAATATGAAATGAAAACAAACAGGTACATAACATCAAAGGTTAGAGTATGCAGCTTATGAGATATAAGTATAATATAGGAAAAATATAAGCCTGTGTTTTCATTTTAAGAAGAACCTAGAAAATGCTTTTGTGTGAGTTTGTTGCTAATGCAGATGAGACACCTCTCTGAAGGTCAAATACTGTGAGTTTCAGGGTGTTTATTTAGAAATATAAACATGTATTTATTTTAAAATAAAACATGGGCCTCCTTTGACACAAAGCCATCAAGTTTGCTGTGTGTCTGGATTTGATTTTCAATAGAATCAGGTTCAGATTATAATATAGCAATGTTTATCAAATGTGTGTTTCCATGAAATTTCTTATGTTTTTAATGAAGAAGAGAGATAGGTATAAGCTGGCAGAAAGTTCCTGTGTGAAAGCGGAGTGGGACATGATGAGAATGATTCAGGAAAGAGCAGTGAAGAAAGAAAGGCAAGCTCAGGTCTGTGGGAGCAGAAAGTCATGGAAGGAGAAGAAAAAAAGGTGATGCAGGCAAAAGGAAGACAATAAAAGTTATTAAAGAGTGTAGATGACAAATACTAAGCTTTGGGCAGGAGAGATGTTTCTTTCCTAAATGATTATTCCAGAAATAATGAGAAGAGAATGAAGATATCAGAAAGAAGCAAAGGCTGCAGTAGCTGCAGTGATGGAGAAAAGTTGGCCAAATGCTTGAGGTGGGCAGTTTATATTACTAGATGCTGCAAAAGAAGAAATCAAAGAATTCAGATATGCCTCAGATACATAGGAAGCAAGAGAGAGGATGTTCTGCCGCAGCTGTGGAAGAAAAAGGATAATCAATTGACAGATATTTTTAAGGTTGGAAAAGGCCATTAAGATATCAATGTTAATTTCATGCATAGAGCTGACCTTGATCCTAATCAACAATTGCTGTATCCAGTTCCTGTCTGAGCTGCAGTACACATCTTAAACAGAGATGTCAACTGATGATGAAAGAAGGGTGGAGAAAACAGTTGAGGGGCCTGATTTTTTATATGATCTTGTTGGAAAATCCTACTGAAAATTGTATTGGAGTTCTCTGATCTTGCCATACAAGGTTGGAAATGAATGTGGCAGACATGAAGGATAAGTGAACCTCTTGTTTGCTGAATGCTTTGAGTTTCAGTGAGTTTACTGCTGGATGGCCTGCACAGATATGTGAATGCAAAATTGGGCAGAGACCAGTTGAGCTTTTGGGAATTGCCAGGTTTGGGAGACAGAATCAAATGCCAAGTGAGTGTTTGTCATCAAAGGAAAGGTCATATATGTCAAAGGGGTGAACTGAGGACAGATCCTGGAGGGACGTGACCAGTGGTGAAACATTCAAGAAGATACACGAGCTACAACACAAAACAACTTAATGGGGGCTCAGTGCAATAGCAGAAGGAAAAGATACTTTGGCACAACAGATGAATAAGACCATATCCAGCAGCAAATGGGTCCACTGTGAAGACATCAAGATGTTTTTCAACGGGAACAGAAGAAACTAGACTGCAAGGGTGCTGCATTGCTAAATGAAACAGGCTAGGCATTGGTCTCTAGCCCAGAGATCAAATGGCAAGACATTGCTTGTATCCACACAACTCAACTCTCTGTTCTCACCTTCCCTCAGCCCACATTGCCTTCAGGGAATGGTCCCTGGCAAGTGCTCTTCCTAAACCCTCCTGTAAGGCTGCTAATTGACATTCTAATTACACCAGAGCTATCGTGTGCTAACAATTAAAAGCCATGAATGACTGCAGTTAATGTTTGAGTCCATGCCATGGCCCTGTTTTCATGTACTAACACATCTCTCACCCAAAGAAACAGGCTGGTGAGGCCACTAAAACTGCAAAACAGACTATGCTATCAAAGTTTGAATGCATGGAGAGGGACTTATGGGTTCAAAGATGGAGGGTGAAAAGTATGTTCCTTCTGTACTTGGGAGACAGGCATGAATATGACAGATATTGAATAAGGAGGAGAGAATTAGGCTGAAAATGAGCCAGTCAGAAACCCTGGAGTGATGGGATCAAGAGGGCAAGCCAAAGAGATAGGGATCAAGAGCAGGAGAGACAGCTCTGAGTCAGCAGCACTGGAAGGAAATCAAGTGAATTTCTCTCTAATGGCCTGGGGTCCTTTTATATCATTTCTCTGCAGTGCTGGCAGCAGCAATATTTGCTGTAGCAGATGTGGATTTAATTAATGTGCAGCTTATTTCTTTCTCCGGGTCACTCTGAAACCTCAAATGGAGGGCAAGAGTGTATATGGTGAATTGCTTGCAAATTCAAGTGGGGTAAGAGGCGACAGTAGGGTCACTCTTGGAGGTCGTGGTGTGAAGGAAGGAGAGATTGCTGTCTCTCACCGTCATCTCTCTACTGAAGTTGAGGTCAAGGGTATGAGTGAGACATGGTTGTTTTTTCTGAAATTGGAGCTCTGGACACAGTGGTCAGTACAGTCTTCAGGGGACTTTTACAGCAGCTCATTAAGCTCTACACTTGTGCGTTTGGCATGGCTGTGTAGGTCACTACAAAATTTGTTGTCCACTCAGCTGTGCTTTCCTGAACCCATTGAAGTCCACTTTCTTAGGAGATGTTTCCCTAGAGAGTGCTCTTTTGATAACAAAGCGATCTTACAGGAATGGATTGAAGTGATGGTGTTGGCAGCAAAGGTCCACTTTTTTTCTGCACATCTGCCCTTTCTCTCCTGCAGACATTTTGACAAAGCTGCCACAATTGGCTTCTATAAATTTGATTTAAAAAAACCCAAAACAAACTAAAAAGTAAAGACCCTGGGGGAAAGTACTGAGATTTGACTTTGGCAATACTTTATTTTTGGGAGTGAGATGTAGATTTTTAGAAAGATGTGAAGATTCTTATTCTGATGGATAGATGTTTGCCTATTGAATGGGATTACAAAGCATTTTAATGGAAAAATTCACTCCATAGCGAGAGTTGCAATCTACAGTGAGACTGGAAAAGGCATTTCTATTGGAATGCCATTCACAAGGTCAGTGTCTGATATTGATAGCAAGGAAGCTTTGTGGGCAATTCCACATCAGAAAGGCTGAAACAGAGCTAGCTGGGCTTTCTCAACAGAGGGTGAACCTTCCAAATGTGTTTTTGGTTGATGAAGGATTGGTGGAAGGTGGTTTCAGTTGGCGCATGTCATTGAATGGAAAATTATAGCAGCACTGCAGAGTGGCTAAGTAGGTGGCTGAGAATAAATTGATTAGGTAATACCAATAGTTGGAAATGTTGGTAAAGAGTGGACAATTCAGGATGAAGGCTTACATGACTCTATAGACACAGCTTCAACAAAGATTCCTCTGATTCCTTTGTCTGTTACTGTCTGTACTCCTAACATCATCCTGCAGCTCACATTCCCTGTTGAATCTACTCCTGCTTTCTAACCCTTCCATGATGACACCAGACTTTGTCCAGGACCTGTCTTCTAGCCCAGATCTATAGGTTCATAATCTGACATGGTTGAAAGGAAGCTTTGCAAAGTCTGTCTCCAAGCTCTGATGTGAGGCTCCAAGGAGTGACTGATTACCTTCTATGGGCAGTAATTTCATAAGGCACTCTCTGCTGTAGGTTGTAGGCATAATAATTAGTTGGACTGAATTCGGCTTGGTTGATTTATGTAGGAGAGAAAAATAAAGTCTTTTGGTTCCAGCTATGGGGTCATTAGTTTTTTAATCACCAAGGCAATGCAGGGCTGTCTCTGATAACAGATTTCTTGTTCCCTCTCTCTTTCTATTTAGAAATATCTCATTTGTTAAGTGGCTGCCCCACTCTTCTTGAAGCTCAGCCAGGTAACAACAACAGAAAGAATATATTAAAGTGTTCATGTTAAAAGAAAGTACTCAGAGCTAAAACCACTGCCAAGGGCTGGTTCAAACTCGGCTGTATGGGTTTGATTTCTAATGGTGGATGTGTTTGTTCCCCATCCAGAAACCGAACATGAAGCAACATAAACGAAACCCAAAATTTCTAGTGTCAGAACAGAGAATGACAGTCCTCCTACTTCATAGCTAGGAATGAACTGTGTTAATTTGTAAGAGTGATCTTTACAATTAGGTTATTAATTTGTATTATGGTTCTGCTAAGGAAAATCCTCCCAAAGGTTGAAAAATATTTTATATATAGAGAGAGATGAATTAGTATTACTGTTCTAGTCTGAGGGCCTAAGGATATATGTAAAGCAAGGTCTGTAAGGAGAGGTAGTGTCTCTTAATAGACTTACTAAGATAGACAACCTTCAAGGCACAGAAATTCTTTTAAAATTGACTAAACATATACTTGTGCCAAAGAACTTCCTGCCTAGCTGTGAGGATACAAGTGGGCAGATGGAGTTGAATAGGACAATGGACTAAACATAAAGTTGAGGGTATTTATGTCTAAGCTAGGACTGTTAAGGTTGTCTTCAGGGCATCACCCACCCCTGGGTCCATGCTTTCCTATCAATTGTAATAACATCTACAACACTTGTTTCATTTTGTATTTAACTTTCAGTTCCTGGTGTGGTGAGGGTGGTGGAGAACTGTGGTGTCCTTCTGCCTTCCTGCACTTGCTCTTCATACCCTCAGTGCTCCCACTTTATCTCATGGCTGCCTTGGTTTTAGCCTCCTGTGAAGGATCTGGCAGACAAAGCTCCACCAGTGAAGTGTTAGAGAGGAAAATCAAGGATGTGGGAAATATGGAGCTGTGCTTCTTTTGGGCAACTCAGCTGCCTCTCCCATATAAGCATCTTGTTAAGGTTCTGCTAGTAACACTGAAGGAGCTCACAGTGTCCCATCATCTCTACTCACCTTCAGACTGGACTTGTCTGTTTAGGACCAGGCTGTCTGGACAGGATCTTGTAGCATCCCACCCTTCCCATGATCACTCTATATTCCATGAAAGAAACCATCCTTCCCATCATCTTATGTCTTTTCTGTATCAGGGTCTGTCCTGCCTCCTGAAAGTCAGTTACCTTTCACTGAGTCCTGTTTTTTATCCAGATCAGTGAGTCCTTTCTACAAGGTCTGAATGTGAGAGGCCTGCTGTTAATAACCATGAATAAAGACTTAGACGTTCTTTTTGAGTTTTGTCTTGGTCAATCTGACAGCCATTTTCTTTCTGGGATATTTGTTCAAATAATGAACTTTTTTTTTTTTCCTCCTGTCCATTTTTAGCCTACCACTGTCTATGTTCTTGGAGTTTACTTGATTTTCTCCAGCTGCTCTGACTTTCCCGCTCTGGTTTTCTTCTGCTTCCAAGCACCAGAGAGTTAGTTCCTGGGACTGACATAGCCATGTAGTTAAACTATGTGTAACTTAATGATCTCCCTGGACCCTCAATTCCTCTTAATCCTTTGTTTTACAAAGTAAGTTTTACCACCTCATTTTCCATCCAAGCAATTGTTGAAGCTGGAAGTTTAATTCCTTTAGCTATAAGCCATTAGTTTGATGTTAATTTAGATTTACATTGTTTTTCCTGCTCAGCAGGAGGCGGCCAAACTCAAATCAAACTACTTTCATGTCTTGCTCTTTCTTAAC
Source organism: Grus americana (assembly GCF_028858705.1). Lineage (NCBI taxonomy): Eukaryota > Metazoa > Chordata > Aves > Gruiformes > Gruidae > Grus > Grus americana. The sequence goes on from NC_072853.1 coordinate 6,195,318, forward strand.
CGGCTTTTCATCAACCTGCTCCAACTTCATGGACCTGGTGAAGCAGTCCAGGTCTGTCTCCCCCTGCACATGTTTGGATGAGCAGCTTCTTTAAGTTTTCCATTTACTTTTCTAGGAAAAGTAACCCTGGTAGAAACTGTTGCAGTCCTACTAAGTGAATTAAGGCAAAATCTCCCCATCCCTAGCCATCATCCTCTCTCTCATGCATTATTGCTCTTAGACACATTCTTGAGCTGTGATCTCCAGTCCTTATTGTCCTCAGTAATAGAATAAAATAGTTCCAGTTGGAAGGGACCTACAAAGATCACCTGACCACTTCAGGGCATGGATTAGACTAACTATTCATCAGGGAAGAGGTGATTTATATCAGCTTTGTATCATACCCATCACACTCTTTGTTGCCTCTAACTCAGATGTGATCCTTCCTGTGCAAATTGATCCACCTAGGACAAGTACGCTTAACTACAATATTCTTGGCTGTGGATCTCTGCTAATAGATGTTAAAATTTCTGAGACCTTGGAAGTAATTTTTTTTTTTTTTTTAACAGAAAGATAAGTTTCTGACCTTTTCACAGGCTTGTACTGGAAAATCAAGGTTACTGCCTATTTTGTGGAAGTTACAAGCCCAAGACTTTCCTGTACTGTTTTCTACAATGAACTATTCTTGATGTGAATCTAATACTGATCCCATTTGTTCTGGGCTAACCCCAGTAGGCAGCTAAGCACCACACAGCTGCTCGCTCACTTCCACCACTGCAGTGGGATAGAGGAAGAGGAAAGGGAGAGTAAAAGCAAGAAAACCTGGGGGTTGAGACAAAAAATAAAAATAATTTTTAAAAAGTTTAAATAGTGAAGAATAGGTGGAAGAAGACAGAAAGAAAACAACAAAACAATTGATTCAAAGGCAATCACTCACCATCTTCCATAGATTGACTGATGCCCATCCACTTCCTGAGCAAAAGATGGCTAACTAAGATAAAAAAACCTGCTTTTTCTTTTTTTTCTTTTTTTTTCTTTTTTTTTCTTTTTTTTTTTCTTTTGAACATGTAATTTTATGGCATGGAATATTTCCTTCGTTAGTTAGGGTCATCTGCCTGCTTGTGTCTCCTCCCAACTTAGTACACACTCCCAGTCTGTTCCTGGGGAGGAAGGTGAGCAGAGTGAGAAACAGAGAAGGACTTGATGCTATGTAAGCACTGTTCAGCAATAGCTAAAACATTAGCTGATAATCATTTTATCAGTATTGTTTTATTTACAAATCTAAAACACAGCACCATATGAGCTGCTAAGAAGTAAGTAAACTCTATGCCAGCCAGCCTCAGTACATTATTAAAAAATTTATCATCTCTTCATAATGAAAGGACTGATACATAGACAAGTAATTTCCCCAGAGACATAGAGTTTGAAAACAGGTGGAACTGGTATGTTCTTGTCTGACCCTCAGTATGAAGTAAGCCGAAGGACTTCCAAGCAATGGCCAGTAATTTGTGCTACTTTAGGGAAAGACATCTGATAATTGATATAATTTCTGTATTCAATGATGAATATACCAAAATTAATCATTTCAATACATAATTACCTTTTTCCAATACAGAAAACATAGTGTATGTCTAGCCTGACTTTCTTTAATTTATAATTCTAACTATCCAGCTCCTGGCTTTAATTCTGCTCCTGTAGGATGCTCATCCTGTAAGACAGCTTTGCTTGATTGTTTGTGAAATGAAATGTTAACAGCAGTTGGTGGAAGATACTAGGACTTGTGTTTTCCTGGGCACAGGAAGTTTTATTTTGGAGCTATTACAAAGACTATTTCACAGGGGGCAACTTTGGCTTGCCAGAGCGTGTGCTCTGGCACTGACCCAGCAGTGCACTGTGCAATCTGCTTGCCTTTGGCAATGCAAAGATGGTTTACCACCTTGCTGGCAAAAGTACTGTTAAGTCCTCAAGGATCAGATCAGTGAAGACTGCCACAGAGCAAATAGGGCAGACTCCCTTTATTCCAAAAGGGGTTGTTGCACTATCAGTTGGCTCAAGAGAAAGTTCAGAAAAGTTTATAGATATACCTTCAGTGTTCAACTTTTGCATATGGTTCATTCAGAACCAATTCTTTTCAGTAGGTGCCAGATCACATTTAACAGCCCTGGATTTTCATTCCATGTGTTGGGTATCACCTTCAGAGACTTCCTGAGCCACAACTGGTTGCTATGCCTCCTCAGTGGATTTCCTTTCGCTGAACTTGTCTCATCTCACTTTGATACCATGCAGACTGTGTGCTCAAAGTTATTCATCCTACCTCTGTGGTGCCTAATGCCCCCATTCAGTCCTGATTCAACACTCACCCACCAAAAAACTCCACAAACCAAACGCCCAAAACACAAAACAAAGTCCCCTTCCCAAAACAACAGACCAAAACCCCAAAGCCCAAACCCACAATTCTTTGCACAGGCAAAGCAATGCACCATGTTTCCTAACTGATATCTAGAAAAGCCTGGATTGTTGCAACCCAGGAAGGTTGTTTCATGGAAAGAGAAATATTTAGAGCTGTAGGTGTTTTAAATCAACGCCTTAGCACCTTTTAGGAGCTGTATAGTTAAGAGGTAGGAAGTGATATATTACAAAATATAAAATGTATATTGTTGCTGTGCTTTCCCTCCACCTTGTTTCTTGGATGGGGACAAAGAAGAAAGTAGTTCATTTAGCTCTCCCCATTGGATTGCTTTTGAAAATAGCAAGGAGTAAGAAGAAACTAATCTTTTCCATTTCATAGAGCACAGAAGAGGCTCGAGGTCCACTCAGATGCATGCCCAGAGAGCAAGGGTTGGTGAAGCTTTGACCTTTCTCCTCCCATTTAGTGTCCTACATGGCCAAAGATACCAAAGAGGACAGGATAAAAATTCTTCATTGATAAGGAACTGTTGCGGTAGTAGATTACTTTTTCTAGGATCAGAGAAGGAATTGTACCTTTCCGTCAAGTTTTACTAATTTGACAGTTCCTGAGGAAAGTTGTAGGTCTGTGCTAACCTCCCACATACATTTAGCCGGGAATGTACTAACTATACTGATACATACAGAGCATTTAAAAAAAAAAATCTCAACCAAGTATTATGAATGAGAAGGAGATATTGCCAAGATCTGATCGGCTCCATGGCTTTTTTTGGCTGAGGAACTTGATTCCAGTGGAAGAGATTATTATCTTGGTGAGTCCTCAAGGAAAAGATCAAGTAATCAAAAGGGCTGAAACAAAATAAGCATCTTCAAAATCCTCGTCCATTTTATTTCAAAGGCTTTGGAATATTATGGCAGTTCTTAGGATAGTTTCACTCAGATTTAAATAACTGCTTCACTTTTACTCTCGAGACGTCTGCTATTACCTTTTGAGAGCTTTCTAAGGTCAAGTATCTGGCACTTGGGATCCTGTGGTACTGTTCCAAAACAAAAGCAGCTATATAAGCTGGTTTCACTCCATCTTGCATATATATGTTTTCCACCTACTTTGCACCTTTTTCTGCCTTACCATCTCTTTCATACTGTATTGTTAGCTTTTGTTTCTCTGGTGGGGGGTTTTTGGGGATTTTTAGGGGGCAGTTGGGGTTTTTTTGTTTGTTTTTTTCTTCCCTGAACATTTGAGTATTGATGAAACTTCCCAAGTGAGTTTTTGTTGTTTAGGATGACTGTGAAAGAAAATATGCTCAGTATAAAGACTGCAAAATGAAACCATAGTGTACCATTTTTTCCACTGTTATTTATCTGATGCGTTCAGGATTCACTGGAGACCTGCAAAGAAATGTTCTTGTTCAAGAAATGATAAATGCACCAGGAAACAGCAGTACAGTTCATATAATCTTATAGGGAAATAGGCATTTCCTTTCCTACTCCTGAACCTCCTCCTCTCTTTCCTCTCCTCAGTTACATCTGGAGGAAGAAAGTTCATTGATAGTTAAGTGGTTAAGCCTGGTGATACTTCCTTTCTACAGGAAGCTAGTGAACCATATGTTGTTCTCTTCTGACCTCGGAAGTGTCTACTATATTGAATGAACCAATACATCAGCTGTGCCTATCCACCTAGGTGTACAATCACATGATAAATTTTAATTACTCTCCTTCCTAACTACTTTACTTCATTAAGGACAAAATTGATAATGATAACATACCTGTTTATAAGAAGTATTTGGTGGAGGTGTTGCGTAATTATTGTTTTCAAACTAGTGGTATATGGACTATAGCAGGCTCTGAAATAATTTGTCAGTCTTGAGGGTGAGCCAAAGGTACTGAGGATGAATTCAATGAGAGCTGACGAGACCAGCAGATATATAAAGGTTAGGTTACAGCTATGGGTCTGGGTTTCTTGGAGATACGGTTCTCGAACGTTTTTAAGAGCCATACACTTTCAGTAAGCCCAATAGTTTGGAATTTGCCTTAGCTTTATGAAAGCGCAATGAAGACTGTGCAAAAAAACCTGCAATCTTTCTCTTTCAAAATAATGAATATGGCTTCTCGCCTTCCCTGGCAAAGACATCAAAAGCAAGCTTCTATTTCTAGCATCTGTATTTACTAAAGACTGGTATGAAGCTGTAATTCCTGAACTGAGAGCTTTCTGTATTTTTCTTTTCTTTGGTATTCTAGAAGATAGCAAATACTCTCTTAGTTTGCCAAGCCTATCCTGTAGGGCTTAGCTCAGGAACTAATTTGCCTATCAGTCGCTCAGCCAGCTCTATATTTGTATTTTCAATGGAGACTTGATTGCATAGACTCAGTGTGGGGTAGATGGTGTCTGGCTCTCAGTGATATACTTGGAAGGATTCTGTATATGAAAGTATATTTAGTGGGTGAAGAAGTGAAAATGCATGATTTAATTCCATCCCTGTTTGATTCAATGTTTGAGTAAAATGGTAGGAAGTGTTGACTGCAGATCAACACAAGCTTTGCTATCCTGGAAAATGTCATGAGGAGAACATCCATTTCATTTGTACTACACTGCTCCCTTGGACATAAAAGGACTATATTACAACAGTAACTTTGTTTTTATATAAAAACAACTCACTGCTTATTTTCATTGTCCAGTGATCAATGCTCAAAATGAGTTTAGAGGAGAAAATGTGGCATTAGGGTTTTGCATCCAAGCTTTATTGCCTGGCCAGAAACAATAGACCTGGTTAGCTTTTCCCAGTGAGACAGACACCTGACCTCCTGACAAATGCCTACAAATGTTTAGACTGAACCAGTGTGCCTGAAAATAGGGGGTTTGGTCATACATGGTAATAAAACAAGGAGGTGTGTTATACTACCTCGCATTCATTTACTTTGAACATCATTCATTATATTTGTGGATTCGATTGGTCTCTTTAGTTCCCCTCTTTTGTTTTTGAAACGGCTAAAAGGGAATTCCATAGAGAGCCAGCCTCACTTACTCCACGTGACTCCTATTTACCAAGAAATCCAGATGTTTTGATATGTCCTGCAAAACAGAAATTTTCCTTATATGGAAAAACTTCACAGGTAATTGAGTAAACATGAAGTTTGTCTATAGCCCATGTAAGACAGACCTGTAAGGGTAAAGACTGTCATGAGGACAAAGTGGATTGTTCTTGTGTTTTCTGTGGCTTAGGAAGGGAGTTGGGAAGATGTGCAGGCTCTGATTTATGAACACTAAGGCTGAAAAGGCTCGTTATAGTTATTTAACCCAAACCCTCCCAAAGGGCAGACAGAAACATTTTCTACCATACTTGTGTTAGAGTATATTGTTCTTTAATATATCAAGTCTTACTTTTAGGATCTGAGTGTCAGTAAGTCCTATGCTTATTTTTATAAGCCATGAAATATTTGTGAAAGGCATCATGGCAAAGGAAGTATTTGAAGGAGAATAATAAGGTAGTCCACTGCGTGTTTCTGGAAGGTTGCTTGGAAGCACAAACACCAGAGCAAATGAGAAAACATTTGAAAACTTTAGTGAGCTGTGATTCTCTCTGGTGCTGAATGAGAGATGAAATCAGGAAAGTACAAAGAGTGAGGCAAAAGGTTAGTATTCAAACTGCTTTTGGCAATGGAGGACAGGTAAATGGTTACTGAAGCAGAAAATAACCCCATGGCAGGCTAGGAAAATGGCCTTTGAAACATCATGTCAAATAGACAGCAGCACGGCAAGACTGCATTCATCAAGACCAGGGAAAAGGCTGTTGCTAGTCAGAGAGCGAGATAAGGAGAGCCAGGGGATGAGTTTTAGGTATGTGCAGAGATAGCAAAGTTTCTGTGGAATGAAACTGCCAACATACAGCCTAAATGTAAGGACGTGGGTGTTTTCATTTAAGTTTAAGATTTTGCTGGATTAAAATTTGTGTTGGAGACAGAGTAATGATTAAAACCATAGTGATCAAGAAAGTAAGTGACTGGAGGTCAACATTTTAGGGGGAGCATGGCCATAATTCAGCAGAAGCTTTAGAGGTCTTCATGCTGTGTGTTGTCACTGCTATTAATTTAGAGTAATGCATACAGAAAACCTGGGGTTTAATCTATTTTATTATTTTCATTTTTTTCTCAAAAAAAAAAAATCTTTGGAAGGGAGGTGGAAAACAAAATTTTTCATTAAATGCTGTCAAACATGTTTGTAACTAAAACCAGTAAAAAACAAACCACCCCCCAAATCCCTAAATAACCAAACACAGCCTTTTACAATTGTTGTTTTTCCTATCAGTTCAAATCAAATTACTACATGGGGGGGGGGCATGCAATAGGGAAAAAAAATTAAAATATTAGCTTTGACAAAACATTGCTTAGAAGTAACAGAGAACACCAGGTGCAGGGTGAGGATCTTCTCATCAGTCAATGGAAGTGTGCTGTATCTCAGGAAAATAAAGATGCCTTGACACCTGTATTTCTTCTAGAGCAATTGGAACCAGACTACATATTATAGAAGAAAAAACTAAAATTTAAAGTGATGGTGGTGGGGCTGTAAAGAATTCCATGTAACGATCTCATCTACAGAAAAAAAGCCAAGGTGATCTTCCCAAATAACATTCCTGTGCTAGCTGAAATACCTATGTGAAATAGCCATAATGATTCTTTGAATGTATTTTCAGGCAAGACATTGTTGCTGTATTAAGTCTCTTAAGACAGAGCCGAGGGTTGAGACTGCAACTTCAAAAGTGTTTAATAGCTTTTTTATTATAGCCCATGTGCACTGGCTGGCACAAACTCTCTCAGATGGATTGGATTCAAAGCTGCCACAGGCATAGCCATGCTAGAACAAGGCGCATTTTGCAATTTAGCTATGGCCTGATCCATACCGAACAGTTTCCTCCGCAGTTGGCAGTGTTAAATGCTCTGTCATTACTGTGAAAGAGCTGCTATTGTCTCCCAGATGATCAGGACAATCACGTTTTTGTAATGGGAGTATGTTTACAATCACTTTGTTTTTCTTATCTCTGACTAGTGTTGTGTAGTATTGACAGTGAGGTTAGGAAAAGCTCTTCTGACTTGGGAAGAATGCAGAAAGGTTTTATGGGACAAAGGCAGTCCATTGTCTATGTAGAGTAAGTTAGCTCGGCAAAGGTAAGCCCAGGCAAATATGCTAGTCGTGGCTCTGCAGGAAGCACACATCGTGCTTGGTATTTGAAAAATCAGTCCTCCGGGTTGCAAACATTTTCAGGAAAGCATTTACAGGCTTTCATTTATCATAGAATCATAGAATCATAGAATGGTTTGGGTTGGAAGGGACCTTAAAGATCATCTAGTTCCAATCCCCTGCCATGGACAGGGACACCCTCCACTAGACCACGTTGCCCAAAGCCCCATCCAGCCTGGCCTGGAACACTTCCAGGGATGGGGCATCCACAACCTCTCTGGGCAACCTGTTCCAGTGCCTCACCACCCTCACAGTCAAGAATTTCTTTCTAACATCTAATCTAAATCGACCCTCCTTCAGCTTAAACCCATTACCCCTTGTCCTGTCACCACACTCCCTGATAAACAGTCCCTCTCCATCTTTCCTGTAGGCCCCTTCAGGTACTGGAAGGCCGCAATTAGATCTCCCCAGAGCCGCCTTTTCTCCAGGCTGAACAACCCCAACTCTCTCAGCCTGTCCTCACAGGAGAGGTGCTCCAGCCCTCTGATCAGCTTCGTGGCCGCCTCTGGACTCGCTCCAACAGCTCCATGTCTCTCCTGTAGTGGGGCCCCCAGAGCTGGATGCAGTACTCCAGGTGGGGTCTCACAAGGGCGGAGTAGAGGGGAGAATGCTAATGTCTGTGGGTGAATGCTTATGAACTAGCTGCTGAAGCTGGTGAACTTTTCTGTTGATAACTGAAGCAGGTGGAGTTTAACAGTTACACCCCCTTCCCTTCCTTTGCTATTCTATAGAGATTTGCTCTGGGAAGACTAACGAGTCTCCCTCTTATCAAATTATATATGCATAGATACTGGTGTATTCGCGAGAGTGGGTGTACCAAAGATACTCTGCTGCAGATGGTCTTTTCTTACATAGCTCTCACTGGCCTTTGGTTTTGTGGTCTCAGCACAAGGCCCCAGAAAATGCAAGTGCTTCTTATCTACTGTAAGAAAGGTTAAAATCCTTGCACTTGTTCACATTGAACTTGTCACAGAATTTCAGAATCTTTTTGAAAAGACTGTGGGAAGCAAAATTACTGATGAATATTTTTGCAGTCAGAATGGGAAAAAAAACCAGCACGGGGAAATGGTTGTTGCAGTGTTGTAAGAAGACTAAATTCTCAATGTTGTTATTGTGAAAACTACATTTTAAATTGGAATTTAAAAATTCACATTGTATTGATATGCTGTATAAAATCTATTTAGAAATTTTGAAACATCTATTTAAAATCTCTTAAAATTTTTGTCTTTGTTTCTTCCCTGATCTCCTTCTCTGCTACATACCTCTGAAAACACAATGCTGTAGATTCGTATTGTCTAAAACATTTGTACTCGTGTGCATTTTCTCTCTAGAAAAGATTAGTAAAACAAGCATAGGGATTGAATATACTTACTGAAGTAGAGGTGCAAATGAATAACCCAAGTAACCTAAGAAGTTAATAACATTAACTGAGCCCTGTCCCAAAAGGGGGAAAGGGGTCCTGATCATTACTGATGGCAGAACTGAGAGCATGAAGAATGGTGTTTGTCACTTCAGACTCTACTGTGATACAGGCAGAGAAGCAACCACATGAGATGCTGGTGAAAAGAGACAAAGCTAGACTTCTCTCCAGCTCATTTATCTTTCCATGGCTGGAAGGTGGCTTGAGCTTGTTTCTTGCTTTCTTCAGAACATCCTGGCTGCTCTTCTCCATCTTCTCCTAAATGCTTTGCTTGTACCTGCCTGTATATGGAAGATTATTTATTGCTTTAATTTCCATGGTATGTGGTTATTGTGTTTTGTTTCAGACAATATCCTGTGGCTTTTGCTAGCTTCCACTTTGGATACCTCCTTGTGTTCATTGTGGCATCTTTATTTTCATATCTGCTAATGAAATATGTTGTCTTGAAGGTTCCTTTGGGAGTTTTCCGTGCCCTCCCCCTCATCTCACTTTTTATTGATGTTTTATATTCCCAATGAGATTTGATACCCAAGGACTTCTAGTTGTCTGTGTTAATTTATTGTCTCTCAGCCCTGAGCATCCTAATAGCGTCGCACACCATAGCGACTTTCGGAGACCTTGGCTTTAAACTTTAATTCTGTGAATTTGCATGAGTCTTTGATTATATTCTTATCTAACAAGGGAGTGAGAAAATATTTTGCTTTTTAGCAAGACCATACTGATGACCAACTTTGTTCTTCTGCAGTGCCTGAAGGCTTAGGATACTAGTGGTATTGTGTAGCTTTCCAAGGACATCTGGCTTGCAGGCCATCTTTGCAACAGGGATGTATTTGCCATTTGATCAGGCCGATGAAAAAAAAAAAAAAGAGAGCTAGGAGAAGAGATTAAAGAGATTAAATTTTCATTTTCTTTCATATGAAAATTAATTTATCTTGGTTCTTCTTGGTGATGAGAAGTGTATGTTTCGGTGCATTTATGTAGCAGGACTTCCATAATTACAATTTAGCTCTGCTGGCTTACATCTTAAGTTATCCATCCCCCTCCTGTCTCTTTAATATTGCCTTCTAATGGGCTTACATCCCTGTTGGAGGGTTTACCTTCTCCCATGTGGATAAAACCTGCTGAGCATGGGGTGAGACTTATTGCTAGTGCCCTACTGCAGAGATTTTTGGCATGTCCCAAAGGTCCAGTTCTGAGTCTTCCATCAGATTGCCGTTGAAATGAGCAGAGGAAACAATTAAACTAAAAAAGAAATTATGGTTTCTTTATTTTGTTGTCAATAGAGATCTTTTGCCTTACTCTGGAGCCAATCATGCCCAGACTCACAACTTCTGTTACTAAGCTAGTTGCTATGGAGTGTTTGGTATCTCTGAAAGATTTTTGGGGAAGCCTTAGCCACTTGAACTGTCTTTCCTAAATTATTTAAAGATTAATTTTAAGATACAGGGGAAACTCCATATTCCAATATCAGTACCACCTAGCAGGAGATAGCACCAAATGTTACTACAGCATTGCAATATAGGTGTTCTGAATACTCTAAATATATTATATTTTAATCTTTAGCTTTGAGTAGTTCCTCACTGTTTTGTTTCACTTCCACAAATGAACGCACCCACATCTCTAAAAGAATCTCTATTGTATTCACACTAGCTATTGCTATTTCAGGAACTTCATACTTGAAAAATGACAAAAACAATTTAGCACTATGCAGAGAGGAAATAAAAATAGAAATCAAGACTAATTTTGTGCTCCACCCCTGGCAATCAGCCTTTGCTTCTCACTTTTCTCTCTTTCTACAAGTGCCTCTAACGGTTGTTCCTCTTGCAGGCTCCGCCAAGCTTGCTAAGCCTGGTTAACTCTCCAAGTTTGAAATGGCTTGTTGTTCCTCAGAAGCAATGCCACCAAGCAGCTAGCAAAAATGAAGCTCTTCACTTTTGTACAGTGTCAAGGGACACTCATTAATGGCCAGATTCTGAAGGGCCACACACCCACATAGTCTGGCTGAAACTACTGGGAGTGGTGTAGCTGCCCCACGCACCTGAGGAATGCAATTCTCTTTCAGTTCCAAATACTGCTGTCAAAGTAAACTTCACAGTGCTATCTAAAGGCACTGTCCAAAGCACAACCCTAAGACAAAGAGATTAGAAAAGAGGGAGAGGGGGAAGATCACTCTTTTTCTTCTGTTGGCTTCCATTGTTTACGTTCAGCAGTAGACTGATGAGTGGCAGATTCATTCATTCTTTCGCCTTGCTCATACAGAAGGGGGAAGATATTTCAAAAGCCAGAGAACGTGATTATGGAAGCATGAAAAGTATCAGAGAGAGTGTGTAAAGACAGAAGTAGAACTCACTGTGCTAACTTTTTTTTTTTAAGAAAGCTGAATTTTAAACAAAGTTTCCTTTTATGTCCACTGCAAATGGAATCACAGCTGCTGTTGAGAATATTGGAAAGAAAATTTTATATGTCTATAAATGTATAAACAACCTATTTTACTTTCTTGAAAGACATCTCAAACAATCATTTGGTCCAAAATGGGATGAGCATCATTATTTGGTGAGAAAAATGTGACTACTTTTATAGTTTTAACTGCTTCAGAATAGATTTTGTTGAACCAAAAAACCCACCTAGTTCTTGGTTTGTCTTCTGCAATTTTAAACAGAAAAGCAGAAACCACTTTGATATATAAGGACTGTGCTGGAGGCTACTGAGAAAAAAGTGTATTTTTACTTGAGATACTACTTGCAGAACTGATGCCTTATCTCAAAAAGGATATTTCAGACCTCAGGTAAATGCAAAGAAGGGTGACAACTCTAATATAGAGTTCTGGGAGAGCTCTCCTCTGAAGCAAAGCTATGAAGTTTAATATGATAAACCAACACAAAAAAAATTAATGCTCTAGAAGAAGTAGATCAAGAGCTTCTGTATTTTTCCTGTACTCGAACATTTGGACCAAAGCAGAGTCAATGAAACCAAATAGTGAGAAGTTAAAATTCAACCAACAAAAATGTTCTTTTCCACACAATTTGTGATTAAGATACGCAAACTCCTGAGAACAGCAGTGAAAGTGAATTAGAAAGGGATTAGATGTTTGTGCATGGATAACAAGACCCTCAGTGAAGTTGGTGATAAATATTTTGAAGCGGATCGTAAATCTCGTGCTTTGGCATCCAGAAGACCAATAAAGATCAGGTGAGATGGATCAAATTCCCCCCTTGCGGGTTTTAAGTGTGTCATCCCTTGAAGCCTCTAATACCAAGGAGATACAACATACTGTAATAAATGGATGACTTCTCTGATCCAGGATGGTAATCTGGGATACCAGACAAAAATGCCTTAGGCTTTCAGCTAAGAGTTTGAACGTGATTCAGCAAACCATGGAAATTAAGTATGTACTTGAAATTAAACACTTGTCTAAATGTGTTGCTGTGTAGGAATATATTTACTGTCAAGAAAATCTTCATAAAAAGTTATAGGAAGAAGCTGTACAAATGAATGAAGTCAGCATGAGTTTGAACTTTTCCACTGAATGTTTTAAAGGGTTTTTTTATCCTATGTATATTCGGCCCTAATACTTTTAGAGAATATTACAGGCAGGTCTCAATTTTCTTCTGCTGAGCAAAATGCTTTCACTGCTGCAATGGCCTCTCCATCACAACTGGCTGGCCGTATGCTCAATATTTTTTGTTACAATGGTGCACAAATTCAGAAGCTGCATTCTAAATAGATCTGCGCAACATAAGCATGTGTCTGTACCAAAACAAGAAATTTCAAGTGACATGTGAATACCTGTTGCTCTTTCAGTTGGAATTAAAAATGTCATATCCTGGCAACATAATCTAAGGGGTTTTTTTTGTGTTTAATTTACTGTCATTAATCCTGCTGACCCACCTGTATTTCTATGTGCTTTGCCTTTATGAAAATATCAATGATCAATGAGAAAGCTCGGGTTTCCAATTAACCTACTGGGCACCTTGTGTTTGGTATTATGTGGAATCCATGGAACAGTAAAGAACAGTTTAAACTCTGCACTTGGTTGCAATGTGTATTTTGAGAGATATAGGATTTATTTTCCTGTTCATACAGCATTTAATACAACACAGTTACAGGCTGAACAATGTACAAGTACACCTATATCCTTTCTCTAGAAAAGCATAAAGAGGAGGCAAGATGTTATAGGTGTGGCGTTGTTGAAAGCATATTTCTGGATGGACAATGCATTTCTTTGATACTTTATTGTTTCATTTCAATTTAAAGTAAATATTGTGGAGAAGAAAAAAATCTTGATATGTTTTTGCTGAAGAGCAAGGTGTATGCTTGCTTTTTAATGGATTCATAAAGGGAATGGTAGCAGTGTTGTTTCAATGTTTTCCAGTGTCTAAATCTTGCTAAATAATTCAAGGAAAATAATAACTACAGTGAATAGTAGTTAGGTTTATGAAAGAAAAAGCAGTTACTTCAGGTAAAAGAGTGATGGCCCCTATTTCTCATATTGCACAGGCAAACATCCATCATTGTTCATCATCGTTGTTCAACATAACTAACTGCAGGTCACACTTGTTTCATACAAAGCAAGCAGTGCAATTCCAGTCTGAGAAAGTTAAAGCCAGAATATATCCTTGTACTTTTTAGTACAGCTGTTAAGTTTCACCCTGTTAGCCTGTGCTTAGTCCTAAAGCTAGCTGAAATTTCAACTGCAATTACACTGGGACATGAGGTTTACCGTGGCTGGCTCTTAGATGTATCTCTGCCCTACCTCCTGGTATTTTTCCAGCTTAGATGACCAGGGTGTTCAGAACAACTAATTGAATTTGTCCAACTAGACCACAGCACCTTGTTAAGCATTTAAACACTGATCAAAAATATTTAAAGGAACAACTTCATAAGAAGTTTCCAAAATTCTCATTGATAGACCCTAATAAAAGTTTGATATTCAACCAACTACCATTTTTAGATGTTCACCTCAGTAAGATTTCCCTGGTTTATAGTACCTCATATGCTGCCCAGTTTCTTTGACTGAGTACCTCACAAATTTTCAAAGTGTGTTGTGCTCTTGAACACCTGCTGCTGCTGTGGCTGCTTGCTTAGGGGGTCAGAGGAGGTGAACATAGTCAAATAAATTTTTTGTACCAAAATAATTGGATCAATTCTATTTAGTCTGTCTCTTCAGAATCCTTTCAACTGCATTTCAAGGGATAATAGTCCATAAAAAGACCCTTTTTCCCCATTGAAAAGGTTAAATAATAATGAAAGGAATGAGAAATACTGCACTATACTCTCATATTATGCAATCAGCGTGGCTGACGTGATTTATCAGTCTTTTACAACTGCTTTTGCTGCCAAAGGAACTGTTCCATGAAAAATATTCCAGAGTGGGAGAGACGATTTTTTATGTATATCTTATTTTTGTGACACACATCAACGTAGATTCACTAAATTTGTAGAAAAAGCCTGCCAGTCACAGAAATCTTCCCTTTGCTTCCTTCCAGCTGGATTTTCTACCAGAGTTCCCCGCACGGGGACTATGCCCTCCTGCTTCCCTCCAAACCACTAAGCCAGCAGCCCAGAGTTGTACGCCCGCAAAGAACACAACTGTTTTCCTTGCTATACGCTTAATATTTAATATGTAACATTCAGCTCTGTGTTCTAAGTTAAATCGTTCAATAGACTATGTATTATTCAATAGGGGAATCTTAGAATGTTAAATAAGCAGGAATTTAAGATCCATTTATATCAATGGATGTGATTACATAGCATTTCCTTGCTTTATTGTAGGTTCATTATTACTTTTAATTCTTTCATTATTTGATTAAGTTGAAAGCAAAGCAGTTTGCCATCCAGGACACTTCCAGCATTGACCTCCTTTCTTCTAGATAAGTACAAATGTGCAGTTAGTACCTAGCCTGCGTGCGTAATGCATGCAAAATTAATAGATGGGCAAAATCTGCTTGAGTGTTACAAAACCAGGACAAATGAATGTGCTGGGATTTTTTTTCCCCCTCCATATAGTTTCTTACAGAGGCTTAGAGGCATTTTTGCAGAGTATTCTTTTATTAAAGAGGGTGGAGGATTCATACTTGCTGGCACATGTAAATTACTTATGCATTCCCAGCTTCTATTGTTATTTATCTCACAATAACAACAGGAGGCTACACTGGACTGATTTGCTGTGCCGAAACATACTAAGACTAAAGTATCTTCAGTGAACCACAGAGCTCACAACTGAGTCTAGAGAAAGCCCAAAGAACAGCAGCACAGTTTTTCTGTTTTATTTCTTGTCCAAGGATTTAAGTATGAAAAAAAATCTGGGGTCAGTTTTACTAAGGTGTTTGGTTGCCTCACTTCCATTTGAATGAATAGGAATTAAGTGCCAAATTGCCAGTTAAAAAACTGGCTGACAGTAACGTCTGAAAAATTATATCAGGTCTTGGCTAGAGGCGCAAATTGCCCTCGAGTTTGCTGATACCCATTCCAAAATAAGTCAATTTTTTTAGCATAACTGCTGGAATCATTGGGTGCTTGATAAATAATACTAACCTCCCCACCCACAGTGCGAAACCCAGAGCTGCTATGATATGATTCCTCAAGAAGTAGGAGACATGGCTGTTAGCACTTATCCTATCTTCCTGCAGCAGGAGAAATTCAATCTAACAAATCCCCTCTGAGATCTGAGGAAGAAGATGATGTCTAGTGGTATCAAGAGAAGCAATTTTTTTTCTCTCTTTGGTCCATGACAAACCTTATCAATCTTGCCTGGGCAAAACCACCATTCTTGGATTGTTAGAAATCATCTTGTAATTTTCCAACCTAAATCTGTTTCTGAACATTATATATCCAATTGATCTTGTGACAGTATCATACTTAAACTTAGCTAACTCTTCCACTATCTTGACACTCATCTTTTACAAGCATGAGTCACCATATTCTCCCTCAATTTTTGTATTCCTATACCAAATCGAGCTTTTTGTGTATCCTTGTCCCCACATGTTCTTTGTTGACCTTTTTGTTCCTCTTCCCATTTATTTTATTCTCCCTTGAAAGCAGGTGCTTAGAAATGTAAATACAGTTGCAACTGAGGCCACACCAGGCTTTTTTACAACTGTATGAGTAATTCCTTACCGGCACTAAACCAAATTCAGAATACTTTGCCATTTGTACCTGTACCGTGTTGGCTTTGTCCTTGCTGTGAGGAACTTGCTCATGGGTCTGAGCTCTCACGTGCACAGAAAGGATGCTCCTTGGAGATGAACAAAGATGAGGTAATAAGGGCCATAGTAGATCACAGAGGAAATAAATCAACTTTGAAGGCACAAATTGGTGTTTATTTCCTCTCCAGGGGACACAGTTTTATCCTTACAAGCATGTGGTTTAGTATCCCTTCACATTTCGATCATTTGATGGCATTCTGTTTTTCCACACAGATATGTCACAATACCATCCCTGCTGAATTCACAGCAAATAAATATATCAGACTATGAGGTGCCCCTGCACCCCTCGGCGGGAGAGGAGTCGGGACTGAGGGGGTGGAGGCGGGACTGGGGGCAAGAGGGTGGAAGAATGGCGGCTTTTTAATGTTTGTCTTTGTTTCTCGCTATCTGAATCTATTTTAATTGGCAATAAATGAAATTAATATCCCCAATTCAAGTCTGGTTTGTCCATGACAGTGACTGGTAAGTGATCTCTCTGTCTTTACCTCCACCCATGAGCTTTTTCATCCTATTTTCTCCCCCTGTCTTGTTGAGCAGTAGGAATGAGAGAGCATCGGGGTGGGAGTTTGACCCTTAGCCAGGGCTAACCCACCACAGAGAAATGCGGGAATGACCCTATTCTCTGGTTCTTACAAGGCTTCTCAGAGTGATTTTTTTAAAGGATCTCTGTGTTCCTTGTGTTTTACCATGGGGGAAATGGCACCTGCTGTGAGATCAATTGATGTGCCCTTTCGCCCTGCCTGAGGGTTTATCATGCTCATCTTACATTTCTTCATTTTCGGACGGCCGAGAGAAGTGTCTTGGCTCTTCTTGCTGGCCCAGAAGAGACTGGAAGCATGAAGGACGTGGTCTGCATTTTTGCATGCTTGTGAGAGCCCGCTCTGAGCCAGAGGTCATGTAACGTGGATACATGTGTCGGTACCCAAGTTAGTAAGTCCTTCCGAGAGCCCTTGAGATATATTAGTTCAGGCTTTGAGCCACACTAATGCAGCTGCATGTTTCTGCCTATACACTCAGCCAGCAGAGACTAGCTATTTTTGTTTCCTCTGCCTCCTTAAATACACCAGATATACTCTGAGTGACCCTGCACTGAGGTTTGCCAGGAAAAAAAAGCAGATTTTTAAATTTATTTCAGCATTTAGAAGAAAGCAAGTTCCCAAAACATCTAGGCATGATCTGCATAGCTTTAAACGTTATGTGCCTGAGATACTGCAGAGATACTGCATTTCTGCTGAGAGCGCAATGCTGCACAAGGAGGTGTGTTTGTAAATAGTACTGAGACATCCCTCTGAATTACAACAGTCTGCCAGGTTCCTGGTGGCGAGAAGAGACATGCTAAGGATGCGCAAAAGAGTTAAGCATGATTGCTTCACCCCAGGTGTGATTCAGAGCTTTCCGCGAGGCTGTGACTGACTTTTAAAAAAAGTATTCGCTCAAGCTGTCCTGAGATGTAAGGTGAATTGTCTCAAATGTTTACGGGCTGGCTGCTTGTGGCAGCAGGAGGGAAATAAAACCTGCAATGTGCATAAACGTGCATGTAATGTCTGCTGTGCATGTGACTGCCTCTCCACCAGAGACCACCAGTGGCTGGGAGAGACAGAAATCTCATCTTTGTCACCCAAATTCAGGAAACTTACTGTAGAGATGATAGGAGGGGACGCAAATAATTGCATATCCGTGTTTACAGGGGTGGAAGAAGTGAAGGACCAGGCTGGAGTGAGGAAGCATGTAGTGAAATGAGTGCCAAGCAAGTGAATCTCATTTTTAAAGTGAAAACATTTAGCCTTGGGTGTTGGTCGCTGTCACTCAGCTACGCTTGCAGTACCAGTACGCGCACAAAGGTGCGAAGGATCTTTCTGGTTTGATCTGCACCGGAGCTCGCTCTATGGGTAGTCTTATTGCCGTGAGTTATTTCCCATCAGCTGAGTTATTTCCTTAGTCACAAGGAATACTTAAGAGAAAATATAATGTTATGCAGTTATGATCATTGGCATAGGTATTTAAAGTTAAAATAATCCCAATTGCTTATGGAATGCAAGAAGAAAGAGTAAAAATTACTGGAAGAAAATTTTTAATTCATTGGTTGAATGACAAGCAATAAACTGGATGGTTTCTTTCTAAACTGCCCTCTAGTGTTCAGGACGCCTTATCCTCTGGTGCGTGCCCATGTCCAAGGACTTATTTTGGCATGGGAAATGAACACGGGAAGTGCAGAAAAAAGAGAAGCAGGATAATGACTGACATAGTGGGAAAAAAATTTCTAATGTCCTTCACAGTATGAGTTCAAAGGATTCAGTTTATTTCATTGATTTGTCAGAGAAACAGGAGGAAAAAATTATATTGCAAAACTGATCAACAACTCTGATCTGATCTCAAATTTCTGTCTTTTATAAGATTAAGCTGACAAAGTCTTTGTATGTATGTGAAATTATGAAAGATTGATATGTTGAGAGATTATTTTCCTTATGATTGAAATAGATTTATTGAACTTCCCTAGAAATACCTTTTGGGTAACTTAAAATGTAAATTTATGGTAATTTGGAATTTGAGAAATATAAATATGAGAATATTTTAGAAAGCAACTTTTTTTAAAGCTGAGCTTATCCTTTAGAACCAGCATTGTATTAGTGTTCTCAAAATATCTTTAAAATTTAAAATTCAATGGGAAAAGAGGTTTTGCATAAAAAAGTATTAACTCATTCTAGAAATATGGACTGGAACAGTGTTTATGCTAAATGTGCATTCAAATTATGCATAATTAGCTTAGTTCTGTAAGACCCAATTTTGTCTTTGCGCCTGTATGTACAAAAGTGCGCGCACACACACGTGTATAATATCTTGTCGATACGTGATTATGAACTAAATCATATTGTGTATGTATGATTATATATATGTGTGCATTTCTATAAATTCATATATATTTACAGAGTGTGTATGTGGATATATGTATGAATATGTTTATATACATATATTTATGTATATATATAATATACATATATTTACATTTATACATGTATATATGTATATACATTATACATGTGTATAAATATATACATTTACATACATATATTTATGTATATATATGTATGTATGATTCTAGATCATTAAAACATAAGGAACTAGAAAACTGAGACTTCTGGATTGTTTCTGTAGATTCTGGAACAAGATGCTCAGCCTTGTACCTCAGGCCACTGGCTGAGTTTCCCGCTATGGTACTTAGATAGTATTTAAGACATTTCGCTCTTAGCCCCCCTGGAAGCAGAAATGTTCGAGTCCTCCTGATGTCCCAGAGAGGACCCTTAAGAGGCTGCACTGCCTCATCCCTCTTGCCTGCAGGCTGGCCCACCTTCGCTGAACGGGGGCAAAGTCACTAGCTTTGGTAAATGCTGGTTCTGGTCCCCAGGCAAATCTCCTCGAAATTGGGAGCCATCCCAGGCCTCCAGTGGGGATTCAGTCTTCTGGCTCCCTACGATGAAGTACCTCAAAATGATTGGTACCTCGATTCTGATATTTTTCCTAGCTACTGCTGAGGGTGGGCTGGAGATCCAGGTGTCTGCAGAAGAGAAAGCTCTCCTACCTAAGCAGACAGAACTACCCCACTGGGATTTTCCTTCCCCAGGGCTGCAGTGAAGTGCTCGCAGCAGGGAGAGCCAAAGCACACAGTCTTGTTGCTCAGAGTTAGGTTTGACAAATCTCCCATTTCAATCTCTTTACAGCCTGTGCAGAACCACGTCCAACTGCTTGTTGAGTGACACATCATTATTCTGCACCCACTCTGACCCTGTTTGTTCCTTATGTCACAGCTGTAGCTCAGCAGAGGATTTATTAAAGTTCACCCTGTAGTGAGTAATGACACTATTTGGTGACAGAACAGAGCGGAACAAAAATGGTCCACTTTTTTCTCCATTTTGAACAAAAATATAGGTGTGAGATATCTGGCCACATTAACAAGTCTGCTTTTGCCTGGAAGGGAAAGGTATAGCTAGCTTCTGAGAACTTGGATCCTGGAGGAGCCTGTAGAGTTCATAGCAAGATAGTCAGGGTTGGTATGAGTTCTCTCAAGATTTTTGCCACCTTATATCCAGTGACATGAAAAATGCAATAAATTGTGATTTCTGTTAGGAGGTAGTACTTGTAATGGGTTTGTGCTGTAGCCACCCAAACATAAGGACCCTATTTTGCCCTTTTACAATCTAAATACTATGTGCTCGTTTGAGCTGTTTATGCAGATTGCAGGGGATGATAGAATCATAGAATGGTTTGGGTTGGAAGGGACCTTAAAGATCATCTAGTTCCAACCCCACTGCCATGGGCAGGGACACCCTCCACTAGACCACGCTGCCCAAAGCCCCATCCAACCTGGCCTTGAACACTTCCAGGGAGGGGGCATCCACAACTTCTCTGTTCCAGAGCCTCACCACCCTCACAGTGAAGAATTTTTTTCCTAATATCTAATCTAAATTTCTTCTCCTTCAGTTTAAAATCATTACCCCTTTTTCTATCACCACATGCCCTTGTAAACAGTCCCTCTCCATCTTTCCTGTAGGCCCCTTCAGGTACTGGAAGGCTGCTATAAGGTCTCCCTGGAGCCTTCTCTTCTCCAGGCTGAACAATCCCAACTCTCTCAGCCTGTCCTCATAGGAGAGGTGCTCCAGCCCTCTGACCATCTTCATGGCCCTCCTCTGGACGCGCTCCAACAGCTCCATGTCCTTTTTACATTGGGGGCACCAGAGCTGAACACTGTACTCCAGGTGGGGTCTCACAAGAGCAGAGTAGAGGGGCAGGATCACCTCCCTCGACCTGCTGGTCACACCTCTTTTGATGCAGCCCAGGACATGGTTGGCTTTCTGGGCTGCAAGCGCACACTGCCGGCTCATGTTGAGCTTCTCATCAATCAATACCCCCAAGTCCTTCTCCTCGGGGCTGCTTTCAATCCATTCCTCGCCCAGCCTGTAGTCGTGCTTGGGATTGCGCCGACCCGTGTGCAGGACCTGGCACTTGGCCTTGTTGAACTTCATGAGATTCGCACAGGCCCACCTCTCCAGCCTGTCAAGGTCCCTCTGGATGGCATCCCTTCCCTCCAGCATGTCGACTGCAGCACGCAGCTTGGTGTCATCAGTAAACTTGCTGAGGGTGTACTCAATCTCACGGTCCATGTCGCTGACAAAGATGTTAAACAGTGCCAGTCCCAATACCGACCTCTGAGGAACGCCACTCGTCATTCTATCTCATGATGCTTACTCCTAATTTAAGCATAGAGAGGCTGTTACTATCCCTTGTCCCATGAAGCAGGGCAAACAAGGGCGTATTCTGTGGTGGGAACTGGACAAAACAATAGATATCGGTTCATCACTTCTCAACAGGCAGGCTACGAGAAGAGCCTCTACTGCTTTTCACCGTGATCTATCCCTCCTTTCTCTTTCATATATCTTTCATATCTGGCTTTTGGCAGGGAACTGGGTCATGCAGGCTTTCAAGGCAGAGCGAAATGTTTACTTTTCCCTTTGTGTTGAAGAGATTGAGTCTCTCTCTTGCCCCATTTAATTTCAGAGCTGGGTAATGAAGCCAATGCTATTGCTGTGTTTGTGACTAGAGAAGAAAGGAAAAAAAAAAAGAATGTGATGCAATGCTCTGATAAATTCAGTGCTTATCTTTAGCATTCTTTAGTTTTCCTTTTTATTGGTTTGACATATACCTGCTGTGCCAATCTGTTAGCCAGAATGTCATCACTGAGAAGTACGCATGCATATAATCTCCGTTTTTCCTTTCACAGACTGAGTGCAAGGCAGGCTACTAAGGCATGATTTGGAAAACTGAGAAAGTGACTTCTGTAATGATCCAAGACACAGGTATCTTAGCATAATTCAGGCAGTCTTTAGCTCAGCTCCCTGATCAAAGCAGAGACAGCTGTGGGGTCAGTTAGGATTGCTCAGGCCTTTATCCAGTTCAGTCTTGAAAAATTCCAAGGATGGAGACCACATGACCTCTCTTGGCAATGTGTTCCACTGCTGGACTGTCCTCATGGGGAAAAGGTTTGTATCTCCCTTATTTAAGCTTATGCCTATTGTCTCTTGTCCCCTGCCATGCACTGCTCCATCTTCTTCATGACCTCTCTGCATAGGTAGTGGGGGGGGCTACTGACCCGTCAACAGTCCCTCCAAAGCAGTCTCCTATCGAGGCTGAAGAAGTCCTGGTCCCTCACCCTCTCCTTACTGGGTAAGTGCTTCAGATCCTACTATGCCAGTGGCCCTGTGCTGAACTTGCTCCAGTTTATCCATGTTCTTTTCTGGGGCGGGGGGGTGAGCCACAACAGAACATGGTATTTAGGTGATCTGAAAAGTGCTGAGGAGAGGAGGGATAATCCCTTCCCTTGGTCTACAGGCTGTGGCCCTGTTGTTGCAGCCCAGGAGGCTGTTGGTCTTTACTGCCAAGGTTCATATTCAGCTCAGTGTCCACCAGGACCCCCTGAGCCTTTTCTGCAGTCCATCAGCCACAACCTCTGTTGTTTCCAGTGCTTCTTCCTTCCCAGTCACCTACACCGAATCACTGATTCCAAAGATACAGCAGTGTTTGTAACAGCCATGTTTTGCAGTTCTCCTCATTGGCTGCTGGATCTATATATAACAATATTCTTGACGTTATGCCATGATGTTGCTGTGGGCAGAGTAGTGCCAGGTGCTTCATGCTCCCACCTACACCATCTGCTGTGGTGTGTGTGCACATAGAGTTTCCTACTTGTGCTTATGTGGCAGGGAAGACCATAAAATATAGTCTGATGATGGAGCTGTGCCCAGGGCTTTGGCTCTGATTAAGGCTCTGTTGCTGTTAGTGCAGGTGGAGATTTTTCCTGCTGGGGTAGAATGGGACATGGGGAACAAAAGCATGATTTCCCCCCCCCCCATGATCTGGGCAGCAGAGAAGGAAAAGGAAAGTGCCTTTCCTTCTGTCACATGTATGTCCAGCCTTTGCAGTCATCCCTTGGACTCTGACCACGCTAAATTCTATGAGGTGCACTGCAACTGTTCCTCAAGAACAACAGGGGCAATCTGCAGGGAAAATCCTCAACAATTTTATTTTTTTCTTCCTTCGGAGCTGGGTGATGTCTTTTCCTAATCAGTATTTTCTGTAATAGCATGAAGAAGGATGTTCTGCTTTGATTGAATGCTGAACATGAGTTCTGCTGGAGCGTTCATTTTACTGGGAAACCAAATCCCTCCCTGTTCATGTCAAGCCTCCAGCTGACATGAAGGCTCAAGTCCTTCCATCTCTAGTCATTTCTAATATCTTTAGGTGTCAATATCCAGGCTGTATGGTCTCACTGTTAAGCACATGCCTACATGGCTGGGACATGCAGTGAGGGGGTGCTATGTTGTCATCATCCCAGATTAGCTCTGTCTCCACATCTATGCAGTCTTTGTCCTCCCCATTGAGATAAACCATTTGGTGGCATGTATTATCACTGACTTTTGTTGTCATATGCTCAGTAGAAGCATTCTGACAAATGAAGAGGAGGAAATGTGTTTGAATCATGTACATGGGGACTTCAAGATAAATCCTATGCTATGGCAAATCCCTGAAGCCCTCCAGTTGCTCTCTGTGCTTTACCTCTTGCTTTAGACTTGTGGTAGTTCTCATTCTCTCGTCAAATAATAATAATAATAATAATAATAATAACAACAACAACAATCATCATCATCTGTAAGAACAGCAGATGTCTACACAGATATTAAGACATGGTTCTGTGATTTCTTATGCAAGATAATATCTTTCACCTTTCTCTGAACTACCACAGACTGAACAGCATCATATAACTTGCATTGCCTCCTTTAAGCAAACCCCTAATGTTTAGCTTATCTTAAAGTTACCACACATGTGTGTTTCATAACCACTGTTTGGCCATGCATGCAAAGAGAGGAGTCTTTTTTTCAGCATTAGCTCTACAAAGCAGGTAGGTTTAGTTTTGTCCAATTAATTTTTCCAGCCACCCGGAAGACAGGGGAGAACTAGTCCTTTAGCTCTATGTAGCCATGGTCTATGGGATTTCAGACATTAGTAAGACTGAGACTCAGACACCATGCTCTTAATGGCAAGCAATTTTCTGGCTCCAATCCTCAAATTATATAGGCAAGCTCAAAAATTTTAAGGCATTTCCAGAAGTCCAGGTACACTATACTCCCACCTTTCTACATGAACTGTATTTTTTCTCTCCACCCAAAACTTCCCAGTATTTTCTTTGATTTTCTAGTTCATTCCTTCCCTGAAAATAACAAAGAAAATGAAAGCAGACATCAAAGGAAAAGCTCCCCTGAAATGAGCCAGCAGCTGCTCTACAAAATGATCAGAGAAGGTTCCTGGAATCTTGTCCACAGCATCTGGGTGTTCCTTAGGCTTGTGTAGTGCCTGCACTTGATATAATGCACAGCAATTACACAGTAGCTGTATTCATAGAAAGATAGAATTATAGAATGGTTAGGGTTGGAAGGGACCGCAAAGATCATCTAGTTCCAACTGCCCTGCCATGGGCAGGGACACCCTCCACTAGACCACGTTGCCCAAAGCCCCATCCAACCTGGCCTTGAACACTTCCAGGGATGGGGCCTCCACAACCTCTCCGGGCAACCTGTTCCAGTGCCTCACCACCCTCACAGTCAAGAATTTCTTTCTAATATCTAATCTAAATCGACCCTCTTTAAACCCATTACCCCTTGTCCTGTCACTGCACTCCCTGATAAACAGTCCCTCTCCAGCTTTCCTGTAGGCCCCTTCAGGTACTGGAAGGCCACAATTAGATCTCCCCGGAGCCTTCTCTTCTCCAGGCTGAACAACCCCAACTCTCTCAGCCTGTCCTCATAGGAGAGGTGCTCCAGCCCTCTGATCATCTTTGTGGCCCTCCTCTGGACTCGCTCCAACAGCTCCATGTCTCTCCTGTAGTGGGGCCCCCAGAGCTGGACGCAGTACTCCAGGTGGGGTCTCACGAGAGCAGAGTAGAGGGGCAGGATCACCTCCCTCGACCTGCTGGTCACACCTCTCTTGATGCAGCCCAGGACACAGTTGGCTTTCTGGGCTGCAAGCGCACACTGCCGGCTCATGTTGAGCTTCTCATCAATCAATACCCCCAAGTCCTTCTCCTCGGGGCTGCTTTCAATCCATTCCTTGCCCAGCCTGTAGTTGTGCTTGGAATTGCACTGACCCACATGCAGGACCTTGCACTTGGCCTTGTTGAATTTCATGAGGTTCGCACAGGCCCACCTCTCCAGCCTGTCAAGGTCCCTCTGGATGGCATCCCTTCCCTCCAGCGTGTCGACCACACCACACAGCTTGGTGTCATCAGCAAACTTGCTGAGGGTGCACTCAATCCCACTGTCCATGTCGCCGACAAAGATGTTGTTGTATTGTTATGGCTGTGGCAGGATATCCAGGGAATGGACACTTGTCTGAGTTCATTCACCGACAGGAAGAGCAGAAATGAAATTTACTTTAACACCAGAAATCCTCTGTTATTTTTATTTTTTAAAGTGACACCATGAAATTTTAGCCATTTACAGAATGAAAGAAGGAGGTCAACATCTTTCAACCATTAATGCTTGTGAGTGGGTTACTTTGATCTCTCCTTCTAGCCTGCTCTGCTGACTTGCCAGAACACAGGAACTCAGCTTCAGGCTATATATCATCTTCATGGCCTTTTGGTTATAGGTTCATTGCTCCTCTCTGCCATCCCCTAGACTATTGTAGCTGTTACACACTTTTCAAATTGGCTTGCTTTACTGAAGCAGGATCTGAAATTTCATGTCTACTAGTAACTCAACAGAGGAGAATGAACACAAGGTAGTGAGAGAGGTATTCAATGGGTGTGTATCTCTACTTGTAGCAGATTCACTTAAGCGATGTACTGCTGCATTTACACTGCATCTAATAGCTCTGTAAGTCCTTCCAAAGCAGTCTGCAATGTAGATATGCTTCAAAAGTTGCTACACTGATCTTCTTCCACCTCATGATGCTATGAATGACCCATTTGCTGAAATTCATTTTGAATACGAGATCAGGAAGTGTCCACTAGCAACTTCTACCATTAACAGGGGTGGTTGGGACACTGAGAAATAGCCTGTTCTGTTTTTGTTGCAATGGAGTCTGTAGAGTTGTGGTAGAAAGGTGGGACTCATCAGTCTGCATAATGACATCTTAAATTGCTTTGCTCAAACTTGTCAGAACTGTTTAGAGTTTGACTGTTCCCTGATCTTACTCCTCCATACCATTGCACTTCCACCTTGAGCCAGGGAAGACAATAATGTCTCTAGTGGTTTCCAACTTATCACTGTTTAAAAGGGCTTCGGAGTGTTGTTGACCTAGAAAGCAATATGGTCGTTGGAAGTTACAGGTCAGCACTTATATCAGCTTAAACTAGGTGTTCATATCTCAAATATTAACCTCCACCACTGTTGAAAGTGCTGGTTTGACACTCACTTGGGTTTTGTACAACAGATTGCCATCCAGTGGCTGAACAGCATGTTGCAGTCAAGCATATCTTGGAGTAAGCTCTTTGCTACCCTGTCCCTTTTCTACCTATAACAGACATTTCCTGAAGCACATTTAGCTTATCTGTACCATGGTTTACCTAGACACAAATAAGGATGATGTTTCTCCTCTACTTGCAAGGCTGCAGAGTGAAGCTGATTGGAAGTCATGTTAGACAAGTGTTTCTTTCCGATTATTTTTTAAAATTTTTATATGCAAACTCCACTTAATAGGAAGGTACTACTAGTACTGCCTGCCAAATGGTATTTTGCATTATAAAGGACGCATATAGAAAAGAAGCTGAAAACCACTAGGGAATAGTCTTAAACAAACAAGCCCATCTGGCTGTTTAGTGAATTAATATGTATTTTAG
This sequence comes from Grus americana, assembly GCF_028858705.1. Classification (NCBI taxonomy): domain Eukaryota; kingdom Metazoa; phylum Chordata; class Aves; order Gruiformes; family Gruidae; genus Grus; species Grus americana. Next base: position 6,222,446 of record NC_072853.1, read on the forward strand.
GCGGGAGTGATACCGATGAGTGTTGTTAAGGTTGCCCAGCATTTCCTATAGCGATACTCCAGCTTTTATTGCTTATCATTTTGCTGTATCTTAATTGCTTGGGCTGAAACTCTTTATGCAGGGGCATCTGCCTTGCACTGAATTAATTTTGGAAAACTGCAGCCAAAATAGTTTAGCTGTTTGCATAAAAGAATCTAGGAGAAATATTCAGTTTTGCCCACATTAGAAGTAGATGGTATGGTTTTCTTTGGAAGACTTGCACTTGTGCTTGGGAGCAGATACTCCAAAAAGAAAAGAGAAGAAGAAATGGTCTTTCTGTTGCATCTATGCCTCAGAAATTCTATCTTATGACAGCCCATAAACCTTTGAATAAACACACTTTTCTGGTGTTCAGCAGCAACTAGTTGTAAACAGCTAAGTTCCTCTGATGTATTGACTGCACTGGATATTTTGCAGTCTGCATCAAACAAGAATTTCTCTGCAACTTTCCTTCCTTTTTCTGGGGTGCTATGGGTTAGACTAGATCTAAGGTGGGATACAAAGTGGGAGGTAGGATACCCACGGTGGGAGGAAGGGTCCCTGCACTATGCCCAAACTAAATAACCCTTGTTATTTACAGCACAAAATTGGGAGAGGGAGGTCTAGGAGGTAACAAGGGACCTAGGAAGAAGCCAAGTGATTTGGGTTTGGGGTATTGTAGGTTGACTGGGATGTGTAAGGTGTGACTATATGTGTATGGCAATATGTGTGTGTGTGTTAGAAGAATGAGGCTATGTGTAAAAGCTAGAGCAGGTTGCCCAGGACAATGTTCAATCAATTTTTTAATATTTCCAATTATGAAGACTCCACAACCTGTCTGGGAAACCTGTTCCAGTGTTCAGAGAGTTCAGCACTGACCTTGAGAAAGTCTCAGCTTCCTCTGTGGGTGTCTTTGAGAAGGTCCATGCCTTGTTTTCCATGCACAAAATAAATGGCAATGACAGCTCTTTTTCCATAGGGGTGTTTAGAAAAATAGTGATTGGTTGTGCTTCTGTGAGGTACTGCAGTGGTGAGCGAAGTGCTCTGTGGCTCCGGAGGCTGATGGTAACAGGATCTTTCAGGCCTGGGCTGGATTGTTCACAAAATCCTCCACTCCTGCCTGCTGGTGGGCATAAAGCTGAGGATGGAAGATGATAATCTTGTGTGCTTGGGTTCAATTTTTGCTTCAGTCATTGCTAAGACAAGAAACATACCACTAAATTGAACTACTGTGTTTTGCAGAGGATCCTAGAAAGATGTGCCTCAGTAGATACCTGATATTGATCACTCTTTAAAGATGTCCAGAATGTGTTTATCCCTCATTCCTATAGTTCACTGTCAGTAGATGTGTTATTTTTCCAGAACTTTGTTCTACAGTACACAAAGACACTTCAGAAATAGTTTTTGAACTCCTAATAGCTCTTTCATGTCCTATCAGATGTTTGTATCATGTTAAGCATTTGAAATGTGCCTAGTTTATTTACTCTGGGTTTTCTGTCTAGTATGCAATCTTCCAGAGTCCTGAATGAGAAGACCATATCCTGAGATTTCCAACTGCCTTCCAGGTAAGGGAAGCACTGGTGGGTAAATGTAGATTTTTCTTATTTAAAGCAAGGCTGTTTACTTGGCAGGTAGGCTGTAGCAAATAAAATGCTGGGCTACAAATTGAATGGCAAAGCAAAACAAAATATTAAATGGATAGCAGCTGAATGAGGACTCTGTGGCTTGAGGACGGGATAAGCGTAAGGACTTGTAAGGAGAAGTATAAGCTTATGCCCTTGAAGCTTTTCTTGGATACAACTACTAAAGCAAGCCAAGTCTTTGTGATCCTTGTATATATTATACTATGTGTTTTTTGTTTGAAATACATACTTAGTAAAATGATAAATTATACTTTATACTGCAAGGGATTATTCTTTTTCTAGTGCTGTAGTCTTTACCTTTAATTCTCCTGTTTGATATGTGAAAATGCTACATGATTTTAAATGCTGCATGATTTTACAAATGCTGCATGTTTTATAAAACACCTTTATACTGTGGTACTCCCCAAGAATCTGTTGTATTTATTAGAATCATAGAATCATAGAATGGTTTGAGTTGGAAGGGAACCTTCGGCATGGGCAGGGACATCTTTCTCTACATCAAGTTGCTCAAAGCCCCATCCAACTTGACTTTGAACACTTCCAATTATGAAACAGGAATGATGGAGCTCTGACTGTCACCAGCTACATCAAAATGGATATATCTTAGTTAATCATTCCTTACCAAATAGCTGCATGAAAGGCATGCATCTGATCACCTCTCCTATTTTTCTACTTCTTCCTTTGCTTAATTGCTCCCTTGTTGCATAGCGTGAAACTGGATTGTGTGACTCTGTTGCCTGTCGCATCAGAGGGTATTTCAAACTCTGCTATAGCAAAATATTGCAATCTTCCTAAAAGGGTCTTGGTCATCTGAATGCTCCTAGAGGGTATAGAGGATCCAGAAGAAACCAAAGCCCCAAGTGCTGCTTGTTCTTGTGGGTCAGACACTTTCCCTTCGTAACTTACTTTTTCCTCAAATTATAAAGACTCTGGAAACCCTACATCACAACCAAAATGTAAATTCAGCTTCTCAGTTCATCAAAAGAGAAGCTTAACTTTCTCTGTGCATTAACTGCAGAGCTGTTGAGTCTCCTGCTGCTAGTCTGAAGCACACATTTGGCCCTACCTTCCGCTGCCTATCACGTTGTTGACGTTACACATCCACAGCACACAGCCACAGGCTTTTCACGCTGCAGGCTGTGTCCCAGAGCTTGAAGAAAGCTGTTGCAGCCAGGATATGGTATCTGCCTGTGACCACTCATTGAGTGCTCCAGGTGGAAGCTTAGTGTTGTGGTCTTTCCCTGTCACGTGAAACAGCTTCCCTGAGACACACTCACTTCCCTGTTCTGCATGCGTGTTTAGTTCACATGCTTGCATCTCATCATGTAAGGTTTTATGTACTGACATTCAGGTACCTGGGGAATTTTTCAGCTCTGAGCTTGTTTCAATTAATTTAAAACTTTTTTTTTTCTTTTTCTTTCTTTCCCCCAATCCGGCTCTTAGTAGAATTGGTAGACTGACTATTACACTACAGCTCAAGTGATGTAGGGTAGCAAAGTGAAAAGGAGTCCACAGCCTGTAGAAATGACTCCCAGTCCAACATGGCCCTGCAGGATTGACTGCTCCACTGAACATTTATTAGGTATCCTGTTACCTAATGGGAACATCTGCTCCAGATTATTATTAAACACAAAGACTTGACACAAAGAATCTAGAATATGACATTTGCTGACTATGCTGGGCTCTGGGACACCAAGTATGTCCAAGGATGTCTGTGCTGTTGAGATTTCAGCCAGTCTGGGAACATTGAGCAGCTAAACAGACACACAGGCATCTTCATTGCTGAAACCTCAGGCTCCTGTGGAGCTAAGGTGGCAGCTAAGAAGGCATTCCCAGAAGGTGTGTTTTGGTTTTAATCTTTGTTGACAGGCATCAGAGCTCAGATGTCTGATTTGGTGGGATAGCTCTTCCAAACAAGACTTAGGGATGGGATTTGCCTTTACCTCAGGGTGTTGTAGACAAGTACAGCTAAGTTAGTCAACATAACAGCAGGGGAGAGGAAAGGAGACATAAGGGAAAAATTAACTGATTTGTTTTAGAAGTCTATGTTAGGCTAAGTTGATTTACCTCTCTTCAGCTTTTAAAGCAAGAAAATAATCTAGACATGACTAAGGTGCATAATCATAGGTGTCTAGCACCATCTGAGATACCCTAAGAGGTCTGTAATTCCTAAGCAGGGCTGGGAGATATGACATAGGTTCTACCCTTAAAAATGAAAACTATGACTGAAAATACAACTTTTCCTCTAGAGTCTGTCAAATATGGCTTTGACATGTCCTTTCTTTATAAAATCATATCTATTTATGAAATCAGCATGCTTTACATACTGTGCATGACTTGTTTCCCTAGTGAACTGGTGGAAGTCACTGATCCCACCATGCAGGACCTCCTTGAATGACTGAGGTCAAATGAAATGTTTTTGTCCTTTTTTTTTTTTTGGGGGGGGGGGGATGTTGGTTGTTTTCTGAGTTTTGTTAGAGCTTTATATCCACTTTGTACTCCCTTGGCACAGTTGAAGATGTGCACTCTGCAGAGTTCAGACAGGGAGGTATAAGAGCCATTGGTTTTAGTGGGCTCTGCATGTCCTTAGGGGTGGATTTTTCCTCACTGTTTCAGACCAGTGCCAACAAGAGAAATAAGGTGGGCAGATCCTCGGTGGTGTAACACAACCATGCTGAGCCGAAGCACCTGAAGTCAAAGGGGCCAACTATCTCCTGCTATTCTTATGTGTGTTCTTGAAATCTGAGATGTAGCTCTCAAAAAATAGCCCTAATAAGAAAAATTTGGAAAATACAAGCTTGCAAGCTGATTACATGTACCTCAGCGGATACATTTTGCAGTCCGGTCCCTGTTTTAGCAGAAATAAGATCTGCCTGTGGTTTCAGTGATCTATTCAGAATAACCATGGGTTTTACTGTCAGCTAGTTACTAATGCAATGACTGATTAGGATTCACTCATAATCATTAATAGAATGAGATATTCTCCCCCTGCACCCAGAATTACAGCAGGGAAGTCCCAGGGCCATACATGTGCCAAATATTATTTTTTAGTTCTTGAGAAAGGATTGGGAGTACTGTCTAATTTTACATGCATGACATTTTTAGAGACTAAAATAGATAACATGTTTCTTACTTCTTTTTTGAGTGGTAGAAAGGCCCTTTAAGTCAACTATTCCATACAGTCTCCAAGTGAACATCAGAATTGTTGCCTAAAAGGACATTAATTAAAAAACCTATAGGGGTAATGATTTATGAGTAGTTTTATAAGATGCATGGAGACTGGGAAATGGGAAGCTACTCCAAGGAAGTCTGATGATGTCTGCTGGCTGGCACATTTTGCTCCTCATTTAGGTGGTTCTAGGTTCTCCCATAGTAATGAGATATGTAGAAAATGCCTTTATATGAACCACATTATGACTCTTCAAATGAAGATGGTGCGGAGACACCGTCTTCTAGAATACCTTGAGAAGAGGTGCCACCAGCACATCTCCTACAACTGTTTCTCCAGGTCTGATACTTTAATAGGAAACATCACCCAATGCATCTTCTTGGTGCCTCAAGCTCATAGATTTATATCATCTGCAGCATTCAGGCTGCAAGCAGAGCTCTGGCAGCAGGACGCAAATCCCTTTAGAAAGTTTCCACCAGTGATTTTTCTTTTTCAGTAGGTTTTAGACAGGGTTTCACAATGTCCTGCAAACAGTACCAGCTCTTGAAAGAACTGTCATGGCTTGTGAGTGTTATGCAGCTTTGCACTGACATTTTTGGATGGAAGTGACATTTGATTGTTGTGACCTTGCTGTGTCTTGTGATGTTCTAGTGCAAAATGAGAGCCTCATGACATGCGTATTTGATAGATAAATGGCAGCTGAATGCCTTGATTACACATGTCTCTCTCCGTTAGGACTCCACATTTTGATCTTGTGGCAGTCCATCCACCTGAGGTCTTTTTCCTTTCTTATTTTCAGATCCCTAGAGAAAGGCAAATTTCAGCTTGTTTGTTTCATGCAATTAGGCATGAAAATATTAGTGTCCTGGACCGTGTAAGAGTGTTCCTTTCAGAAAGGTTTTTTCTCACCGTTTTGTGGTAAAAGGCAGTTCTCTCTCACAAGGAATCCACTTATAAGGGGATTTGTCTATGCAAAAACCACCTTTACACAAAAAGACAGTAAAATTCCACTTTTAAGTCCTCCTTTAAAGAAAGAGAGTTGACCTTCAGTTTAAAAGAGAAAAAGTTTAAAATTGCATCAAAACAGGAACTTTGAAAATGATTCCCCTTCTCAGCTTTGCTGTTTTGTTCCCTTCCTTATAAAAATGCAAGGCACCCCCGAATAATGAAGCTCTGGCCTCCTAGAAGCTGGTGTTTGACCTTTGCAGGGCAGCGAGCTCTTTACCCACAAGTGTAGAATGCAAACATTTTGGATGCATCGCTCCATCTGTTTTCCCGGAGCCCCAACACCACGCCAAGCAGTGACCTCCATCCTCCCCACTGTCGCTGTCCCTCTGGAAGGGCTCTGGGGTGAAATTCCCGTGCCTGTACGTCGAGGGCCGTTTGGCCGTGACAGGTGCTGAGCAGATCCGGGTGCCGGGGCAGCTGTTGCACTGAGCGGTGCCGCCGCCACCACTGAGTTGGGTAACCATAGCAACAGCATCACCGCCAGCATCCTCCTCCTCCTCACTCGGCTCTCCTCCTCCTCGGCATCATCAGGAGCAGCAGCAGCGGCAGCAGCAGCCCTGGCAGAAGCCAGAGCCCGGCAGCCGAGGCTGCAGCCAGCTGCCTGCTGTCCCCTACCTGCACTGTCACCCAGACACAGCACCGGCACCAGCCCCGCTGCTCCCCACGGCAGGGAAAAATAGGGGAGAGGGAGCTGAGGAAGGTGCACTGCAGAGGGATCCCAGACAACCCAGGTAAGAGCTGTGGGGCTGCTCGCAAACTCCCCGCGATCGATGTGGTGTGTGCCTGGCGTGTGTTTGCGTGCAAGTGTTTGTTGCTAGTTTTCCGGCTCGCTCCTTCCAAAGGCAGGGTGATGAAAATTCAAGGCAAGCATGTTTTCCGTCTCATGTTTCCCATCTCTGCCATACTGTCCCTCTCCCTCTCCTCTACCCAGATACATAAGGAATAATAAATAATATTCAAAAGGGTTGGTAGAAAATGGGGTGATCGGGGAACCCAGTGTGATCAGAGTGTCGAATGGCTGTGCTTCCAAAATAAAAGTGGACAGAAGCAGCAGAGCAAAGGTTGACATGGTAATTAATAACCCTTAAAAAAATAATAACCATGCGACAACGCACTTCTGTCTCTGCCCACTCCACAAATAAATCTCTCTCATCATATTCAGCAGAGAGCTGTAAACCAGAGAGGTGTATGAATAGCCAAGACTGGAAACCTCGCTGTAGTCCACAACTGGCACATTTACCTTAAGTGCTTTAAAGCCAGACTAAATCATTGCGATAGCAATACAGTCATACCTGTGAATATATGTGTATATATATTTGTAAAAATACTGCTCTTAAACCTTTACATCTTCTAAGAAGAAAAAAGAAAAAAAATCTTCTTAAAGATGTGGGTGTGATGGCCAGGCAGTAAGAGATGCTCACTCCATCTGTGTGTGAGAAAGCATGTACTGGGTACCTGTAAAAAGGTAGGAAGAATAGCTCTAATCCGAAGGCATATGGGGACAGTCCTTGTCATTTTAAAACCAGAAGAGATCCAAAGCCGTGGAGTGTCCTTGTGCAGGCAAATATATGTGGATGAGTGCGTACATGTCTGAGGAGCACGAAGGGGGAGAGAATAAGAAGTAAGTTTAAGCCAAGCGGTACGTGTTTGCTATGTAATGACTGCAGAGAGCTCTTTCCACTTCCACGTAACTATTTCTATGTATTTATTTATTTATTTTGTCAGCGGTAAGGAGAAAGACAGCTGCTGCTGCTGTCTCTACCTCCTTCGCTAAACCCCTGTTCTCCCTGTCTGGTGTCCTGATCTTCCCCTGTCCTCCACAAATCATCCTTGTCTGTGTGACTGGAAATGCTGCTGGCTTTAGCGATGATAAGCATTTTAATACAGGGCTTTTGAGCCCATCCCATGATACGATACAGTTATAATTCTGCTTCCTCATTATACCATGGGGACAGTCTAGGTATGACCCAATACCAAGTAACATAATAAAGGTTAAGAGGTCTTTTGTGTTAAACCTGATTTGAAAATCACAGGGCTTTTTGGTCCCAGTTCTGTGTTTTGCTATTTGTCTGTAGATCTCCCTAAAATCAGCAGGAGCTGGAAGACAATTTGAGATTATTGATATAGAACAGAAGGCAGAATTGGGCCCACGTTTTCTCTCTGACTATAAACATCCTCCTCCTGCAAGCTACAGGAGAACAAGGAATTCGGGTAGGCAGGACCTCATGCCCAGTTCTTATGCAGAAGTGTTGTAAAATTACCTGATAATTATGTTCCATACCAAGGGAACTTGGTAGGATGAGGGACAGAAAAAGAAAACACGGACAAGTATTTAGAATCAGTGCTTTGATTTGCACAACAATTTCCTTAGGAACTCGACCTTATCATCACAACAGGTCTTCTCTACAAGGGGCTGTTTGATCCATGTTAATAACAGTGCTCATGGACACTAAGTTTAACTGAAGAGGATGATTTTGGATGCTTATATTAATTAAACCGAGGCACTGTAGGGCTACAGCCCTCAGGGCACTAGACTAGCATGGCCACATTACACAGTGTATTTCTGCATAAGATTTGGTGTCTGCTTCAAATCTAGGGAATATTTCAATCTTGCAACTTCCCCTTTGTGATAACAGAGAGGAAATAAAAGTACCTGTAAAAATGCCTGTAAAAAAGAGCGCAAACCTGATCATGCTTCTGACACTGGGATACCAGTAACAGAATCAAAATCACGTTTATACGTGTTGCCGAGATGTAAAGTGCATAACGGCGGGGCACCTCGGTAAGGCGTGGAGCAGTCATCCTCTCATCAGCGCGAGCAAATGACTGAAGGTCAAAGGGCTTGGGGGATTACACATTAACACCCTGCAAGTATTCTTACATAGTCTGACTTTGCTGCTACCTGCGGGCAGATGATTACAGGGAAGCCAGAACTCATACATGGAATTTTGATTACTACGGGGATGTAAAACTTCTCGTAGAAATGGCTCTGGGGAAGGCAGGAAAGGTTGATGTTCTCATGAGTACTGCTTTGCCATAAAAACCCTGGTTGTTTAGGGAAAGTCAGGGCACTAGGTCTGATACCAGTGTAAACAGCAAAGATGTTCCCCACCTCAGATAACTGATATTTTATGCCCCTCACCCCTGCATCTCTCCCTTGCTTAAACTGGAAATCTTAGGAGAGACTTTTTTTCATTTTGCCTTATGGCTTTTTCTATTGTATTTTATTTGTTTCGTAATGGAAGGGAATATAGTCTTTTGCTTTGTGCACGGCTCTTAAGAGCTGGTCTTTTGATGCCCACTTAGTGTTGTTCACTAGCACTGTTCTAGGGAAAAAAGCTATTTTTGTATCTAATCATATTACTAAGCATCTTTTAAAATCCCAATCCTTATTTTCATTAGTCACCCACTGTGTCTCTTGGAGCTCAGAACAGAAAAAGACTTATACAATAGTTGCTGTTCAAAAGTCAGCATTTGCCAACAGGTTGAAACAGAGATTTCTGAAACGCTGCAGCCAGGGCTTTTTTTTTTTTTTTTTTTAAAATAAGGAAGCTGCCGTTTTCCAGATCCTACTCTTTACTAACCTGAGGCAAGAGATGATTTGATGATGAATGTTGTACCTTGCATTTAGTTTAACAATGCAATTCATTTTATTTTGAGGCTGTATTTAAACTGCTGTTTATTACTCCATTCAATAATTACACTTTGTGATTTTTCCTGTTGCAATATCATAATTTTTTTCCCTTTACACTGTATGGGGATTGGCTAGATTTGCTGCTTAATGAGACAGACATATAACCATGGAAAATAAAAGTTTTCCCAGTGAGTAGGAGAAGGATGAGGTCTTTACATTAGGGATTGGACACTCCCTGTCTGTTTGGTCCCCTTGAAATTAGCAGGAGTTGTGGCCCGTCCATACCTGATAAGGAAATAACCTTTTTTAGCCAATATTAATCTTCTTGAGGAGTCAGCTGGTCTTGGCAGATTCTCCTCAAGTCTGAATCATACCCAGGCTCACATAATATGGACCTTAGTGTCCACCTAGCTGATACCCACGCCAGCACTTGGAAAGGTTATAATTCCTTTCTAATCTATTGGCTCAAGTAGTGGAAACTCTTGGCCGCTTTGTTCCACATCCCCTGGGGTCCATCAGCTTCCTTGCTCATGGATTAAAACCTTCCCCACCAGTCGGTGAGACAGACTGTGAGTCTGTGCTTCCCAGCAGCACAGCGTTGAGAAAAGGGTGCCCAAGAGCCTCAATAGTGCAGGTGTCTCACTTTGTGTGTATTTCTTCCGATTTTTCGCTGTACCCGGTTCCCTTCCTTGTACGCCAGCAATGCCTGACAGGCTGCAAACAATCCAGGACCTGCGATGTAGCACGACCTTTGCTAACACTGCTCCAGGAGGTAAAGGGCTGAAACTACCCGGAGCGGTTGTGGCTGCTGGGCTGATCGGAGTCTTCTTCAGAAGGTCAACACCGTGACATGCCTGATCTCAACTCGTCAGGCGAGTGAGTCAGAAGTTGACTTCCAAATCTTCCAAATCCAAGAAGATACGATTTTATTCTCTCTCTAATGCTATTATTAGTGACTGCAATGTTAAGAACTCTGTTATTCAGCAGTTTTACTTCTTCCCTGTTTCACTGCAGCAGACGGAGCATCCAAACAAAGTGTAAAAGGGAGAATTTCTTTCTTTTCTACACTCAGATGCTGCTGACACCCATGTGCTGTCCCAGATCGAAAGAGAATCACTTGAAGGAGGAGGGGGGGTGCTCTCTCTGGTCCTTCTACGAAACTGCCAAAAATCTGATGGCATTTCTGCTTCTCTCTCAGGTTTGGGTGTGCCTTGGTGTGGTTTCTTTGTGTCTGGAGACCCCACACCTCAGATGTGGCTATGTTTCAGTTCTGAAGTAATTCATTTTTATGGCTGTGTCAGGTAAAGAGTGATTCTGGTCCTGCTGGTATCCACACAGAAACCTAAATTCATCCTCAGTCGACACTGAGGGAGCCACAAAGTTCACTTCTCTTACTGCATGTGAGGCACTGTAGGCAGACACAGTATCCTGACATGTTCTTTATACCTGTTGTGTTTTCTCATCCTTAGGATCATAGGTATGAGACAGTCTAAGCAGTAGTTTGGCCTTCTGCTGGTATATATACTTACCAAATAGTTGCTTTTGTACTTTCTGATCTGCGTCTAGTAGATATATTATGCATCCTATTGGACATTAAAGGTGGAATTGCAGACATTGTACGACAGACTTGTATTGATAACGCATAGCCGTGGTGCTACAGTAAGTTGGTGTCTGTCTCTCTTGCATGGAAATTTCAAATTCTGACCTCCTGGTAACAGTGTGGCTTTTAAGGATTCACGTCATGCAGCGCTATGACAAGCGGGACTTTCTTAATGTAACTTGGCTCGGTAGGGACTACTCGTGCTATTGGGACCCTGATGCCACCATTTAGCAGCCTGGGGAGCAGCAGGATCTTTCTTTGTCCATCTAGTTGGGCAAAGAAATCTCTCCTGTTGTATTACTATCCAGATATGTGCGACTGGGAAGGAATCTGGCTCTGACAGCATCTTCTAATGTGTTATTTTAGTTCCTAAAATGCTGCTAACGTTGCATTTATTTCTGAGGCTAGAAAGCAGTGTTCCATTACTTTTTTATGGCTCCAAAAAACATGAGTATTACTTGGAGGATGTGGCTTGAGTGAAACGTTGTTTGTATCTCTGTGAATTTGTCAGTCCATACTGCCAAAACCACTGCGGCAGTAGGAAAAGCAATCGTATTTTCTGAGAATGATTTCATAAAGGACAGAGCAAAAGGACCAGTGTTTCCCTTCACTGAGTCCTCTACAAGTGGGTTGTTTCAGCATGAAAATTTCCATCTCTCTTATATTATCTCCTTCTCCTTTCCACTCATAGCCCTTTGTTCTTCTCAGTGGCTGTGAGTTGACCCTATTGTGGGCAGATGATGCTTGTAGATGGCATAACCTCATGGTCTAGCTAAATAGGCCCTTGGCTTGTGAGTGTCAATGTTGAGGATGTCTACACAAAACAACTACTGAAATGATTTTGTTTGCATAAGAAAGTCTCCCATTTGTTTTAGAGGTGATGGGGAAGCATAGGACAACACACAATTATGGAAAATTATGTCCCTTTGTATGCCACTTTTCTGGATTTGGGTGATCGAACAAAATTTTGGTTCTTACTGGTATTTTGGCTTCTGTAGAGGACTAAGACTCTGAGCTACAGGCTTTGAGCCTATGATGCAGCATTGCTAGCTCTGCCAATACCTGTAGCAAATGCTCACCCTCTGTGTGCTTGAGTATCTGAGTTCAGCAGGTACTGGCTTACATCTGCAAGGCTCTTCTGCGCTATTAGGACCCAGCTATCCCACGTCTTAAGACATGAGGATCTCTGTGGGACAAGGCAGATGGATTTCATTAGAGCTGAGCAGCATCTGCTACCGCAAGTGACTCTTCTTACAGGTGCTTACAGAGTACACTACGCTGCATAAATCTATTCTACACCATGAAGCAGCACAGTCCTACTTATTTTCTTTGCCTGCCTGTCTTGGTTTAAAATCTCAGCTGAAAACTTCTCTTTTCTGTCCATGTCTCCTCATTGTTTTCTCTGTCTCCATCTCCCTTTGCAGCTGTGTTTAAGCTGAGCTGTGTGAGGGTACAATTTGCCAGAGTAGATGGTAGAGAAAATAAAGTTGCATTGTGTTATGTTCTAGAGCCACCCAGCCCTTTCACCGCTGGAGGCTATAGGATGCTTGCCACTGACCTCAGAGACAGCAGGGTTCATCCCCATGAACAAAAGTCTTTTCAGAAGGAAAGATAATGCACAAGGCTGTGAAGAGAATGTTGTTTGAGAGAGATGTGGAAGCCTAAACCCCATCAGTTGAAAAGCTTTTGTTGGCTGCCATAGACGGATCAAAGTTATGTTGCTGTTTTAGCCTGGGACATCACAACCACCAGAAAGTTCCTTGCTTTTGCATGGGGAACTGAGCAGAAAAATCGGGGACACTGAGAGGCAGAAGAGGGACAAGGTAGAGAGACATTATGTCAGCACATCTACTCTTTTCTCGTAAGAAGTCAACATCTGCAGGTTGGTCCAAAACAGAAAGGAATAAGAATTCCAGAAGGTTATGTGAAAAGCCCTTAGATATATTCTGTCTTTTATGGCGGGACAGGGAGGAATAGATTTTGGATTGCATAAATCCTTTTGTCTGCAGGGGAAAGAAAGGTTGTTGGGGGGAAAAAAAAAAAAAGCAAAAACGTAGTGAGGAATGATCAGCAGACTCTTGCTAATTTTTAGTAGCACTGTAAATTAGGCCTTGTTTTCTTTAGGTGACTTGCGTTGGTAGTGGGTGACATTAGTGCTTTATTAAACTTGCCGTGCTGAGAAGCTCATCGGTTTAGTGTAGCTAATAATAATACCTTAATCGAGAAACAGAAGGTGGGATAACTCGGCATCAGAAATTGGAATGCAGAAATAGTCGCTGCTAGTTGAACTAAAAATACACAACAGCATAACCCTCCGACTACAGCAGCACATGCTGAACACGCAATGGGCTCTGGCGGCAGGGGAACGGGAATGGCTTTCCTTTGTTTTTGGCAGCTGCTAGATCAGCAGTGGTCTGTGGTGACCTGCTTGTGTGACCGCCAAACTCTACCTCAGGTGTTCAAGAGCCCTCGTAGCAAGTTAATTAGTATCTTTGGCAAGTTAATCATTCTCCAGAGCCATAAACGGACTATACAGGGTGAAACAGACTACGTAGGATGACTTGGGAAGCCAGTTTGTCCTAGGGTGGGACTATGTGATCATGGTAGCACCCGACGAGGTGGGAGTGACCTGCAGCAGGGACAGGGATGTAACCATGGCTACTCTGTTCCTCTGCTCCATGCTCCTGCTTGGGAATAAACAACAGATGTCAAGATCCCTGCTGAATTATGATCCTTGGAGTTTTCGCTGCACAAGGGTTATTTGTGCTCAGAGATTTATCTGTTTTTCTCTACAGCCTCCTAAGGCATACCCAACCTCTTAACTTGGGCTTTACAAGGATCAAATTTGATTTAGTATGTACATGTTTTTTCTGCTCTGAGCTTTGAAGTCTCTGTGACAGTAAGTTAAGAGTGGCCCAGATGTGGTGGTGATGGGGAACCCTGAAATAGGTTAGTTAGATTAAATTATGACACATCTAATGCGAGAACCTCTAGTGCAACATGGAGTATCTGATACATTGTCAGATGGTCGATCAAAGGTGAGAGACACACTGTAGATGAAGAAAGGTGCTCAATGAAAAAAGGGAGTTAACTGATTGTGTTGGGCACAAGTGATGAGACATTGTCTCCAGATAAAGGACACAAACACAACATAGTCCTGAAAAACTGCAGATAAGAAGCAAAGGCTGAATGCTCTAATTTGAAATTCCTGCATTATATGTACTAAAACCCTGGCTGTGGTGGGAATCCTTCACGGGTTTGAATACAGAGACAACTGGCTGGGATAGGAGTGGGCAGGGGTATGACTGTAGCTACCTTGGTCACCACACCTGCAGGCAGGAGGAATACAGGTGGCTGCATCAGCGCTCCTGTCTCACTTCCCCTCCCAAAGTCAGTTGTCTGCTTACCATACAAGCAAAGGTGCTTCCCACAGAGAAGAAAATGACAATATATTGTATGAAGAAATTTAGCTAACAGAACTGTTTTTAAAAGATTGAACCTAGACATAAGCCCTTTCCTCTGAGCTCTTCTTCTGCCTATTTTCCTTCTGTGCTGTATTACAACCAGTAAATCCAAGGGCATCAGTGTCCCTTGTGTCTCATCTGAGACTCTTTGGAGTCATGGGGATCAGCTGTAGACAGGCTGGGTAAAGCACAGAGGTCATTTCTCTTGCGCTAGGTGCCTCTTGTGTGGACTTCTCTGGGCTGAGATTACTCTAGATAAAGGGAGCACCAGGAATGACAAGCCTGCTTACCTGTCCTTCTTAGCCAGTCTTAGCTTCTTTCTGGGACCACCATTCTACGTACTCTTTGATGAAATGAATAGCAAAAAGCCGTTTTTGTTCATAGGATAATTCAAGTTGGAAGGGACCTCTATTCCAATCACCTGCTCAAATCAGGGTCACCTGAGAGCTCAGACCAACTTTCTCAGGGTTTTATCCATTCCAGCTTTTTACCCATCTGTAACGAAAAGTGGGTGGCTTGTAAAAGCTTTTGAATTGTCAGGACTAGGGTCAGCAGGAGCTTTCAGAGAGAGATTGTTTTGAGAGAGAGAGAGATCTGACAGCACGTGCAAAGAACATTTCCATGAGGGCTTCTGACCGTGGAGATACCCAGAGGAAGCGGGCCGTGACTCTGAAAGGAGAGCTCCATGCAGAGCATGACAGAGGTGAAGATGAACTTATCAAAAGCATCCTTGGGCTGTCAAGGGCAGGTTTATTCCTAGGCATAAATGGTTTCCTCTGGGGACTTGTGGAATATGTGTTGCCAGGGGGAAAGAGCTGACGTTTATAGTGAAATGGGTCTGGCTTGCCCTGCTTCTGTACATGGCAGATTACTGTTCTGGGAGATAAGGCCTCAGGTCAGTGATTTAATTATGTCTGGTTTGGAGACCTTTTACCGTACCTGAGATAACTCAAGGCTTAAAGGATGGCTTTTGGAAGAATCATCTGTTCAACAGCAATAATCACCAATTACTAAGAAAAGATCACCTTACTTAGTCATTTTCCACTTATCCCATCTTCCCACCAAGAGCTCAGTTTATAAAAGCTTTGCTTCCAGGACTAGTGCACTGATAATCAGAAACGTCTCATTGTAAGAACATTCAGAAAAAGAGTTTGAGGACCAATTATATAAATGTTTCCTCTTTTGTAAAACAGCTTGGGACTTGTAAACATACTGGGTCCACGTTTCTCTAAATAATTCATCATGATGAATTATTTAGTATGTAAGCTGTGTTTTACGCAAGGAAATGCTTTTCTTAATGTGAAGGAAATATAGATATTTTAGATAATTTTGAAAGAAGTAGCTGCCGTTTCACTATTTTTCTTCTGTCTACATTGCAATTGATTTTTGTCATGCGTGTGTTCTTTGGGAGCTGCTGACACAGGATCTATAGCATGTTAATGTGACTTCTTTGGTAGCAAAAATCACAAAGCCTTTCAGCAGAATAAGTCTTATCAGAAGTCTAGGAGTCCACTTCCTATTGTAGATGTGCAAAGGGCATATTTTAGAATCATTGTTTATTTTCCAGGTGAAATTGGGGATGACGACTTCAATCCATAGGGGAGGAGTAAAGGTGAATGAATGCTGTTACCGATGGAGTCTTTTGTACAATGCTTCCATTTTTGAGCCTCATTTGTGACATTAACTTGAATTTTGTTTTCTTTTTTTTTTATATTTGGATAATTCTCTTGCATTTTCTTTTCTCTCCCCTTCCTTTTCCTCCTTCAACAACAGATAGTTTGAAGACAGCATGAATGAAACAAAATGTTGGCATGGTCTAGCTGGATTTCCTGACAAGATAAACATTTAGTTAAATGTGAGACATATGCCTTAGTGTGTGACTGTAATTTTATAAGTTCTTTTATGTGTTATGGTTGGCAACAGAATCCCTGTAGCCTATTCTGGCTAGAAAGAACAGTATTGCTTAGTCTTAAGACAAACACACGATCTAAAATGGGTATATACCACTAGCTATACCGTGTGAGTGGTGGAGCGGATCTTGGTTATGAGTAGTTTCCATTCCAATACATGTTATAAATGGAGATGTTTATTCAGCCATGGTGCATTTGTGATAGGGATGATGGTCTCATTATGAGTGTTCCTCTTTTCTGCTTTCATCCCACCTTTGGTGTTTAATTGACTGGAGGCAATGCAGCTCCATTTACTCCCACTATGGAGTACAGACTTGCATTGGGTGAGAATATTTCCTCTGATGGTTGCACGGGTGCAAAATTGGAGGGATATTGGCTCCAGCTCATCCTGTGAGACGTTAGTATGTGCAGCCAGACCACTGGAGAGAGGATGAACGCATGCCCCTCCCCACCTGCCTCGATTTTGGGGACCAGTCACACAATCTGGAGGCTCTTTGAACTGCAATGAAGTTTGCTCATCCTCTCTCACCTTTTTATGCAAGGATCTCCATACAGAAATGCTGTTGCTAGTTCATGTACGGGAAGATACAGGCCCATGAGTGTTTGCATTTTATATGAGATCCTGGTCACGGGTGGAATTTAATGCACTTTAGTGATCTGTAGTGGAGTCAAATTCATCCAAAGTAACTGCCAGCTTTATTTTTTGTTGTTGTTGACAGGGCAGAGAAACAGATATTTCTAAGGCACTACACAGACAACTTTTTAAAATGCCTGGTTTGGGATAGAAAGGTCATGCTCCAACTTTGTCTCCACTGTCTAAATGGGACCTGAACCAATAGCTGAGAAACAGCCACTTACAACATAGATGTCTGTCATTCTACCAAGTGCTTCCAACCTTATTTAATTTCAAAATATGGAACAGACTATGGACATCCTGAGCCTTATCCCTCTTCTCCAGGCACCATTGTCACTTGTTTGTATGTTTCCTGAGATGTGTGGCACAATGATCTTTTTTGTATGAGGGATCATATGCAGGCCTCCAGCCTGTCATTCAGGTTTCCAATCTGATGTGGTATTTGGCATTGCAAGACCAATTTTCCTCTGATCTGCCTTTGCGTTCCTCTGTATGATGTCCCACTTTGGACTCTTGGCTGGTTGTTGCACTGCCACAGTGAAAGAACGGTGAAGCAGCCCCTAGTGTTGCTTCACATAGCGTATACTGAAGGCTTTTAGTCGTAAGATGTAGTCAGGGAACAAGCAGCATATTTGACAAAAAAAGTAGCATGTTTGGAAAGTGCATTTGATCTTCAAGAATGCAAAACCCATGAGCCAGCTTGGATAACAGAAGCACTATAACTGCCTTAGCCTGGTGCCCAGCTGCACCAGGACCTCACTGGGATCCACACCTGTTTGTCTGGTAGGGTGCTTTAGCCCAAGCAGAGCAGCATCCTTGACGTTTTGGGCCCCTCACTGCAAGAAGGAAATTGAGGTGCTGGAGTGTGACCAAAGAGAGGCAACGAAGGTGGTGAAGGGTCTAGAGCCCAAGTCTTATGAGGAGCGGTTGAGGGAACTGGGGAACTTGTTTAGCCTGGAGAAAAGGAGGCTGAGGGGAGACCTTATCACTCTCTACAGCTACCTGAAAGGAGGTTGTAGTAAGGTGGGTGTCAGTCTCTCTCTTGTCCTATTAGCAAGTGATAGGACAAGAGGAAATGGCCTCAAGCTGCTCCAGGGGAGGTTTAGATTGGATATTAGGAAAAAATTCTTCACTGAAAGGGTTGTCAGTCATTGGAACAGGCTGCCCAGGGAAGTGGTTGAGTCACCATCCCTGGAGGTATTTAAAACATGTGTAGATGTGGTGCTTAGGGACATGGTTTAGTGTTTTGACTTGGCAGTGCTAGGTTAACGGTTAGACTTAATGATCTTAAAGGTCTTTTCCAACTAAAATGATTCTGTGATTCTATGATCCTTTCCTTGCCCCTGACAGAGCTTGTTCAGAGATAGCTTAAGCACACCTCTGCAGTGGTTCAGATATGCAGTACCCTTTGTTTGAAGGAGTAATTTAGTGCTTTGTGTGGGTGCATTTATGGGAACACAGAGCTTCTCTTAAGGAAATATGCATGTTTCTGATATTTGCAGATGTTATGGCTGCACATTAAGAGGAGATTTAAAAAAAAAAGGACATTTTGGTGGATGAAATCTCCATTATTCACCAGCAGTTCTTTGCAGACCACACTTTTATTGAGAATATCTTATTTGTACCTTAATAGGTTTTACTGTGTGGGGAGAGAAGAAGGGTTGGAATTTGATTCCCAAAGGCATGAAGTATGTCTGATAGTAAGCAAATCAACAACCTTATGAAAAGAATTGCACCTTAAGGCTCTGTTCCTACAACTGCTATCAGAGCAACAATGAGCCATGCTGAGCCTTGGCCCTTGTTGCCTTCTTCAGGACTCCCACTTGGACTTTTGTCAATCTGGAGCATAAACTTCTAATGTGGTTGTAGACTCTTCCTGGCTTATTCACAGCAAGTCTTTCTGACTCTGGTTGAAGTCAAGGAGAGCAGCAGTACAATGCTGGATGAATATCTAAAGCCTGAGGTGTGTAGAATTGAGAAAAAAATGAAAAATCCAGACAGCAAACTAGACCCCAGACCCATGCCTGTCTTCCCCCACCCAAGCACAGACTTGTCAACCTGGATGATGTTTGTAAAGTACAGTCAATGTGCCTCCATCTCCAGCTCCCCTGGTGCTGAGTGCCATACTTCATACATCAGCTGTTCTCTGGCTGGGGGATGTACTGTGCTGGTCCAACCTGTGGTGCCCTCACCAACTGTGGCCCGTGGTATGGGAAGGCTGAGATGCTTTGCTGCTGCAATTGCTGGCGTGAGTGGCTACAGCTGCTGGTGATAGTTGTGTTCCAGACATTGCTGACAACATGTTGAGAAGACAACTTAAATGCTTGTTTTCTTCTCTCTCCACCATTGTGCAATGTAGTACATGATCTTGCACAACTGCTATTCACTTGTCTTCTGTGGTTGCTCTGGTAGGATTTGCAGGTCAGGTGGGTGGGTTCTCAACAGGAACCTAAACTATTCGTTTAAAAATTTTGTCTCTTCCAGTCTGTAGCAATGGAACTGCTGAGAAAGAATGTAAACTCTTTCCTTTTAATTTTAAGAACAATATTTATCTCATTTTGTTTATGAATCTTTGTCAAATCTCTGCAAATCTACTATAAGCCCCAAATCAGTGTTGAATACATCGTTTTTCTCCAGATCATTGGTTTAATGATCAACAAAGTAATAAAGATGGTAGAAAATGCAGAATTATTAT
Source organism: Grus americana (assembly GCF_028858705.1). NCBI lineage: Eukaryota > Metazoa > Chordata > Aves > Gruiformes > Gruidae > Grus > Grus americana. Next base: position 6,242,221 of record NC_072853.1, read on the forward strand.
GCTTAGGTGGGACTTGTGGAAACTTAACAAAGCTGTATGAAGGAAAATGAAATTCTCTGTTGATGAATACAAAGTAATGTACAATGGAAAGAAGTAACTTGAATGATTCATTGCCCTTGCTGGGTTCTAAATAAATTTTCAGCACTTGAGGAGAGATCCTCCAGAAAGCCTTTCTACATGTATGGTAATCTTGGGAAATAAAATCCTCTGTGAATAAATAGAATATTTAGTGCATAAGAACTGGGAAGAGGATTATTTCTGAATGTAAGAATTCATCTTTTTTTTTTTTTTTTTTTTCCCCTGCAGTGAACTATTTGTCAATTAAAAAATATTTTCACTTAAATTAACATCAACCTGTGGGAAGTATTAATCTTCTAAAATTTGTTTTGGGAAAAAGCTGGAAATTAAGTGTTCTGTAATCCTATTGGAAAGCTCAGGGTTTATTTTGTTTTCAAATGCCTTTTTTTAATTTCAGATTGCAATTGTTTTAGAACAAAAAGCTATTTAGGTTCAAAAAAACCCAAAACCTCAAAAGGAAATGTGCTGATTTACTGAAACATAGTGTTTCAGATCCATCAAAATATTTTTATTTCTGTCAAAAAATGCTATTTTGTGGGAAATATAGGGTTTTCATTTTGAGTCTGAACAGAAATATTCACCAACTCACAGTCAGAGAATTGCTTGCTATAGGTCCCATGGGTGTGCTCTCCAAAACATTGCAATGCCTTACCAGAAGCATGGCATCTCCTAAAATAGTGCATTTTTATCTGGCCATTGTCTCCTATGGAGTCCATATCATAAGTAGGATTTCTTTGTTATACAAATTTCTTTGTTATACAGAAATGAAACCTCTCCCAGTGCAAATTGTAATGGTTGCTCCTTGTCTTCTCCATGTGGTTCCTTGTGAAGAGGAACCTCTTCATAGCTGCCCTTTAAGTACTGCAATACTGTGATGAGGTCTCCTCTGGCCCTGCTCTGACTGAAGGTCAGGTCTTTTCTCCCTCAAGAAGAACACACCTCCTTCAGTCTTTCCTCACAGGGCAGGTGATCTAGCCCTGCTTTGATCATCTTCATGGCCCTCTTTTGGACCCTCTCTCCAGTCTGTCCATGTCTTTCTTGAATTGTGGGGACCAGAACTGGACAGAGTACTCCAGCTGTGGCCTGACAAACGCTGATTAGTGGGCCAATCCCGTCTCCGTCTTTGATGGTAATACCCCTGCGGATGAAGAATACCAGAATGCAATTTGTCTTTGTTGCTGCAGCAGCACACTGCTGACTCCTGTTCAGCCGCTTGTCCACCAGGACCCCCAGGTCCCTTTCAGCAAGGCTGCTCCCCAGACACACAGGTCCCAGCCTGTACTGGGCTCTTTGGTTCTGTCATCCCAGGTGCAGGACTTTGCACTTGTCTTTGTTAAACTTCATATAGTTTTTGCTAGCCCACTCTTCCAGCCTGTCCAGGTCTCTCTGTAAGATGGCTCTCCCTTCTGACGTGTCCATCTCACCACCCAGTTTAGTGTCATCAGCAAACTTGGTGAGGGTGCTGTCAATCTGATCGTCCAGGTCATTTATGGAGATGTTGAACAGCGTGGTGCCCAGTCTGAATCCCTGGGGGACCTCACATGTGACAGGCTGCTGGCCTGAGAAAAACCATTGATCACCACTCTCTGTTAGCCAATTTCCTACCCATCTTGCAGACCACCCATCCAGTCTGTATCTTGCCAGTTTGTCTCATATATAAGGTTTGCCTAGTTTGACATTACAGGATTATTTTTACTTTTCATTGAAACCTCTATCATTGGTCTTGCTATTGCATATCTGCATGCCAGATTTGTCTCTAGTACTCTGAAGTCAAAAGGTGAACTCTGACATCTATTTCTTGGTTCATAAATCCCTATCCATATGTAGAGATGTTTGTGGTTTATTATTTTTTCCAGTGCTGAAATTGCTAGGTCATTGTGCACATAACACTAGACTTTAGTACATAGAATGCTATCTGTATTTTGCTTTGCTTTTTAAATGTCAGAGTGCCTTCCTTGCTAAAAGCATTCAGAAAGCTTGGTTTTGCTGCTGCATACTGTGTTATGCAAGATTTTTTTTTTAAAAAAAAACCCCAAACCCAAACCTGTTAATTAACTTTCTCAGCACTTCTTTTTTTTTTTTCTTTTTTTTTTTTTTAAATGAGAATTCCATTTGTTCAATGTGTAGAAAATAAGAATAGAGAACTCTATACTGAAAATGGAGGGGAGGAAGTATAAAGGCACTGTAGAATGCCAACGCTCAGTATATACACAGAGAAATAAGATGCTTGTAATAACAGAAAACAAAACTGAAAACAATTTTTTCTTTTCCACCTGCATGGTGAAGTTGTCCTATAATAAATTATTAGCAATCTCTTCTTCAGGGCTCAAAGGAGACTCATCTGCTTTACCACAGTAGATTAAAACATTCAGTGTCTTTCTCAAGAAAAATCCCCAATGTGCCATAGTAGGATTTAATATTTGCCATTATTGTGTAGCTGTGATTGTAAAAGGCAGTTGTTAAAAACCGCAGTGTTCATGATGGCATGTTTAAAACAGGAAGGCTAAAGGTAGCAAAACTCCATATGCATTTTTCTTTCTTTTTTTTTCCCCCTTCACAGCTTGTCCCTTCTCTTCTCCCTCTTTGCCAGCATCTTCTTTTACCTCCTCTAGGTCACATGTAGGATGGAGGCAGTTACGTAAAATAGCTTGCAATATAATTGAATTCTCGTAATGCTTGGGTCCTCTCTTATCTCCGTGTCCCCATACAGCAGATTGCCGCAGAAACAAGGGATGTTGTCACATAACCACTTTCCTGCAATTGTGTTGTGCCATTACTGCTTCGTGCTAATCTGCTCAGGCATAATTCCCTGAGTGGAACAGGTCCTGACTTCAGTGGTGCTTCTGCACATAATAGGGTTGGCCTGCTCACCTCCAGTTTCGTGGACACGTGCTGACCATTGCCTCCTGCTGACTTGCCCTCAGCTCCTCTGTCCTCGTTGCCATTGTCCCTGCATGGGAACTTGCCACATTTCTGTTTCATCTCATAGTTAAGCCCAGCAAACCCATTAGCCAAGGTAGAGAGCTGTGCTGACCTGTCTCTGGTTTTGGAGAGTAGCTCCTCCCTTTCCTCCCTCCCTTACCCTCAACATTCAATCTCTTTCTTCTCCCCTTTTGTCCTGTTTGGGAAGGATGATCTTGAGATGAGTCTATCCTTGTGCTTGTCTAATAAGAGATGCTCAACTCCTTCCCTCCTTTGGCTTGGTGTGTCTATCTTTGGGAAGTAGAATGTGAGTTATGCATCCTGGAAGCTTGTTCAGCTCTGAGGATGGAACAGGTCCCTGAAAGCAATTGAAGTGATGCAGAATTAAATACCATATTTTTACTGGCATCTGTAGCCCCTTCATCTTAGGTGGGCTTGAGATTACTGTATTTTCTGGTAAAACATGCTAGATCATCCATGTTCTTCCTTTCATTCACTGACTTCCCTATCCATACCTTCATCCCCTTTCCTTGCAACCTATAACCAATCTCTGTTTCTTAAAAATCTCAGCATCTTTCCATAGGAAGGGGGTTTTCTTTCCCATCTCTCTGTCTTCTATAGAGTTCTAACCATCCAGACCCCCTGTTCCAGGGAGGTGACCAGTTTTCCCAGGTAAGACCATGTTCTTATCTCTGTTGCCATCTGTCTTCTGGAAGGACCCAATCCTCTTCTAACTCAGGGAAAGAAGAGAAAGAAAATGGCAATCTTTAAAATTGTTCCTCTCTAAATGGTCGCAACTGTCTATGAAGGCTACATCTACTGTGCGATCAGCTAATAAACTCCTTGAACGGGTCTCTGAAGTCTGTATTAGAAGTGGATGAGTCATAGTTGCACCAGCTGATTGCAAATAAATGGGTGGGAGGGGAATCAGCCCTGTACTTTGTACTGGCAAGGTATGAATAAAGAGCTATCAGCAGGCCTGGGAAATGAGAGGGGTGAGTTTGGACTGGCAGCTCTGCAGCAGGGAGGTGGAGGCAACCAAGCGCTTGTCAAAGAGGAAAGCCTGAGCTTTTAAGTTAAATCACATCTTGAAAGAACCCATCCAAACGATGGAAGTGGGAGATCAGCAGAGGATCGGTCAGGCTGTAAAGCTATGTGTTTTAGAGCACGCAGTGTAGGATTTGATGGTGTTGGGTTGACAGTTGGACTTGATGATCCTAGAGGTCTTTTCCAACCTTAAAGATTCTATGATTCTATGATTTAGTTTCTGCACCTTGGTCTGATTACTTGTATGTAGCTCCTTCAAGACCAACGTTTGGAATAGCAACGCTCTGTGATTTGAATCAAATCAGAAAACATGTTCACGTGTTTAAGATCAATGTGATGAAATTATCTGCATCCACGGCCTGCTACAGACAAAGACTCTAGATGCAAAAGTCAGTTCTGAACCCAGGTCTGAGCCTAGGATTTGGTAAAATTATGTCAGAGGGTCCTTGCTTGCCTTCAAGTTCTTGCAGAGGCTAGGGTGTGTTATGTTTGATTTGCAGCAAAACTGCAGCTTTTTTTTTTTTTGTGTGAGGAAAACCCAGAATGAAGGAAAACTGGGAAAAGTATTTCGTACACCCCACTGCAGCAAAACACCCTGCCTTTCCACATATCGCTGCTCAGCCTCACTGCTGTTCGTGTGTTACAGCACTAGGTCAGAAGAGGTTTGTCAGCCTGCGAAGATAAGTCTTGGCTGTAGTTGCTTTCCGAGACTCAGTGGGAATTACCATCTGTGTGGGCAACATCTTCTGCAAACGCTGCCCCACTGGTGGATGAGGCTTCTTGTGGGTCATAAAAGCATGAGGCAGTTTGCCATGTTCCACTGAAAATGGCTGTTTGTGAGATTTGTATTTTTTAAAGATAAATGCAGCCAAAAGGATTTACAGGATTAGTGTTTACAGATGGTAATATTCAAGAGTGATGGGGAGGGTGAGGCACAGGACTCAGAAGATACAGATATTTTGTCACTGAATGTAGTCTTAAGCAAGTCAGTTCCGCTTATCTTGGAAAATTCACCCAGCCTAGACCAGGTACGGTGTTTTCTGCCCTGTCTGAGGAGATAAGGCGGGAGATATAACCTTTTTGGGCCCATCTTGCTTGTGTTTTTGAGATGTCATCTGACTTTTTCAGGTGTGTATATTGGCTTGCTGCTTTCAGCATGTCATAGAATAGACAAAGCAGGATACAGTCTTGCAGGTGGACAGGGGTGGATGGAGAGTCGTGAGTTAGGTTTAACATGCATTTCATATTGGGAAAATAAGAAACTATGGACAACTCATTCCTGGAGGATGAAGACAGTATGAGAATGTGGTCTCCTTGCAGTATGAAAAAACAATCCACCTGGCCAATCTAGTTAAAAACCCAACATTCTAGGGCAGGTTAAAACAATTCAGCCAGACACATCATCAATAACTGATTATTTGCAGCTAAAATTAGACCTGGAATTGGCGTTTTGTATCTTAATTAAAACAAAGCTATCTTTATCAATAAGCTATGACAACTTTGAGCAGACATTTCCTAGTGAATGTTAATCCCTCAGTCTCTTTTGATTAGTAGATGGGATTACATTAAAATCGATCCTCCTCCCGAGGTCCATTTGTGTGCTCGCTCTCAGTATTGAATTACGTAGCTGGCCTCACGCCAGGCACAGGTCCCCCATCGGGACAATGAAATCACAGCCGCAGTGATGCTCATTTGTGTTTTACAGTATGCCATTTATTTATTACAAAAGGCTCGGGAGACTTAACGCCTTGGTGAGATATTATCTTAGGCTTCAGATCTCTGTCAAACCTTATTACTCTCTCTTCAGTTCGGTTTGCACATAACTGGCTTTTGAAGATAGGAGGAGAAAGGGTAAGGAAGAAAAACAATGTCTTATTTAAAATTTAGCTTTAGTGAGATTTCCCCAGCTACACAGGCTAATCTGAGGGAATTGTTGAGTTTCAGCCTGGGACAAAACGTCACTGGAGGAGCTCAGAGAAACAGGCATCGATTTGGAAGTGTGTGGATCTTGTAAAAAAGATGAGCCCCTCTGGCTCATAATTGAGCTTTGGACAGCAGAGTCCTCAAAGAAGTTGTCCCTAAATTGTGCTGACCTGTTGTAATTCTTCTCTGAGGGTCCCTGTGAAGCTGGTGGGATTCAATGACATGGTCCTTACTGAATTCAGGAGCAGAGAAGTCCATTGTCTTTGTTTTCTTTTTCAATGTTGTTTCTTAGAAATTTAGAGTAATTAAAGTTATGAACAATTCTTCCTAGGGAAATTGAAAAAGCTTCATAAAAAGTAACAGAGAAGAGCTGTTGACAGTCTGGAAAGTGTAAGAGCTGGACAGCTTTCCATTTAACTCCCTCCCACCTTTTCCATCTGTAGCTCTTGTCATCAGTCAGCGAGCCAGCCAGGAGACGGTGATAGCTAAATGGTGTGCATTCCCTTAAGAGTCGAGATTACATCTTTCCTTTCCTCTCTGATATCCTTTAATAGTCAGCTTTTATAAAGTGTGCTGTGTTCCTTGACTGGTGCAGTTGTGACCTGGAAGCTATCTTCCAACACCTGACTGGTTCACTTGGAGTTATACGAGCATCTTGTGAGAGCATGAACTGATCTCTTAACCGAGCCACTAAGCATAATTCTGAGCCTGCCAAGGCTCAAATGTGAAGTGGAAACATATATATGATTTAGGCAGGAAATACAGAAATTATGGGATTCCTTACACTGTTGTAAACAATATTCTGTATCACTTTGCTTATGTGAGTTGGCATTTCTCACAGAATTAATGCTCTGTGATAGCACCGAGAAGGATGCTGTGCCTGACTTGAATGGAAGTACTGTGGGTTGCGAGTGACTGATGTTCCTTGAAATGAGGAATACAAGAGACTCTGGATAGCAGACTAATTAGGTAGCTTGTTTATTTTTCAAGGAAGGTGTCATTGTCACAATTGGTATCAAATGGAGAAGAGGATTCAGTTATTCACTGTCTTGGATCTGTTTATTCTTAGATTTGCAGGTTTGTCTTTGAATACCTGGAGATGTGGTGGTAAGAGCTTCAGAGGAAGAAAGATGGACACAATACCTTGTTATATTTTGTAGCAGTGAATCTCTGGTGAAGAGTCACCTTGAATGCATGTTAAATTTTATTTATTTATTTATTTATTTGTTTGTTTGTTTGTTTATTGTGATAGCAATACCCAGGGGTCAGGGTAAATAGTTTATCATCTTTGCTTGTGCTTCAGCCAATATTTCACCTGTAACCACCCCAAGTTGTCCAAATATTTTAACTGCTACAGCATTGTGTGTTTCTCAAATCTATACCGAAATTTGGGAGGTGGGACGTAGGTGCTAAATGTTTATTTTTTTACTGTGATCTTTCCACTCATGAAATAGCAGTCTTAATTAGACTGGTTAAGACACAGAAATGCTAACAAGCTTTGCCAGGTGAAGTTGATGATGATAATTCTGCCTTGGAATGACAACATGAACACGAACATAAGTAGCTTTAAACCAGCCTACTCTTTTTGTAGTGTGCTGAGGCAAGAAACTTCCAGCGCAAAATTGAAAAAGAAACATAGGATACCTTCAGTAGTATGAGATTGAATAAAAAAACCCGGCTGATTGATTTACTTCAAATGTCTTCGTAAAGCTGTGGGGAAGCTGCATAATCCATTTTCTGTTTTATTTGGGCATCTGCAGCGTAAAAAATGGCTTCTTCATGCTGCTGTTTTCCTGCAGAATCAGGGCCTTTGCACTCCGTGTCTCCAAAGATGCTATGGTGTAGGTTTGAGTCGTGTTTTCTTGAGAACTGCATCATCTGAATCTGTTCAGGGTAGTCTATCACAATAGCTGATCAAAAAATGAGAAATGATGAATAATCCTTTGTATTTCAGAGTGTTTCTTCGATCTCACGTGGCTGAATCTCTTTATGTGAAGGATTGTTTTGTTTCATTTAATTTTCCTAGATTTTAGTGGCTTTCTCCCAACACAAAGAAATCTTGTGCTAAGAAAACCACTTCTATTTTTTGCCTACCTAACTGCATGCAAGCTGGAAGTTTCTTCTTACTGCAGCAAGCTCCTTACTGTTGTAATGAGCCTTAGAGACTCTTGGGTTTCCATGTACCCAAGCTCTATGGCTGCACTCCACATGCTTGTACGACCAGAAGTGGCTGTTTACCCATAATGCTTCAAATACTGTTTTTCAGCTCAATGATTTATTTTGGGGATTGGGGAGAGGCTGCGGATCTTTTTGCCACAAAAATCAAATAAACGAGTAGATGTATGCATATTTTTGAAAGCAAACTGAGCTGTTGCTTAAATTTGTTTAATTTTACTAGAAATGTGAGGAAACGTGTTTTGGGAGCAATCAATCCAGTGGTGCCAACTCAGTATTTGACAGACAACATGAAGAAATATCACAAAGCAAAGCAGAGTGATTTGGGGTGTAGCGTGGGTAGAAAAGCCTAATCCCCTGAAGATTTGCTTGCTTGGGTTTAGGCACAGGTTTGTACCATTAATCTGGACTCTCTCTACCCTGGGTATTGTGCCTCTAAAATCAGGCTAGGCTGCAAGTGAACTTGAGCTGCTGTGCATTCAGGTTGAACTCAGTTTCAAGTTTTGTCTGGAAAAGCTGATTTTCTTTTCTTAGGTGTTGCAAACAAGTTCCCTGTACAAATCCTCTGTACACAACCAATTTTTGCACATTGTACTGGAAGAGAACAAATAAGGCAAGTCATATTGCCTTTAATTGGTATTTTTTCATTAGTAGAAGGATGATTTTACTCGATTTCTTGTCTGGAGAGACAACATTTTAGTTGAGCTCTCCGGTTTGACGTAAAGAATAGATGAATATCTTTGGGATTTCTCAACCCGGTAGACCACAGTATATAATTCCCTTATACCTTTTTTACAGTGTATGAGCTACAGTAATGCTGTTCTTCCTCCATCAGTGATGCAAATCGTTAATGACTCTGCGGTGAGCCAGGCTGATCCCTGCCCAAGTCACTCCTTGCTGCAGGTCACTGTCCTCTGTTGATCGATGCAGAAGGAGGTGGTAGCACTTTGTGGTCAATTAATTGTCAAAGTGACTCTAATGATATTGGTGTATATGAGACAAAGTAAAGAGTTCAGGGCCTGCTTTGAACCAGAAATTAAGTCTGATTTGCGCTATGAGTATATTCACTGCCACCTATGATCATGGAGAAAATTTAAAGGGTTTCCACTAGTTATGGCTATTTTAAGCTATTGGAACTGATCTCCAGGCATGGAAGCAGAGAAGCTGCTGCTTCACACCTGCCTTCCCCCTACAATATTGCTAAAGCACCTGAGATGGACGCAGCCAATGATTCCAGTCATTCATTGCATGTAGATAAGGTGACTTCTTGAAAAATAAATCTGCTTTCCTAGAATGACCTGCTGGTGCCCAAACTAGAAAAATATCAACATGAAAGTTGGTTTCTCAAGACAGGGACCCTCTGAAGTCAGGGAAAGGTGTTTATTGGCTTGAAAAAGACCAGCATTTCACCTGCTAATTTTTCAGAATTAAGCCTTCTCAAGCTTACTGCTGTGCAATCAATAGCTGCTGCAAGAACAGTATCCACAGATGGAGGATGAATAGCTCTGTAGCGATTTCAGATATGAAATTCTGGTTTTCAGTTTATCTGCATCTAGCAATTTCTTAATTATAGTACCCAGCACTTACAGCTATTTACCTCTTCAAAACACTGCACAATTATTAACAAATTAATTGCTGCTTCATTGCCCTGTGAAATATCCTGATAGTTATCTGATTATCTGGTCCTTGAGTAAATGAGAATAACCATACTGGTTATAAGACTAGGTCACACATGGTAGAAAATGCAAAGAAATTTTTGCGAAGTGCGGACACCGAGAGCACCCATTATGAATATTTGTACTGCAAAGTTTATTCAGTACTGCAGTACAATACCTGCATTGTGGCAGATGATGGGGAGAACAGGAAAAATGAAGGGAAGTTTGTTCAGTCATGGGAGCAAAGAAGCTTCTTCTGTTCATATGGGAATCCACCGTGGTGGGAGTGCTGCTTAACAGGCAGAGGACTATCATCTTTGCAAGCTCCTCCTGAGAAACAGGAAAGGAAATGCTATGGATGAAAGGAATAATGTCTGAAGTATTGCAATTGGAGGGGCTATAGGTGGACAGAAAATCTGAACTGCCTTTTTCAGAAAGGGGAGCTTCCATTTCATTGATATTCTTTCTTTGCCTTCTACATATTTAAGTACTTACTTCTAAGAAAATATGTTCTAACGTGAGGATTAATTAGACTGTTAACCACATTTATCTCCTTTACACAAGAGATCATTCCCTGATGAGGGGGAAAAAGGGATGTTTTATAACGAGAAATGAAAATATGGCAATTTAGGGAATTAACATAGTGTAGTGGCTGACGCAAATGTTTTTCTATTTATAAGACTAAATATGTTCGGCTGTCAGAGCCTCGAGAGCTAAATGCTGGGAATGATGGACCCCTAGTGCCAAGGCTGTACAACAGGCAAGGGGAAAAGTTGTTTGCTGAGAGCAAAGAAGAGATCTAAATGACATGGGAATTTTTCAGTGCCTACTAAAGCTCCGATTTCTGTACCCCCCTTACAAAGTCTACAAGTTTTAAAATGCAGATGCACCTATTTAAATGTATTGATCACATTTAGGCATCTTCAGGACTTCCCATGATAAATTTTCTTAGACTTTTTGGGACTGAGGTATGCGTTTAGCCTTTGTGAGCGATGATGGGAGGATATTTAGACTGTCGGCATGAAAAGGCAGCTTACCTGTAATAGTTTTCTTATGCTTCCTTCCCGTGTTGTATAATGGATCCATGCTGATTCAGGTTAATAAAACGAGGAGATTAGAAATCACCAGTTGCCTTGTGAAGGATGCAACCATACACTTGAAAGAAATAGACTTCCTTTATGTCCGTTTGGCCTCCGAGGCACTAGGAGAAAGCTATACATTCCTGTTTGAAAATGGCCCTCCCTTCTTTTTTGGACTGTCGCCAACGTGTTGTGTGAATCACAGCTTTGAATTACAAAGGTTCCTAAGGCAAGTGGGTTTGGATGGTGCCCTGTCAATTTGACGCTGCGCACACAATTAAATTCTTCCTGGTGATATAGTCCTGCAGGGTGACACTTTTAGACTGCAGCTTCATTTGAGTTTCCTCCGTAGTTTATTTGTGCTCATCTCAGGATCACATTTCAACGGTTTTGGAGTCTCAGAGAAATTGAAGATCCAAAGTTTGCAAAGGAACAAGGGATAAGCCCTCTTCCCTGACAGAAAAGTACCTGGAAATTATGGAGGATGGAGACTAGCAAATGCCTGCTTAGTTTTCATCGCTTTTGAAAACTTTTGAGGCTTTGAGTAACCTGGTCTAGTGGAGAGTGTCCCTGCCCATGGCAGGGGGGTTGGAACTAGATGATCTTTGAGGTCCCTTCCAACCCAAACCATTCTATGATTCTATGACGGGTTCTCCGTGTGAGACTATGGGTCCTCCTGTAAAGAACATTTTCTCTCCTTAGCCCTTTTTCTTTTATTCACTGCTCTCATTTCTTGATGGATTTGTTCCCCTTCTTTGGAATTTTTGTGTTACTTTTATTTTAAAAGCAGGTCATGCATCTGTGTTTTCCAATACCATGTCCTTTCTCCAGCTTTGAGCTGGAGTTTTTTTACTAGAGAGACTGAGTCAATGATTTGGCCATTAGATGCTCTAGCCAGATTTGTTTCTTGCCATTACAATAAGACTGACAGCATGTGTCTGGGTGGGTGGGTTTTTTTGTTTTGGGTTTGGTTTTTTTTTTTTTTTTTCATTTAAAGGAATGAATCTTCCCAGCTGACAAAACCCTCTAGCAAAAAGGATGGTTAACCTGTGAACAATGTTTATGCATATGAAATTATCTCATTCTGAAGATGTAATTAAGATTCTGCTTCATGGGGTTAGGAAAAAAGTCCTCGAGTTTTTAGTTTATTCTAGCACTTTAAAATTTAGCATTTAGAACCTTTTTTTAAAAGATTAGTGCAAAGTTGTTGACTAAATGGTTCAGTACATCCTCTTTATATAACCCTTTTGCTGGGCTGGATTCCAGATTGTCTTGATTTCATATGTTTTATATCTCCTCAAGAGAGATTAATTCTATGTTAATTACCATATTAGGGTCAGCTAAGTTAACAAATATGATTTGTGATTTATGTAACTTTAAAAGCACTTTACCTGCTAACATTTTTTATGTGATGTTTGAATATATTCAGGAAATAAGTTAATAATAATAATAATAAAAAGCCAAATATTTTCAAATGAAAATTCAAATGAATATAAAGATCCAGGCTTTAATAAGTGGCTTTGTATCCTGTTGTTCTTTGTATGAAGGGGATTACCAGTCCCATGGGAAAGAAATATTAGGTCTATACTGAGGGTCAGTGACTAATACTGGAATACTTTATTCTGATTTCAGATACGTTACTGGAAAAATGAAGGGTTTTTAAAAGAGTTTCAAAACTATTTAGCTTCTTGGAAATCCTGAGAGACTTAGAAACAGTCTATTCATCTGACTGGCTGCAATTCTGATTTTCCTATTTTAGAGTGCACTGGAAACATTCCAGGGTCCACTAATTCTGCAACGAGGAGAGTACCTAGGTGCACATGTAGTCACTTAAATTTGTACGTCTGAATACGGAGCTGAATCCCATATGAAGAGGTTCTTTAAATATTCTCCATCATTGCATGCTACTGTGTGCCTGACAGTCTGTTCTTGCTCTTCGTCTCAATGTTGTTATTGAGTGTGTCTTCCACATTCACTTTCAACACCATTTTGTGGGTATTCCTTGTAACCTTAATACTGTAATACTTAATAATGGTGTGACAAGTAGTCATATCATGAATATTTTGTCCTGCATCTCCGTGTCCCAATGTGTTGCTGTTTTTCAGCAGTGTTACAATCTGCAATACCTATGATTTGCATCATTTGATCCAAAGCCCAGTAATGTTCCTGTGACTCTCTGTCTACCAAAGCCTCCTTGACCTGTGACACTCAGATGTTATAAAGAAAGCAAGTTCCTGAAGTCCTCATATGACTTGGATGTACCCCACTGGAGAACCATAGCTTTCCTGAGACAGGGACTCTATTTTAATATAGATCCTACTCTGTTACATGCAAAGATCACCACAAACCCAGCACTGCGTGTGCATGTTCAGATTTTTTCTGAGAGGCTGATGCATTTTTATAGCTGAAAACACTTAACAGGAATGCAGATTGTGACCCTTCTTTGAAACTACTGCTGCTCAAACTCATTGTGTATTGTTACCAGAGACACAGACCCTGGGGAACCTGCCTTCTTCATAAGGCATCTCAGTTCCATGTCTTTCAAAAAATGATTCTGCTCTTTGTCCCCTCCTACCAGAGTTGGGCAGGTTGTATGCACATAAACCAGTGAAGAGTTAATCCATTCTGTGCTGATCATTCTTGATTAAAATTTACCACATTTAACCTTTAAAATTATCTTCAAATGTTTTATTTAGAATAATTTTTTCTTTTTTTTTCTTTTTTTCAAAATTTCTTGCTGTTTGGCTGTGCTGTCAGACAGAAGCTATTTAAAAACTACAATTGTAGCAGAGGATAGCATGAAGATCCCAGTGTAGATCTGTCTCTGAAGTGATAAACTGACCAGGTCCTAGCTGATCCCCAAAGCAGTCACACTGTGTGCAATGTGTTGTATATATTTCACCAAGGCTTAAAAAAGAGATGATACTTGACTAGAAGCATTAAAATTTGGAAAGACTCCCATTGTCTGCCTGTAATCAGTGCTATGCAAAAGAGTCTCAAAAGTATTCAAGGAGAGATTGCAGGTCTAGGAAAAAAAACCCCATGAGACTGCAGTAGGGATAAATGCAGGTTGGTATTCATTGTCCAAACCCTTCACCTAGGTTTCCACTTTGCCAATTCCAAAGTTGTCTTGTTAAATATGAGCTAAAGAAAACAGTTATGACATGAAGTAGGAATGGTTGGTGGGCATTTGTGGAAAGCGGTTCAATACCAGCAAGCTGCTGGAGCACAAGTTGCCTGGTGTGCTAGAAGAAGAAGAAAGTGTTTGGAATAGCATGAAAAAACCACTATATCTGAAGTACTTTCCTGGGATGTGTAGCTCTCATGCCTCAGCATTTCATTGTAACCTTTGAGCCAAGTGAGTGCTATTTATTCTGTGGGGGGTTTTTTGTTTGTTTGTTTGTTGGTTTTTTTTTTCCCTTCATAAAGGGAGTAGAAATATAAAGAAACTAAATGACTCATCCAAAGGCAGCTATAAAATGTGTCACAACACAGAAACAAATTCAGATTTCTTGTATCACAAGGTTGCGTGGTGTTCATTGAATCATTCTTCCACCTTGAGGTGAGAGCAGGGTGCCGGGCTATTTTGTACTGAACAAATATCTATGCAAGAGTGGGACTGTGAAATGAAGTTTTGGAAAGGATACAGGGATCACAGCAAGCACAGATTTGAAGAATTGATCATGTTTGCTGTGGATCCAGCCAAGAAACAAACGGTGGGTGGAGAGATCCAAGAGCTAAATAGTTCAGGTAAGTTCACCAAATGTTTAGTGAATAGAAGATTCCCCTACGTTTAGTGAATAAAAATGATGCTTATAGTGATTCTCTGCCTCTTGACTAGCTACACTGGCTGAAGTGACTATGAGGAAAACAGAGACAAAACTCATAGACAGAGGAAAATTCTTTTAGAGTTCATAGGAGTTTTAAGCTTTTAAGTAGTTTCCTTTGGTTGGAAATCTGGTTATTTAATTCCTTCTGACTTCTTAGCAACATCCAGGAGTGCCAGCAGTTACCTCCGGCTATATATGAAAATCTACTCTATACTGGCAGGCAATGGACTGCTATTAATTTCATTTCTTCTCAGCTGAGTTATGAAAATGTGATATTTTTGTACATAAACCTTAGAAAGTCCAAATTATGCAGAATAGTGAAACATGTATCTTCAGAGAAATCAGGCAACCAACCCCATGTATATATATTTTATCTTCTGTCCAAGAACAGCTGACACATTTTA
Organism: Grus americana; assembly: GCF_028858705.1. Classification (NCBI taxonomy): domain Eukaryota; kingdom Metazoa; phylum Chordata; class Aves; order Gruiformes; family Gruidae; genus Grus; species Grus americana. The sequence continues at coordinate 6,257,334 of NC_072853.1, forward strand.
GTCTTCAATAGCATCAGACAACTACACAACCCCTTGGAGATCATCTAATGATGATGAAAAACATTGTTTGTTAGACAGCTCTTCTGATCTGTTTGAACTCTATGGAATAAAAGCTCTTATGTGTGTGCAAGAGAGGAATTTTTCAGTGGAAAATCACAGTTACCTTCCAGAAGCAGTAAAGGGTTGACATAAACCTCACTGTTCTGTCTATAAGAAATATTTTCTTTTAATTTTCTTTCTCTCATTCAGATAGTGACATGAATGCCCATTAACAGCAACTAAACAGAAAAATTTAAAAAAAAAAAAAAAGTCCCAAGTCAGAATATTCCTCTGTGATTCTGGAACAATAATCACAATTGATGTGAGAATATCTTCTGTTCCTGAGCAATTCTTGTAAGAAAGGCAGTGAATCCAGCTCTGATTGCTTGCTGCAGAAGCCCATCTTTAGTAGAGATGTACTTTGATTTCTGACTGGTTTTGCTTCTATAACTTCTTTCAACATTGTTCATCTTTGTCAGGATCATTAAACTTGAGGGTGCCCTTTCTGGATTTGGATTTGAGCCAGCAGTTTAAAAGGGTGCTCCCTCGGTGGCAAGCACTAAAGCTCAGTGAAGTGAGAGATGAGACAACAGCATAGTGACTGGCTGCAATTTGAAGCATTTTCAGCACAAATGACAAAAAAACCCCGCTCATAAAAATGCAGGGTCTGTTTTTCAGTGTTGATGTCTACTTGGCATGTTTGTACAAGTCTTCATTCACCATCTCTCTATGCTTGGAATAAGCGCTGGGGATATTTTCAGACACTGTAGCCGAGGATGTGCTCAGATACGGAACAAACCCCTACTATTATCAGGCCTGATGTGGGGATTGCTAGTCATGCTCACAAACAAGAGGAATATGGTCTTACACGCATTGAGATTTTCTCATTAGCTATCACCATCCAAGCAACAAGCATGAAAATGATATCAAGAATTGTCCTACATTTGAATTACATAACTCAACGTGCGTGTATAATTTCATGCATGTGTCTTTGTGTATGCATGCACATGTGTTGGTAGGCATATGTCTTCTTGCAGTCTATAATAAACATATTTTGAATAAGCACCAGTCTCGTCCATGGGGTTTCTTGTCTTCCAGTACCTGTGGTTTGTTGACTAAGGAAGTCCTTCAATGGTAATATACCTTCATATCTTACTTGTAATCTTTAAATACCCAGCTATTCCCTCTCCCTCCTGAGGGCCGAAAAAGAAAATACTGTTTCTTATTAAAATTTTTAGCCACCTTTTTGTAGTGACAAAATGTTCTGGGCTGTTGACAGGCAGAGAGGAATTAAGAGAGACTTCATAAAGTACAGTGTGTAGATACCTCCCGTGTGCACTTCTTGCTACAGTAAAGTGAAATAATCTACTCACTCCACTCAGCTGGAATTTTATATGTTTCAAAATATAAGAACTTTATGTATTTAAATGTGAAAATCCCTTGGAAGGAGGGGCGGGAGTTGCTTCATTGCTTTCAGCTGTTCACTGCGTATAGCAAGATTAAGAATTTAATTATGAATTTACCTTAAAACTTAATTACATTGAGTACTTCAAATTGAAGACAGGTCCCTGATATTTCAGCTCTTATCTTTGCTGGTTAAATATCACCATATTTGTATGCCAGGATGACACAGTACCTGGTGTTTACGCTAAGCCTCAGCTTTCTTTACTGAAGTCTTGATTGAAGCATCAATAGTGGATTATTGGGTTTGAGGTTGCTAGATCAGATGCAGTCTATGGCTGAATATTGATTTCTCACATCCAAAATAATGCACTGGAAAGGAAGAATTCACTTTATTTTTTTATTTCTTTTTCTTTTCTGACTCATCGAACCAAGAGGCAGCATTTCCTCAGGGTGGAGGGAGGGTTTTAGCATGGGGAAAGAGGGAAACAACTGTTTTCTCATCCTGTAAAGAATCTCGTTCACCCAGATTGTGCCATATGTATGCAGGCCAACAAAATACATCTCCTTACATCAAGTTTCATTTACACCAGAGTTGAAGTAGGATGATATCTTTCATATCTTGCTCGTGCAGCTCAGGCTGGGCCAATATTCACATTTCCTGTAGTCCACTGTTGTGGCTTGTCGGTCTTGAGATTTTGAAGTAGATGACTAGTAATTTTTTTGTCATTTAAAAAGTCATGTTCATATGTAAGGGAAAGGTTGAAAGAACTTGAGTCAGTTTCTCTAGAATCTTCAGTTTTGGTGTGATACCTTTATTGTGTGACACGTTTGTCTAGGCTGGATGTGCAGCCTTCTGTCTCTCTTGTCCTGGCACTGTCCTTGCCCTTTGAAGCCTACGTCTTCCTGAGAATATTTCCAACATGGTCATAAGAAAAGTATAAAAATGCTCTGAGCCGAAAGTCAAGAAGGGAAGAAAAATCAATTTCTTCAAGTTTGATCACGTCATGTATTTTTTTATAGATATAGTTTTAGTATGTTGTGTTTCTAGTCAGTGAAGTGGTTGATTATTTCAATCTTTCATGCAGCAACAGGAAAAATGAATTAGGACTTAAAAGCTGGAATGCTTTTATTGCAAACCCTCCAGCATTTTTCCCAGGTATGGTGTTGACCATGGAAATATTTTCTTTTCTTTCCTTTTGAAATTTTTCCCATTAAACCAAATGTTAGTAAACGTTCAGATGGCAATTAAAGAATAAAGAAATAGTAACAGACCCAGCACCTCAGAACAAAGAAACAAAAAGATGATCCTATAATCCTGTTTGTAGTCATTTTCTTATAATGGAAGATTTTGAGACTGTACATTCCCAGCTTCATATCCTACTTTGACTTACATAGCTCCTATTTGAGCTCAGAGGTAATATTATTCAATAGGTGGCTTCAGATTATAGATCTAAGTTCACGGATGGGGGAATCATCCACATGTCAGATCACAATTCGTGCATTTTCAGTTTTTCCTTTATCCTTCTCTACTTTTAATAAAAGAAAGAAATTCCTCTTTGTCCTTTTTTTTTTTCTAAAAAGAAAAAAATCTCTATTTTTATATAAATGCTGCCCAGCTAGGGTGCAATGTAAGTAACTTACTAAGCAGAAAGTTTTTATATCATAGATCATGACTATATTAAAAGAGAAGCTTTCACATATCGGCAAGCCACGTGATGTTGTGCAAGAAAAGGCAAGTTCAACACTTTGCAGTCTACAGCTCTTAGAACTTTAATGTCCAGTGATTACTGTTGATAGGACAGCACCAGTATGCTTAAAAATCCTGGGGGAAGGTTATTGCCTCCTGACCATGCCACAGATGCTTTCAACTCAGGTAAATGAATAAATACTTTACCGTACAAATCTGAAGTTGCAGAGTGTTCCAGTATCAAAATGCATTGCTGAATGGCGTGGGCAGCGGGGGATACATGCAGCAAGTAAATTTACACAATGAAATTTTGAAAATTTGTCATGTGCAGGTACATAATATTTGGAATGGAAATTTATGCACCATGCTGCTCCTCTGCACACGTAGTAATTTTGTGTATGTTAGAGTTTATGTGATCACACATTTGTTAGGCAGGCAGTTATGTGCCTGTTATAATGAACATGAGTGGTTGTGTTCTGTTTTGAAAATCATGTTTTATTTCCTAAATGAGACTGCACAAATGGTAATGTATCGACTGCACTAAACCAGCTCATTGGTGGATGTGTTTAGAACAAATGCCAGTTCAACTGACTAAATGACTTTGAATTACTAATGGAAAAAATTTACAATAAAGGAAAATAGCTTCTATTGTTCCCTTGATTTAGTCTATGAAGCTAGACAAAAATCCATTGAAATGTTAATCTCTACCATGACTGCTGCTGGTTAACAGTTGTGTTGATGTCCTTTTAGCAACAGTGAATAGCTCCTAAAATGGTTATATTGGTATTTCAATCTCTTCCTGGCACAAAAATTATACAGAGGGGTGGGAGTGAGTTCTGAATTGGTGGGTTGTTTCGAAAAAAAGATGTACCACAATATAATTTTTTTAATAGCCATTTGAAAAAGCAGATGTGCAGATAGTGTATTGAGCTAAATGAGGTGTTGACGGGTTAGGCATTTGCTTGCTTAGCATGTGCGTGCTTCAGGAATAGAAGATTTTCAGGTGGGCTGTATACAGGTGGTTTCAGTAATTATTAATTACTTAGATTATTAGTGACTTGCTGATGTTAAAGTACCAGTGTGCTTCATTTTAATGTACTTTGTGGTGTGGGCATAGGGGCTGATTTCTAGACTAGCTGGGCTTCTACAAATTGCAGTTAATGTGAGCTGCAGGTGTTCAGAAGCTCTTTAAAGAAGAGGTGAGCAAAGAGATTTCAGAAAAACTCTGATTTGCCTGCGGTGCTGATGCAGCTGCAGCCCCCACACCTCCCCTCACATTTAGAATTAAGTAACATCAAAGCTCAAGTGCCATCCATGTGATATTAGGAATTTTAAATCCTCTATTTGGGTGGTTTGATCACTAGAGAAGACTACCCAAAGCAGAAATTAATCTCCCATTTCCCAGGAGAGAGGTTTGCCAGTGTTGTAGAGCATTTTCAATTTTAGAATGGGTCTTTCCTGATTTATTTTAATTGTCCTATTTTGTATTTAAAAAAAATAGACATTAATGACAGTGTGATTGGAACCAATATCTTTTGCACCATCTCTAAATTCTTTAGGCCCCCCTGAAGACAAATTTTCTCTGACTAATCAAGTTTTTAATCATTTGTACACATTGGAACACTTCCACTGGTCAAAAGCTGGGATGAACCATTGTAGAATTTCCCCCTGATTACAGGACTGTGAGGACAGTGAGTACCAGGCTCCCTGTTCTGGTTTGGGAAGATGGATACCTCTTGGGAGTGACCTAGCCACTGGGATAAGGAGTGACACTGACCTAATTTTATTGTCTCCCCTCTCTTATGAAATAAGGCTCTTGCTTTTAATAAAACTGCCCTGGAGAAAAGAAAAAAAAGTTTCATTTAGTATTTATAAAATATTGATATATGTTTTATATTTATTCCTATATGCATTTAGAATGGGGAAGGATAGGGTGATAAGAGGAACAACATTTTGATTTAGGTTAATCTTTATATTACCCAGCCAGTAAACTCTCATCCTCTACCAGTCTTCTCATTCATCTTTCTTTAGAATCTTTCTAGTTCATCTCTTTCACAACACAAACATTAGGGAGAATCCAGGAAAAAGGTGTTGATCTTTCTGTTGCAAAAACCAGCCTACGTATGTTAGCAGTGGAGAAAACAGTAAATTTACAATTAACACATTTACTCTTTGTTCTGATTTCAGAGTTAACGATCTCCTACAGTCTTAAAGTTCTGCTGAGTAAGGAGATGACAGCTACTAGTCAGTATTTTCAGGTTCCACCTTCTCTCAATATTTTTTAAATTAGGCTCAAAATGTAAATGTAGAAAGTGATTTAATACTATGGAGAAGCTTTTCAGACAGGGCTGATCCTGTCTGACTGTTAATTGCTCCACATATTGCTGTGGTGTATGAGCACAAGTATGCATTTCTGTTTGCAAACCTGACAGTCTTCTTCTCTAGTCTGCTTCATACCAATGTCATCAGGTCTTTCAGTCTCATTTCTTCCACTCCTTCTCTTACATCTAACTTTGTAACATGGTTGACATGGGCAATATGAGGCAAGGAATGAGAAGGGTACCTTGGCTTGGGCATCCTCCAATCCATCACCTTTATATCTTGATACCTGGACCTCCCATCCAAAGACCCCTGTGCTTATTGTACCACCAGCCTACAGTGCCCATCTCCATCCCGGGCTCCCCTCCTCTCTTCCCTCTGCTCTCCACGAGTGCACTGCTTCATTTACCCTTCTGCACCCAGGCCTGCAGGATTGAGAAGCACGCAGAGATTCGGGTGGGTTGGTATAAGCTGTGAGTCTCACAGTTGTGAGCAACTCTGTGTAGGTGTTTTCCAGGGGCCTGCTATGAAAGCTCAGAGAGCTGCAGAGCTTCCACCTACTTCCCTCTTGAGATAGTACCTACAGCTGATCTTGTTTGTCTGATTGTTCTCAAGTTGTAATCTCGACATTGCAGAGTCCTGGGGTATAAGGAAAGGACATCAAGGAGGTGGACCTGATAGCCTTTGTGTAACACTTGAAGACTTTTTTCTTACAGTTATGACTGCTGAGTTATGCATTGAATTTTTGCTCTGAAATATTCTTGCTCTTGAAGAAAGGGTTCTGTTGATGACTTTCTCTACAGTTGATGCCATTTCTCTACATATGCCAGCAAAACAGCAATTCATGGTGCCCTTTCCCCTTTTATTCTTCCTGTTGTAACAGCACAGATATGTGGTCTTGTTGTGGTTTAGTCCCAGCTGGCAGCTCAGCACCACGTGGCTGCTCACTCACTCCTTACCCCCCCAGTGGGATGGGGAGGAGAATTGGAAGAAAAAGGTAAAACTTATGGGTTGGGATAAGAACAGTTTACTGGAACAGCAAAGGGAGAGGAAAATAACAACAACAGCACTTAGAATATACAAAGCAAGTGATACACAATGCAATTTGCTTACCAACCGGACACTCAGCCCATCCTGGAGCTGCCACTCCTCCCTGACCAGCCACCTTTATATACTGAGCATCACATCATATGGTATGGAATACCCCTTTGTCTAGTTTGGGTCCTGGCTGTGTCCCCTCCCAGCTTCTTGTGAAAACCTAGCCAAAAACCAGGACAAGTCTTAAATGCCCTGACTTAGCTCTGCCTCTTGGAAAAGGATCATCCTTATGCTGTAGACTTACAGTCAGTTTAAACAGGCATCATGATTAGATTAAGCTGTCTGTCAGCATGGCATGGCTGCAAAGGACTGCAAAACCTGGTCATATAATTAAAGACTAATTTGGGTTGGAAAGGACCTCTGGAGATGATCTGGTCCAACTCCTGCCCAAAGCAGGGGCGTCTCGAAAGGTATACCAAGTTGCGCAGGGCCATGTCCTGTTGAGTTTTAAATATCTCCAGGGATGAAGATTCCATCACCTCTCTGGGCAAGTTCACCGTTTGCAACCACCTGGAGAGTGAAAAATATTTCCCTTACCTCTGAGCATAATTTCCTCTGCTGCAACTTATGCCAGTTGTCATCTAAGCTAAACATTTTGGCTGCTGTAATCAACTCTGTCTCATATATAAGGTGATCCTTGGTTATTTATGCAAATTTCTCTGTGGATAGAGAATGTTGTTGTAGAGAAGTTCCTTTTCGCAGAAAAAGAGAACAGAACTGTGATGTCAAGGGTTTAACTCGCCTTTTGTGTAAATCCTGGTTGCTCTGAGTGACACTTTTGTTAGGCTAAAATTGAACTGGACTGATAGGTTCCAGCAGCAGGTGCAGGTCCTTGGCTTTGCCCATATCAATCAGGATAACACAGAGGCTAGTGCCATGAAGAATCACTTCAACTGTTGAATGCTCAGTCCTACCCGACCCACCTAATTCCTCACCTGTGAACAAAGAAAGTCCAATAAATTAGCTTGAGGATGCTGATGTTAAAATAGCATATGAACAGGAATACTTAAATAAGCAGAGAGGGAAATAAGTGAAGTATAACTCTGCAGAGCTGAGTAAGAAGATGGAAGTCTTTCCTGCAAATGGTCAAGATGGGAGTTCTTTAATATATAAAAGTGACTCGTTTTGAGGTGTCGCTACAAATCTTGTACATTACATTGCAGATTTGACCCTTCATATGTGTAATTGAGCATAGCTCTATTGACTTCCCTCCATCTCCACTGCTTCAGGCTAGATGAGCATTTTGTCCTTAGTTTATTTTCATTTTCATTTAGTGCCCATGGTGCAGTGATATCACAGTTACTGTGCAGGGAATAGAATGTGCTGAACAAGTATCACAGATCAAGCTGGAGGAAAAAATTGTGATGAAATATTTTGCTATCAGAAAATGCTGCAGAAAAAAGAGTAGTACAAAAAAAAAGTTATCAGAAAAAGGTAGTAATTTTACAAGAAGCTGTTGATTGTGATGAAATTTTGGTTTTTAGGGGGAAAAATAAATAACAGAACTGAAACAAGATTGTTCTACTGAAAGTCTGCCATAGGAAACTTCAAAGTTCAGCATTGGTTCTGATTCAAAATCCAACCTCTATTTCTGAAGAATGACCTACTGTCACTTTATCTGGATCTAGTCTGTGAACAATGTGGTCAGGAGGACTGCTCAGGGTCCTCATTCAGCCATGTGCTTGCATCTGTTGCTTTCTCTACTTTCATCTCTAAATAGACATAGAAGTTTGGGCCTGCAGGAAGGACTGACCAAATGGGTGTCCTTCCTGGGGATTTACTCCATTCTTTGGAATTTCACCGAAGGTCCTCCAAAAGAATTTATCATTTATGTACATAGAATCATAGACTGACTTAGGATGACTTCTATAAGTCACCTAGACAAAACCCCTGCTTACAGCAGAGCCACCTTCATAGTTAGGTCAGGTTGCTCAGGGCCTTGTCCAGGTGGACTTTGAGTATCTCCATGGATGGAGATCCCACAGCCTCTCTGGGCACCTGTTCAAATGTTTGACTAAAGTATAAACATATGAATATATATACATTTCTGGTATTTGTCAACTTGTTTTTGAGGTTCAGAATTAAATCTGTGTTTTTCATAATTTTCCTTTAAAACTCTGAAAACTATTTTTTTTAATCCTGTTTTGCCTTTGTGTAACAGAATATAAACATTTCTGTATCCAGTGGCATCCGAGAATGGGAATTTCAAGAAAAGAGCCAATATTTTTAAATAAACCACATTTTCACCATTTCCTCTTTTTTGCCTTTGTCCTCTCCCTTCTCTTAATCCAGGGTGTGGAATTTATCACTGAAAGAATGAAGACTTTTGCAGAAAATATCTCCAAGTTAAGTTTGTAAATGGAACAAATGGGAAAAAAACACATCACAAACTCTTTCAGGCTGGAGAGTTATTACAAAGTAAGACAGGTTAATATTTCCCTTTAAGTTTTAGAGTTTGGCTGAATGATAAAACAAGTAGAACTTTGCTACTAACAGTTGAATCCTTCCTATTGATAAGAAGGGTCTTGGCATCTCATTGCAGGTTCTTAACAACTTCGGTAAATATTTAAAGCATACTGTTTAAAAATTAATACAGCAGCCATCCCTGGTGAAATGAAATAATTGAGCCTCTAGGCACCACCATCATAATAGAGCTAATTAGAATAATATCAGAGAAATGCAGACCAAAGAATAAACTTCTAATACCGGCTCCATAGGACGTTATAATTCATTGGTCTATTTGGGGTCCTTTGATCTTTCCTCAGCTGCTGGCAGTACTCAAGCACCAAAGGAGGCACTGAAAACAGCAGGACTGATGTTTTACACTGCAATCACCTTCCGTGTATTTTTTTTCTGTTGGAAATTTCAGGAATTTGCTTCATTTCATTTCCTTATAGAAAAGATACAACCTCTGCAGATGTGGAGGATGCAATAGCTGTGTGTGCTGCCCGGATGGGTGCTAAGGGTGTCACTTAGTGTCTCTGGGAGATGACTTGGGACAGGTTTGCCTCATAATCACCATAGCATGCAGTGACACTCTGCAAGGAGGGCAGGTTGTGCCTCTTGTGCAGATGGCACATATACCTGGTAATCACAAATACCTGGTGATTGGAGTGAGTTGCAATGAGTGAGGTACCCAACCTCACTGATGCTGGATCTGTCCTCTGATGGCAATATTTTCCCTATCGTTCTCAAGGGAGCATCAGGATATCTTTCCATCTCTTCTCCAAAACACCCTCAGTGTTGTAGTTCGTATTTTGCGTTGCTGGCTGGGGACACTCTTGCCCCAGTGCCCTGCAGGGAGGAGGAGAACTTTGTCCTGCTCCACCACAGCAGTGCTCCCAATAGCCCTGTGCCTCCAAGCAATTCATTCATCGCAGCAGAGAGAGCTCAAGCTGGCAGCACTGTCAGCCTGCATTAACCAAAGAGGGGAAAAGTAGCGAGTTGCTACAAGTGTTGTGTTTATCCTTTTGGCCATAAAAATCCCAGTGCTGTGGAGGCTTACAATCCACTCTCATACTGGATTCCCCCCTCTGCCCCCCTCAATTCTTTTCTGATTGCAAAGCCCTGCTGTGTAAGATCACCTTGCCTAAGCAAAAACCATCTTGCAGTAAATAAAGTCACAAATACTTCATTTCAACAGTCCAAGTGACTTGACCCACGATGACTTCTTCTGGCTGCCCTATGGTATTTTGTGGAGATGTAGGTCTCTGCTCTACCTGTAGCTGGGACAGAGCAAGGAGAGACTCCATCAGCAGAAAGGACCCTCCACTTGCCCAAGCCTGTTGAAGTAGGATTTCTGCTTAAATTAAGCAGCTTTTTTTGTGTAAGATGCATGCAGTTCTCTGGAAAGCTGTTGTCTCTCCCACCACCTGAACTTCCAGTCCCATCTCTTGGCTTTTTTCTACCGTGGCAATGTTCCCGCTGCACAGTCTGTTAAATATAGGCTGGGTCGTTGGAAGATAACTGAACGTTTGTTATAGTAAATGAGGCAATAAACGTCTGAGGTTATGACGGGCAGAAAAGTCAAGGTATTTATCAAATTGCCATGGGAAATAGCTTTGCCAAGCGTTAAGTAATAAACTTTCAATTATCATTTTTATACTCCTACTGCAGAATGCTTCTCAGATCAGATTTGCTTTTGTTGGTTCAACTAAGGTGAGAGGTGAAGTCGTTTTGCTCTGTGAGCAGAGAGGAGATGCACGTCCCCGTGTGTGCTTATGTACTTACAGCTGTGCCGCTACAGTTCTCTGTTACTGTCTTTTATTTTTTCCTTTGTTTTTAGTTGTTGTTCTTTTTCTTTTTTTGCCTGGGGACTTTCCCCAGCCCTGGATTAACAGACCTACATGCTGATATAGAGGATTTTAAGGTAATCTACTGAATGGCTCTTAGAAAGGTACTTGCCTTTAGATTCAAAAAGATGATTATACTTTGTTATTGTTGTTATCACTGTAGTATCATCCTCTGCCTGATATGAACTTCCCAGCTGTATATTGGCTGCTTTGTCATCTTCCTTGTGGTATGAGAAAAGGATTTTTCGCTCCTGCTGACCCCTGTTTTGACATGCTAACCATGAAAACACAAGCTGTGTTTAACGTTCAACCTGTCCTTGAGTTCAGGGAAAGTCAAGTCAAACCCACACGAACTTTTCCGCAGAAGCTGAATTTCCGTGTCCGTTGATGAGGAAAAATACCCAAGGAAGAAAATCTTCAAATCCTCAATACTTTAATGAAACTAAGACTCTAAAGGGGTTGCTTAGAGCACAAAGACATATCGGAAAGACAGTGAAAAATTCTTGCAAGCAGCTCACTACTGAGCAATCAAAAAGGCAAATCAGAGGTAGGAAGTGGTAGGAAATCAGTAGTGAACCAGCTCAGAAATTCACTATACCATTCCATTGTATGCCACCAACAGTGATCACGCACTTTGAATAGTTTATATTTCTGTCTCTTTAAATAGTTTATATTTCTGTCTTTGTTTCTGAAAATGTAGAGAGTAGGGCAGAAGTCATCACAAACACGGAATAGTGTCTGTAAAGAAAGAGGCAAATAGACTGGTGTATTCAGCTTGGAGAGGAATTGCCGGGGAGCCAGGGTGTTACTGCAGAGCTCTGGAAGGATTGCGAGGAGGATGGCTCCTTGCTTTTTCTGATTCTCTTGGTCTCTAAAAATATGCTGCAGGCCTAGAGGGACCTTTAGTTTGATCGTTTATGAATGTGCTTATGGCATTCTCTGTTCAGCACTTTTCTCCTGATCTGCTCTTAGCAAACATCTCACTGCCTACACATGGTTATAGAATAAGGGTGATAATGTATGTTTACTTCCCAGGGGAACATGGAGATGAAGCACTACTCAAGTTCCCCTATGATGGGTTTTATAGAACCACTAAGTTTTGCCACTGATATATTTTCCCTACCATTAGGAATAGTAATGAAATATAGTGTTTTATACCAGAGTCTTCACGCATAAATATTTGTAAGTTTGCTCAGAAAAGGCCACACATGGTCAGTTGCTGCTGTCATATCTCAGAATCCTTTTAGCCAAGCCCCACAATTTTCTGAAGCGTGGAAACAAATTTTTCTCCTCTTCAGAGTTCATACTCTCCCCAGCTTATTTTTATACAGTGCTGTCGTAATTTTTAAGGCCTGCTATATCTGGAATCAGCTCCAGCACCTGGCTGCTTAGCCAGCAGTTCACAAACTAGCCTTGTAAAAGCAGTCTCTTTGAAAACCTGCTTGTTAAAAAGCAGGCTTACTCACAAGCTTTCTAGTGTACTGAATTCCCACCGAAATCCAATGCGTTCTTTTATACCTCTCAAATAGCTGGTGATTTCAGAGGGAGTCTATGATGTGCTGGTTCTGTAGAATTACAACCTTAACAGCTGTAACATCACTAAAAGTCTTATTCCAGTGAAAGACCATGTCGTAAATGAGGTGTTCAAACACTGAAAGTTCCAGCTGCAGCTTACTAAGCGTGCCTGCTGCCAAAAATGATACTCCCCAGGAAAGTCCTACTCTCTCCACATTTATGGTTTCTCTTTTAAAACACTCAAATTTTAGAAAGTATGAAAATAAAGGGCATTAGTAAGGATTTTTGTTGGCTTCTAAAGTGATGGAGTTTCAGATGATGAGGTCCCTGACAGATGAATGACTATAGTTGTATCTCTGAAGGTTAAGGACACTGTCATACTTATGTCTCCTCTATCCCTCTATGGGAATTTTTTGCCCCACCAGCCAAGGACAGTAAGGGTGGGAGGTATCTGGGGTTCACTTCAGAGTTCAGCTCATTAGATGAAATATTGATGAAAATGGTCTCTTGCTAAAGAAATATATTGGAAAATCACAGCGCACATATCTTCTGCAGCCTGTGCTCCAGCAGGCAAACTTCTGGTGGAAGGCTGAGAGTGACAGACAAGGACTGCTTAGAGCATCAAGACTAAAACTGTCAAAGCCAAAGCCAGGAATTTACATGCAGGAGTTGCCAGGCAAGGCATAAGTTGGGGACATACAGTAGTAAATGAGTGTTGACTATGTTCAAGCCATGTATCTCTACTCTGATCCATAGGGTGCTTCCTTCAGTCACCAAACCCTCTCCCTTTACAGCTTTTGCAACCAGCATTTTGGGTTTGGGATGAAAGCACTCCTGGACAGTGTATTTGGGGTACCAAGAGCTCTGCCAGTAAAAAACTTATCTAAGGCACTGGATGGGGTGGAAGAAGGGCAGTGAGAAGACTGATTCCTGATCTTGATTTTGGCGTAGTAGGGCTATAAATACCCGAGCCGTTTTGTGCTTCTGGATTTAAAATATTTGAGAAATTTGGGCATTTTGTTATGCCTAAAAAAACCCCATAAAAACCAAATTGGAGTTATGTTTTTGTGCAGAAGATTCTATGGGCACAGCAATCTGGATGGAAGAGAAGTTGAATCATGTTGATTTTCCTCCAAAAGGGGTTGTTTCAGATTTAAAGCAGTGTTTTTTTTCAAGTTCCAAGGGTTAATTACATATTGTTACACTGCCTCCGTAGGGCTTATTAAAATGGGTCTCCCATCTCAGGCCGGTGGTCTCAGGACACAGATTACAATCCTATCAGAGAAATACAAACCAAAAGGAAGAAAATGCAAGTTTTACAAGTTCTTCTCCAAAAGAGATTCCTGCTTTTTTTTTTTTGTCTATACGTCTAATGATGGATCTATAAAATATTTTAAAAAACGGTGGTTAATTTTAGAGATGTTTTGATCTTTTTCTTAATGCTGCTGTAAGGATTTGATTAAGGGAAGTGTATTGTTTGTTTTAGAACACAATTTCAAATTTGCATTGAGCTGAAAGAATCAATAATATGTTCCAGCTCAAACTGTGAATCTTCTGATGCTTTTCTAAATGAAATCCAGCATTGTGTCAGGGATATTTTTATCCCTCTGACACAGAAATCATGTTTTTCAGAAGCCTCGGCTGCAGAAATAATGGCTTATTATACAAGAACAGAAAAGGACGAGATATTTTAAACATATAGTGAGAAATATCCTCCCATGGTATAAGTAGGCAAAAAACCCCTTGATCTCAGTCAAACTGTACTGATATTCACTGTCTGAGCTCCTTACTGTGATGAGAAATATTCCAGATATCATATTGTTCAGATTCCATGCTGTTTGATAATTAATGTCCTTTGTACGGTATCAGCCCACAAACCCATTCTGCTTGACAGCTTCATGAGAATACTTTTTGTAATTTTCAGAGTTGTTTGTATCTCCTGATCTTAATAGTGACAGGTAGTCATGTGCAAATATTTTGAAAATAGCCATTTCACTGCTTTGGATGGGAGTTGGGATCTTTTCTGGAGCAAGTTTTATTGATGGCCAGATTTGGAATGTTTCACAAATGAGATGCAGAACTTAAGTTATTTTTACTCCTAGAGACACAGACATTTTTCTTCTGGCTTAGCATGTGCATGAAATAAGATTATGTGCTATAAGTAGATTTCAGTAGTATCACATCTTATTGCTTAGTATATCCTTACTTTGACCATGCAAGTAGAAACAAGCTTCTTTCACTATCCTGAAAACAACAAAAAAAGCAATTCCCACACAAGTTATTGCACGTTGTTCTATCTAAAGGAGAGAGATCTGGAAAGAGGGGTAAATGTCAAAGTCTACGCTGTGCCAGAAGGGTGTACAATGTTAAAGGTGTTATTTAGCCTGCAAAGATTTGACTTCTACAATACTGAAGCTGCTGTTAAATTTAACAGATAAGGTATCCAAGTTCACTTGATGTTTCAGATGCTCAACATTAAATTTGCGTGAGAATCTACATCGCTAAAATAATAGTCTTTTGCGCTCTCGTGCACATAGTGTTGCTGTTGATAAAGTTTTAACAGTGACCTCAGATGCAACTTCGGAGTAAGAAGACAGATATAGTGGCTTCTATTTTCTCACTTTTCTGATATCCCTGAATGGGTGTTTAACACTCATAGACAGAGTACAAAGCTATTCTGTTGACGCCAGCATGACCAGAATTTTACCCAACGTTGTTACTCTTATTGCAATCAGTATATTCCAGGAATCACTGGGCTATTACTCAGTGTGTGATGTTGTCTTTGCTGCCAAGATTTTGTCTCAGAAGACACACAGATGGCATGTTTCTGCATATAAACACGAAGTAAAAAGTGCTAGAGCAGCCTAAAACATGTTCATCCTGCGACAGTTAGGTCCTGCAAACAGGAATCCAACCCAGGAAACACTGACTCTCCTTTGCAGGATCAGGGTTAGATTCTAGACCATGTGAAAGTATATCCTGGCCCACGTGTGATTTTATTCCCTAGGAGCCTGTGTGTTGCTCGGCTGCTATAAAGCATGAAAGCGCACTCAGGAAATGCTCTGCCATCTTCTGTCTCTGCTATCAGGACATTATGGAAACAGAACTGCATTTTCCTTACGACAGAAGTTGTAAATAGCTTGGGTCGCCTGTCTTCATCTGCTTCATAGTGATATATATTCAAATGCAGAAGAATAGAACATTTCACAACTTGCTATTTATGGCCTGATGAAATCATGTGCCTGCCATAGTCGTGTATTCTGTCTGTTTTCCTAATTTTCAGCGCTGTGTGAGAATTACTTTTCATGGATGTCTGGCTGCTAATAATGTTTATTCAACACAACAAGTTCAAGATTGTGATTAAAACTCTGAAGACTTGATGAGACTTTCCCCCCTGATATCACACTTTTTTTTTTCTTTCAGATTTTAAGCTTTTTTAAAGAGAAGGATCTTGTGAGGCACTGAAAACTGATGCTGCTGATGATAACATGAGTTGGAGAAAATAAGCCTTTATATTTTCTTGCCCAGAATGACAGGCCATCACTCCTGGGGAAGAAGTGGCTTGCTGCTTTGTTACTTTGTTCTAACAATAATTCACATTTCTTGAACTCAGAGGAGCACCAAAGTGCTCTCCAGCATACATATATTTAATTTCTTTCTATAGCTGAAGAAAGCAGCTATTTTATAGCATCAAAACTGGAAATTGGTTTGAAACAGACAATATGGCAGTGGAAAATTTATAAGCCAGAAAATGTAATTCCCTATATTGGAAGTTAGGGGAAAGGCAATGGAACTTCTACCTGTGAGTGGGCAGGACTTAATTTCATAGTATAATTCCTGTTGCATCTAGGAGGAATGGATTGAGAGCAGCCCCGGGGAGAAGGACTTGGGGGTATTGATAGATGAGAAGCTCAACATGAGCCAGCAGTGTGTGCTTGCAGCCCAGAAAGCCAACCGTGTCCTGGGCTGCATCAAAAGAGGTGTGACCAGCAGGTCGAGGGAGGGGATTCTGCCCCTCTACTCCGCTCTTGTGAGATCCCACCTGGAGTACTGTGTCCAGCTCTGGGGGTCCCCAGTACAGGAGAGACATGGAGCTGTTGGAGCGAGTCCAGAGGAGGCCCCTACACTCCCTCATAAACAGTCCCTCACCATCTTTCCTGTAGCGACAGGACAAGGGGTAATGGCCTTGAGCTGAAGGAGGGTTGATTTAGATTAGATGTTAGGAAGAAATTCTTTACTGTGAGGGTGGTGAGACACTGGAACAGGTTGCCCAGAGAAGCTGTGGATGCCCCCTCCCTGGAAGTGTTCAAGGCCAGGCTGGATGGGGCTTTGGGCAGCGTGGTCTAGTGGAGGATGTCCCTGCCCATGGCAGGGGGTTGGAACTGGATGATCTTTAAGGTCCCTTCTAACCCAAACCATTCTATGATTCTGTGATTCTATGATCTTTTTTGCTATGATTTAATCTTACCTTTCCTTTCCATGGAGTCATTAGAAATTAGGAAAATATAAAGAAAATAAACAAACAAAATTCCACTAAAGATTACTGGGAGTGATTAGTCTGATACATGAAGTCCCTACATCAAAGTTTTGGATCTATTTTTAAATCTTGTGATTTATTTTTCTGTTTGATGCATACAGTCTGTAGGTCAAAGTTGCATTTAGATGCCTAGCAATAGGTTTTTGTCTGATAAGTAGACAATTGAAAATTCTGTTTCCTTTAAGGGGATTGTTTTGAGTTGTGTTTTGCAGAGCAGTGAAAGCTAGTAAAATTTAAAATTTAGAGCTTCAAATGCACCTTAGGTGTCTGAAGATATGTGTGGATGTCTAGTGGTTTTTCTGAGAGGCAGATACCTAGTCCTTGATCAATATCCACTTTTCCAGAAGTGGGATTTCTCATCTGTCTTTAAGAAGCCTACATCAGGGATAAGCATTGAGATTCCCCTGCTAATCTGTGGAGAGAGAGGGTGTGACTCATTTCAGTGTAAAATGGATGTAGAAAAATGGGTCAGAGGAGTCTCTTTCTAAAGGTGCCTACTCTTTTTCTCTTTGCTAGACAAACAGCCCATATGTAGAGATAGACAACGTATATACCTAAAATAGGTGAGGTGAATTTCAGTTTGAGAATGGGATGCATTCCCGCATTAAGACACTTACATTTAGTTGTTAATGCACACATCACATGTAGAGATCCAAGTGTTTAAGCTTCCATTACAGCCAAAAGAGATGCAGTCACTAGAGGCTGAATTAGTTCAGCTGGGTGACTCCTTCAGGCTAAGATCAATCACTTTCTAGGTTTTATTCATTTGTAGACTTTAGAGGAAAGATTCAGTTGCCTAACCATAAGTGCCATTTGAGAGGCTTCAGGGTGCCTCATCTGGTATTGAGCTGCTGCCTCAAAAGGAAACAGGACTCCCCTACATCGTGGGTAAACTGCCAGTTGTGAACAGATATTTTATACCTTAGGGGGTATAAAAAGGCACTAGATGTCTATATTTAGGCATTGGAATTTCGCCCTAGGTGTCTGACTGCTACTGAAAATAGAGCTTTAATAATTTTTTATCTAGTGTCATGGGTGAAAATAGTAGCGGTTTGACATTCTGGCTACGTATTTGAATCTGCAAGATGTCCAAAATTACCCTTTTCCTAAAGTGTCTTACATAGATGTAAACAATCACAGGGGCCAAAACAAGAGAAAAAAATTACATTTCCTCTAAGGCGGCGATAAAATGACCTTGGAGGCCCTCTGTTCATTGCATCTTGTTGATTTTCAGATCGAATCTGAAATGTTTGCTTGCACAACAAGCTAGTGTCTAAAATTCAGAGTGAAATGCAAACATGAAGCCAGTTTCAACCCTGCAGGCCCATCATCACTTCTGTAAGGTCTGGAAATAAAATTATGCTGCTGACAAAAGCCATACAGAATTTTTAAATCAGCTAGACACTCTACAACAGAGGTAAAATGAGGTCATAAGAAAGAAATTTGCTGGGGCTTGTTAAGCTGCATATAGCGCTGAGTGCACTGTGAGCTTTTCTGATGTTCTACATGTTGATTGTATTTCTAATACAAAAATCAAAACCAATGGGGGTTAAGCATTTGGTTGTGGGACACCAGGCATGATTAATCTCTTACCAAGAATTAGGCTATGAAAAACCCACAGGAACAGAGCAGACATTTGTGTTAAATACGCCTTCTCTGCACAGGGATGTTCACATGCTGGGGACTTTTATTTAGATGTTGATGTACCTATTTTTGCTTATAGCTT
Source organism: Grus americana (assembly GCF_028858705.1). Classification (NCBI taxonomy): domain Eukaryota; kingdom Metazoa; phylum Chordata; class Aves; order Gruiformes; family Gruidae; genus Grus; species Grus americana. Next base: position 6,275,951 of record NC_072853.1, read on the forward strand.
TATGGTTAATTATGTTCTCTTGACTTCAATTTCACGTGCACCTCACTTTCTTGTTTGGAGACTAAGGAAAAGCCCTCTGCTTCTTTTAATATAGATGGTTGATCTGTGCCTGACAGTCATGTCACATCTTGCTCTAGAAGCTGTTAGTGCTTCTCCTGAGCTGAGTCTTCATTCTTAAGAGACCTTGAATGCTCCCTGTGAGGTATGTAAATATAAGGAGCTCAAAAATTTAGCAGGGTCAGGATTTGGAGGCTAGTCCTCTAGAGAGAATTCAGTTACTTAGGAAATACTGTCAATAATTTTTGAGATGACACTATTTCAAACTAGTAATAAGCAAATGATCTGATAAGTTCCAATGTGCCAGTGGAAATCTGAACTGTATTGTCTTTCAGGTTGGCATAAAACTGAAAAATTGGGCTAAAGATTGTTTGTTAAAGACTCCTGCTTTGAATAAGAAGAGTTTAATCCAAAATGATGTCCCAGTTTCTCCTAGGGCGATGAAATTTCCTCTGCTCGTAGATAACCTCTCTGCTTCTGACTAGGTGATTTATTCTTGTTGAATTCCTGACCTGGAGTACCTGAAGTTGTTTTGGTTTGGTTTTTTTTTGTTGTTGTTGTTTGTTTGTTTTTTTTTAGCTTAGCACCTTGGTGTGTGATTGTGCAATTGCAGTGTTGTACAAGATATTTGTGATGATATATATTTTCATCAAGATATTCTTGTTCCTGAAATTGCATTGTATTAGTGAAATGGGAGCAAAATAATCAAAATGACACCTTTGATGGCTGCAAATTGGTCACAAGGAGTACACGGTTTTGGGTGCACCACTTCATTTTGCTGAGATTATCCCACACACTATGAAAAGGTCTAGCAGGAAACATTTTCATTTCATTTTTTTCAGGCAGGGCTACACTTTTCCATCTGCTTCTTTTTCTGAAACTTTATGAAAATACTCCATTTGACCAACAGATACCAACTAGTATCTTCATACAGTGTATTTTTATTGGATGCATATATAATATTCTAAAGACATGAGAAAGAGTGGTATTAAACTTTATGTCCTTACTGAAAAAACAAAGCAGGACTTTAGGGTGTCAAAGCCAAGTATCTGGGAGAATTCCTACATAATTTGCAATATTTTGCCTTGGAAAGAGTTCCCATATGATAGCTTCCTAGAATCTTTCCCTATCTTGTGTCTCTTTCAGTATAAATATTTATATGGGAAGTGTTGGAATTTGTACAAAATTACAGTATTTGGTGTGTTCACATTCTGGTTCTGGCTGCCGACTGAAATTGTGTGTCTGCATTACCTAAAGCATCAAAAAATTAAATAGAGCTCCAAGATAACTACCTGTAAGCCATGGCAAACTAGTAAAAGAAGTCATCACTGCTATATTGTAAATAGTCCAGTACCCAAAACACACTTAGTACCGCCATATGGCAGTGGTCGAGAACAACAACGAAATGTTCCTCAGTTTTTTAAAGTAACATGGCAAACAGTGTCCCTGCGGACACAGAGCTTTGACAAAGGAGGTTTACAAAATAAACCACAACAAAAACAGGCAAAAAAGTTACCCCTTTTTTATTTTGATTGTCAGGAACAATAGTCTAACGAAGAAAACTGGAAGGGATGGTTGAGTGGATCTAAGAGGGAGAACTTCACCACAGTGTTTTGGAGATGTGATGTCTGTACAGCCTTGTCCTCACAAAATCTCCAGATTTCTGTACCTGATGGGGTTTCTCCCGTGAATGACCATATGAAATTTCTTCTACCAACTATATTCTTTCTCTAACTTTCTTCTGTGACTTGCTAGAGACAGGATACTGAGTGAGGAGGAACAAAGTATGTTTTTGCTATGTATGTTTCTGTATTGCCTCCATTCCGCACCAACTGTTACTGGAACTGCTGCCCATATTTTTCAAATTTTGCAACAGTGTGCTGTTGTAATGAAAAGATTATAAAGCCTTTGATGTAATTCCTCACTGCCTCAGCTTTTGGAGTGATCATGAGGTTAAAGCTCTGCTGCTTCCAGTTTTGCTATTGGCATCTTCTGACAAGATTGTCCTGTGCATAGTCTTGTCTGTGAAAGACGAGTTAGGAGAGAGCTTAGACAATTACCTAGACCAAGAAAATATTGAAGAAACCTTCAATACTTTGCTTATAAGGAACTTAGTTATTGACAGAAGGAGGAAGTTTGCACATAACAGGCCTTTCCATTCATGGTAGATGACCAGTTCCCACAAAAGGCCCCAGTGACCATTTGGATCCAAAATCAAATTCCTTCCATTACTTCATTATGAACCCCACTGCAAACCATGAAGGAGGACAGTGCTCATGAGATTTCAGGACCTGGCCTGGGCTTACAACGGCAGCATAGCAGCTCTGGTATCTGGGAGGAGCCAGCCAGGAGTGCAGTCAAACTCCATGAGAAAGCAGCATGGCCTCAGAAGTCCCATTTGGAAGAGGAAGGTTTCTCTGCTGCCCAGGCCTCAGCAGGCAATTCTCTCCTGGGTGTAGAGATGTTAGCAACACAGTTCTGTCTGATTTTGGCAAGAAGCATCTCCTGCTGCCATCTGCTTAGACTTTACAAATTGAGGGCTATGTCTAAACAGTGGTCTCTGTAACTTCAGGGTATGGGTACCCTGCTTGCCTTAAACCAGCCTGCTCAGGCCCTGCTGCCAGTGTAAATTGTGGCAGCACATAGTTCGTTACAGGCTGCAAAGTGACTGCAGAAAGAAGGCGTTTTCGTGCTGTGCATATAGTGCTGCTACCTCCAGAATGTTATCTGCATCAGAAATATGCAGTTTATTGTTAGTTTATGTACATCTGCAGCACGCCATGGACATAAAGTCTGCTCACGCTTATCGCTGCTAGGAAAGTAGAACTTCAAGGGACACGGAGGTGGCGTGGCAGGATGGTGGTACTGGTGTCTCAGCAGCTGCCTTTCTAGAAAGCTCCCTCTCTGTGCTGCCCGTGTTTGCTTGGCTGAAAGTATTTGGGCACAAGCAAAGAGCATTTCAGGGAAATAGCTCTGAGTTGGACATCTTTATCTTAGTATATCTTCTTCCTCTTCAGGCACCATTTGCTTTGCAACTCAAGTAAGCATGTTAAGAACAACACCAAGGCCAACACTTCGATGCTTTGGAGAATCAGTAATATGCGACACGTAACGAGTTGCCAGTGCCCCCAGCTCTCCAAAGGGAAATCCAGCTCCCTGTCCAACTGAACCTCAAGGGCTCAACATCCATCCTGCAAGCCCTTACTCATTTGAGAAGGGTCATTAGCTCTGTGGCATGACCAAGCAGCGTGCTTGCAGCATGACAGGTTGGTGAGGCAAAGCTTGAGGGACAGCTGTTCTGAGGCTGGAATAAGAGCCAAGGCCTCAGGAAAAATGACAGCCCTTCTGTGAGTCAAACTTTGTAGCTGTGCAAAGCCATCCTTCTGGTGAAGTGTACCAAGATGCTGCCCTGAATTTGAGGAAAAAATGTTTTTCCTGTTGTTTTGATAGACTCTGCTACCCTTGTTTTATTCAGCAGCTGTACCTCAGTCCCTGTTGTGTTGGTTCCATGTCTAGCAGTGGCTCACTTGGCCCTCTCTTTTTGTGTCACAGATCGAGCAATGCCATGACAAATAAGTCAGCCTTTCCCTCTGTTTGTAAACCACTTAATTTAGCTCTAGCTCTACAGCAAAACCTGGTGCAGTTATTTATATCAACATGCCCCCAAACACTTAAAACAAGTCAACATTCTGATTATGGCTCTGCATATTTTATTGCCTATATTTAAATCATGCTGCTCTAAACCAGCACCTGTTCCTCTGTTACTGCATTCCAGCTTATTAGTTACTGCCTGTCCAAAGAACCATCATGATGGAAAATGATCTACAGATTCTTCATTTGAATAGTAGTCAATGCCCCTTGGAATAAACATTCATTTCAAATTTTGTGTGCAATTTGTTAAATATTTTGCAGCTGAAGATGGCTATTTTTTTTTTTTTTTGGTGAGCCTGAAAGTAAAACATCATGCTGTATTAATTTCTGTATTGCAAATATTCCCTCTTCCAGTAGTACCAAGATCCTAGTTCTGCTGATGCTGCTCTGACGGTCCCTCTCTGTTAAGTTCTCTCCCCAAGATCCTTATTTTCTTCCCCACTGTTCTAGCCTCTGAGTATTTTTGGTGATAATAATCCAACCCACAACTGCTTGTCAAGCTTTGAATGCCCTAAGCTGTTGTCTTGCTCAGTGTGTGAGAGTACACTGCTTGCTCTGCTGTTCTTTTTTTTGCCCCAGCACTGCAAACACAAAACAACAGCTCCTTAGGAGACTCAGTAGCTCCACTGATTCCACATGAAATTTTAACACAGCTGCTGACAATGTTTACTTTGTTAGCAATTTCAGAGAATTTTATTAAATAAAAAGGGATGTGTTAAGAGCCTTTAACTTGCTCAAAACTTGGATCATGCAATCAAGACATCAGACAACCTGACTTGCTAAATATGCACATACTTTCTTCAACCAACAGAGTCCTCTCTTTTTTCCTGGGATCCCTTATCTCCCTGTATTGGATTTGCATGGCAAGGTTTTGGTAGCGGGGGGGCTACAGGGGTGGCTTCTGCAAGAAGCTTCCCCCATGTCCAATAGAGCCAAGGCCAGCTGGCTGCAAGACATTGGACCTGCTGCTGGCCAAGGCTGAGCCCATCAGTAGAGGCTCTGGGGTAATGTATTTAAGAAGGAAAAAAACCAACACCAAGACCAACTGCATCCAGAGAGACGAGTGAGAATATGTGAGCGAAACAACTCTGCAGACACCCAGATCAGTGAAGAAGGGGCCAGGTGCCAGAGCAGAGAATCCCCTGCAGCCCATGGAGGAGACCATGGTGGAGCAGATATCCACCTGCAGCACATGGAAGACCCCACACCAGAGCAGGTGGGTACACCCAAAGGAGGCTGTGACCCCATGGGAAGCCCATGCTGGAGCAGGCTCTTGGCAGGACCTGTGGCCCCATGGAGAGAGAAGCCCACGCTGGAGCAGGTTTGCTGGCGGGACTTGTGACCCCATGGGGGACCCACACTGGAGCAGTCTGGTCCTGAAGGACTGCACCCCAGGGAGGGGACCCATGCTGGAGAAGTTCATGAAGAACTGCAGCCCGTGGGAAGGACTCACATTGGAGAAGTTTGTGGAGGACTGTCTGCTGTGGGTTGGATCACATGCTGGAGCAGGGAAATCATAGAAGCATAGAATCATTTAGGTTGCAGCGACAGAGACAACGTGTGATGAACTGACCACAACCCCCATTCCCCGTCCCCCTGCGCCACTCATGGGGAGGAGGTAGGGAAATTGGGAGTGAAGTTAAGCCTGGGAAGAAGGGAGGGGTGGGGGGAAGGTGTTTTTAAGATTTGGTTTTATTTCTTGTTACTTGACTCTGATTTGATTGGCAATAAATTGAATTAATTTTCCCACGTGGAGTCTGTTTTGCCCACGACGGTAACTGGTGAATGATCTCTCCCTGTCCTTATCTTGACCTACAAGCTTTTCATTATATTTTCTCTCCCCTTCCAGATGAGGAGAGGGCTCATAGAGTGGCTTTGGTGGGCATCTGGTGTCCACTCAGAGTCAACCCACCACACTCCCTTATAACGCATCTTCTGAAATCTGAAAAAAAAGAAGAGACTCTTCTAAAAAATCAAGATACATTCCCAAAACTTGTGTGTCCTGAGCACTGGAAGAGGCAGAAGCGGTTTTGTAGATGAATGTCTGATCAGAACATAATGCATGTGTATTAAGTAAGAGGAGAATGGAGACTCCACGGCCAGCCTCATCTTTGGCATTTCCTATCTTGTGAGTGCTGAACACCTTTCAATCCAGTGATACCCTGAATGTTGATTCCAGCTAGATGTCTACATCTGTATCATAAAAAGCAAAATGTTGTAGAGAAAAAAAAAGGCAAAACATGGTATCATTGTTTTGAGGAGTCACTTGTTTATTTCCCTTTATCCTTTTTAAACATATAAGGCAATAATATCTATACAGACACACACGTTCTGCCTCTCTCACTCTTTTCATGTGTGATTCTGCAGATACATTCAAAATCCTGTTTATAATTGCAATTTTGCTATGAATGACATTCACCTAAATAGATGTGGACTTGGCTTATATGGCTACACTCGAGTAAGTTACCTTCAGCTCCCTGGGTGGTCAGAGTAGAAGTAGGTGTCAATGGCTGCATGAATCTTGTTGAGTGTATTTGCTAGATCTCAGTTGACTATAGTGTGACTCTAAACACCTCATACATATGAAGGCATTTCTAATTAGTGACATTAATCTCATGGGCAAGTGTCTGTGCTTTAAATTTTTCACGAACAAGGATAATCAGTGCGATTAATGTAAACTATGTGCTTACTTAGAATGTCCTCAGAACATCTGAAGGAGACTATAACTTGTCTGTGTGAAACTCTGTAGTGAATTTGATCAGGCAAAATGCAAAATAAGCATTTAAAATCTGACAAGGACAGCTGAGTTTACAGTGGAGGTAGACAGAGCCATGAAATTTTTCATGACCAGAAATGGAAATGCAGTCAGAACAATCCCAAAAAACATATAATCCATTAGCCTTTCACTGTCTTAGCTGTCACTAGTTCACTAGCTGTCACTAGTTAGTAGCATCATGGTGACGTTCAAGTGCCTGTTATGTACTTGGTTTCTTTGGTGATGTCTCTATTGACATGACAGTTTGTGCTCAAAAGCAGATAGCTCCTTTACTCATGGATCAGACAGCCACATGGCTTGTACAAGACGATGCATCTTACCCATCTTATATCTCCTTTCCAGCCCTACAGCACCCGACCCCTCTTTCCAAGGAGGATCTTGGTCAACTGGCTGTCACGCCCAGATGTGGCTTATTCAGAAGACAGACAGAATTGACCTTTAGGTGTTGCTAAAGATTTGAATGAGGTCAAAGATCCTGATATACTTCCAAGGAATTAGTATAGACCTATGTCCATGCAGTTTAGAGATCAGTCATATATGAACTTGAGTAGGACTTAAAAAAAAAAAAAAAAAAAAAAGAGGTATTGCAGGGCTCTCTTATGAGTACAGGAAAATAATATATGGTCCATGTCCTAAAGAGCCCTAATTTTGTGTATGAAACCAACAAAAGAGCCCAGACTGAGAAGAATATAGCTCCTTTTATTGGTGAGAGGAGCACAGGTAAATGTGAGAACGATGGATAATTCTGTCTGAGTGTCTTAAATAGGTTTCAAATAACTTGCTGCTTTTTGATGCATTTTGTGTTTCTAAGACTGACAATGGGAATATCAGAAAAAAGATTCAGGTGAACAGTGGGAATAAGACACAAAAACTGCTGCAGATTGAAGATGATGATATTCTTAGGAGTTTGGACTTCTATCTCTCAGTTGTGCATAAAACTTTAAAATCTCTTTTTCTTTTGCAGTTTATATAGAAGAAATACAAGTTGGGGAAGGAAGAGGTAGGGAAGGTGTGAAGAAGAGAGGATTATGTAGCAGTGGGAAGCTAGTCCAGGTGAAAGTTAGTATTATCCTTTTTCCTTCTGTTTTGCTCTCCTTCCTCTTCTGTCTGAATTTTCCCTGCTGTTTTGTTTGGTGCACAATAGCAACAGCAGGTTGTTATTAACTGGTGTAAGCAGATAGTGATTTGTGCTGAGCTCAACTCAGAACTGGTGTCCTGACAGGCACGTGCTAACAGAGGACAAATCGAGGTTGCTCTTCATTCTTTTTTTCAAGTGTTCTGACCTAAATTTGCACAGCTGTGTTCACATTTAATCCTGCCTAATAGCTCAAAGGCTTTATATCTCGTAAGAGCAGCCTACTGGCACCTGACATTTACTCTGGCCCTTGTTCAGTTCTGCCCTACAAATCCTCTGGCACGACCTGGTATTTTTGGGTTTTTCCCTAGTAGATTTATTCCTCCATCTAAATACCCTTGAAATTACCAGTCTATGAAGGGTATAATTTAGACCATTGTTTTTCACCCTTCTTGGATATGGTAAAGTGCAAATTCTCCAATGCGGATTGGTCCCATGAAAAGAACATGAGAGGAATTGAAGTGAGCTGTTGACTTGTTTTCCTAAGTGACTTTCTTTGGATCCCTTATGTACACTCTGTTTTCACGCGTGACTACATGGACCGTATATTTGAAGCTATTGATCTAGAGTGAAGGTTCTCAACTGTGAGGTGCAAGTGGTTTTACTCATAACAACATAAGTGGTTTTCTTGCTGGAGGTTGAATGGATATCTGTCCCTAGTGAACTAGGTACCACCAGTACTTTGTGAATTTCAGTTGTGCTGGCAAATGACAAACCACACTGGAGTATGTAAGTGAAAAAAAAAAAAACCCACCAAACAAAAAAACCCTTAAAATAATCCAGCTCTTTTCTTATTTACTCCACTCTGAATACTGTGTTATAAGTAATTTTTTTAAAGGATCATTTATTATTTGTCTTCTGTGTCTCTCATAACATTTTGGTGGTAACCATCAATGAACCTTGGAAAAAATGATTCATGGTGTTGCACTCTTTATAAACATGTGTCTAATGCTTCTGACAAAATTGTGGATATTGATTTTCCAAAGAATATTAAACAGCAAACTTTTTTTTTTTTTTTTTAATATCAGAAGATTATTTTCAGGGCTTGCATCCAAACTGAGTTAGCTCTTTAGAGTATTGTCCTGGTTTTAGCTGAGAGGGTTGATTTTCTTCATAGTAGCTAGTGTGGGGATATGTTTTGGATTTGTGCTGGAGACAGTGTTGATAATATAGAGATGTTTTTGTTCTATGGACTTACTGTTGAGCAGTGTTTACACAGAGCCAAGGCCTTTTCTGCTTCTTGCACTGCCCTGCCAGTGGGATGGCTGGGGGTGCACAAGAAGTTGGGAGGAGACAACCAGGACAGGTGACCCAAACTGGCCAAAGGGATATTCCATACCATATGACGTCATGCTCAGTTTATAAGGAGCTTGGGGGGAAGAGAAGGGGGGGTGGCGGCGTTCGGAGTGATGGCGTTTGTCTTCCCAAGTAACCGTTACGCGTGACAGGGCCCTGTTTCCCTGGAGATGGCTGAACACCTGCCTGCCCATGGGGAGTGGTGAATGAATTCCTTGCTTTGCTTTGCTTGTGCGCGCGGCTTTTGCTTTACCTATTAAAATGTCTTTATCTCAACCCACGAGTTTTCTCACTTTAACTTTTCCAATTCTCTCCCCCATCCCGATGAGGGGGGGAGCGAGTGAGCGGCTGCGTGGTGCTTAGCTGCCGGCTGGGGTAAAACCACGACAAGTATAAAAAAAATATTAGTCTTTAACATGTTGAACTAAGCTAAATGTTTATGTGGTGAAAAAAAAGCATGTGTCATGGTTTAACCTGACAGACAGCTAAAAAAACCCACAAAGCCGTTCACTTACTCCCCCCTCCTCCCAGTGGTATGGGGGAGAGAATTGAAAATGGAAAAGAAAAAAAACCATGAGTTGAGATAAAGATGATTTAATAGGACAAAACAAACAAACAAATAAATAATAAATAATAATAATAAGTATTATTAACAAAACAAGTGATGAAGAGCACAAGTTCTCCCCACCCAAAGCTGATCCTTTACAAGACTCTGAGCTGCCCCACCTCCTGGCCCACCTCCCAGTTAGATACTGAGCATGACATCATACAGTATGGAATATCCCTTTGGTCAGTTGGCGTCAGCTGTCCTGGCTGTGTCCCCTCCCAGCTTCTTGGGCACCCCCAGCCTTCTCATTGGCAGGGCAGTGTGAGAAGCTGAAAAGTCCTTAACTACTTGGCAACAGCTAAAAACATCAGTGCATTATCAACATTATTCTCATCCTAAATCCAAAATACAGCACTACATCAGCTGCTAGGAATAAAATTAACTCTATCAAGAAACCAGGACACCACATTTAATAGCTAGGCTTGAACAAGACTATGATGTGCCTTGCATTTGTCTTCACCTGTATCACGAGTCTTTATTTTGGCTTACATACCAAAGAAAAAATTCAAAGGAATACAGCAGACTGGAAATCTAAAAATCTTACTGAAATAGCTGCAAGGCATTATTGCTATCTTGTGCTGTGATACTATCTCATATTGTAAACTATACTGGGTGATGTTAGGTGATTGTAAAGACTGGAAATCTTACAAAGTAATCCCTGATTCTTCCATGACTAAACAGAGCATTAGGTTTCTCATGGCTAAGAGTAATGTGATTTCTGAGGAAGACTTGAGACTGAAGTCTTTAATGGTAATACTTATTAAAACAAACAGAAAAATCACACACAAGCACTGACCCAAAAATTGTGGGTTTTGAAAGTGCATTTAGAAAACTAACAAGACTTCTGGCTGAGTTCTAAATTGCATATGGGCATCATCTAAGCAAATTTTATTGTATATATTTTTTTGCTTGCAACTTCACTGCAGATTGTTGAGTGAGATGATACCTCTTTTTCACTGAGTGTAGGTATTTTCTCAATCTGCTGCCATGCTTGTACTTGAAAATCAGAAACTGAATACCAGGCAGTGTTTTTCTGTTACTGTTAAAGCTGTGGCAAAAGGCAAGTCTTGAGGGATCACATACTTCATTGGCTTTCCATGACTCAGGGTAAATGCTCCAGCTTGTTGACTGTGCTATAGTAAGATGAAAGGTCTAATTCAACAAGTCAAAGGGACATAAACTCATACTTGAATCACTTAGCTGAAGTAAAACCATAATCTTTGGTAGTTTCCCCAGGGTTGACACATATGTCTCAGGATAAAGGAAATTTTTTAATAATTCAAGTAAAAGGTTTATGTTCCTGTAATTATTTAGCCTCAACAGTGCTGGGGAAACAAAAAAAACCCCAAACCACCACACCTGGTTTAAGAAAGGAAAAGAACAGTATTCTGAATAAAATCCAATGCCACCTCTACCCTAGAATACTCTAGAAATATATTACTTATGGGAGATCCAGGTTCTAGGCCCTGTCAGTGATTTGTGCTGAGAAAAGGTAAAATATAAACTGTTATAGCTACTTGTGTAATATTTTTGCTAAACAACCTTGTAATTTCTTTGTATCTTTAGTACTTTATTTAGATTGGCTCCTTTTAAAAGTGTAAAAGAGATATCTTACCATCACCCACAATCTTAGAGGAAAATTACTGGCTTGATTTATTTTAACAGAATGAGGTGTTAACTTTTGAAATAACTGTTTTGCTGAAGACCTCACTTCTCCCATTTTACTAATGTCCTGGCAGAAACAATGACAGGTTCTGTAAACTGGGAACAGTCAATGACAATGTGGTAGTGAAAGGACTTACTGACTTTGTGAGTGCTTTGACTCAAGCAATTGATATAGGCTCAGAAAAGGCTATTGAGGTGCAATCACTGCCCTAAGAACTGGGATCCAGTTCAGCTTCGTGAAGGTGAACACTGGAGTAATTTAATTAATAAAGAAAAACAAGAACAACAAAAGATACTTGGTCTAATGAATGTGCTTATTCTCCTAATGCTTTGGTCTCAGAGCAAATTAGTGTGTGGTTTTTGTCCTCCTTCTATGGTGCTCCTCTGTTTCTTACTTAAAATTTTACAGTAGGTGAAGGCATTTGTGGAGAGAAGAATAAGATTATCTCGCTGTGATTTTATTCTGCATGCTTAACCAAGGAACTCTTAATAAATAAATAACCAAATAAACTAACAAATTGAAATGCCCAGCTAGCAACAAACATCAGAAGAAATTCACAGTAAAATAAAAGATGCTTTAAAAGCAGTAAGGACAGTGGTGCTATCCTGGAGATAGTATGCGCTGTGTTTCTTGAGAGGCAGCTTTATTCTCCTAAATAAATGTTTCTAGCTTTATGAGTCATTGCCCTTTATCACATGGTGTTTTGTTCTTTTGTCCTTGGTGCATTTTTTTGGAGGTTTTTTTTTCCTTTTTTTTTTTTTTCCTGGCTTCTGTGATGGAGATGGACAAGAATGTTGAAAGCACTAAATAAATGTCTGGCTTATTTTTTACTCAGATGTAATTGCACAAATGCTAGAAAGTTCATGGAGTGTCAGGGTATGCAGTGTCCTGTCCTTATTTCCACCCTGCGCTCTCCCCATCTCACCTTCCTCTATTCTCTTTAGCTGGGTTGATGCTGATTGCTATTATCTCAGCAGGGAATGTCAGACTCATTTTTAGCTTCAAGGTATTTAACAGGGGTGTGTGTGTGGGACCAAACCAACTAATCACCTGCTGTCAGAAGGCTGGGTCATTTGACTCTATCTCTAAAATGTCATTAGCACAAAAACTGTGAGTCAAAAAGATTGCAATGGAGGATAAAGCTGAATAAAGCTGTTGCAGTTGGCCAGCATCATATGTTAAACAATCTCCAATCCAGAAGGTATCTCCACTGACAGCAGTGGAGATGTGGGGAGTAAAATCAAACCTTCCTTTAAAAATGCAAGTGAGACAGTCTCCAATCTTTAAACATATAGATTTTCATAGGGCTTTATTTATATAAAGGATTCTGATTTTCAGTTAGTGTCTCCTTGCTACAAGTAAAATGACAATTGAAATTGACTGTCTCTTGCTAGGACACCAACTCTGGTTGGGAGGACAAACTGTCAAAGTGGTGATGTGACTTGTAGCATCGGTGCGTGTAGGACAGTGCAGCACAACCAGTGACAATGACAGCACTTTATGAAACAATCCAATGCTTTGGAAGTGATGGGTGGAAGATCATGGGGTGCTTTTACAGAAGCATATGACCAAAACACTTCCCATGTTGCTTTAGTAGCTTCCCATGGATATTTACTAGTATAGTCCTCAGTCCTCTGCTGGAAAATGCAAAGGGTTTGACTTAGAAACAGATATTTTAGAAAAAAAAATGTACTAAATCCTTCCCAAGAATCATCTCTGTATTTTTCTTTAAACTGCTTATTAGGTAAATTGATGATACTTCAGTACTGGCAACATTCTCTATTGTGTTTAAAATGCTGATGTAATGGCATCCTTCAGTACTATTTTTACGACCGTTCCTCTATTTATAACCCAAGGTTGTCCCACACAGTGACCAGTGGGTAAGGGTGGTCAGAGGTCCTTCACAAGCACTGGATTTTGAAGGGATATGATTAGGTTCCTTTAAGCAGGCACCTGGTACAGCAGTGAAAACTTAGTGCATCATTTTAAGCACTTGTGTTTTCTTTATTCAGGGGTGCCTGCAGCTGTGTTGTCAAATTTCATAGCTTCTTTCATTGAAGCATGATGCCCATGTCTGGGAGCACGTTTCATTTGAGCCTTGCTAAGTGCCATGATGATAAGATGTGCCAGAGGCCCCTTTTAGTACTTCTCAGGTGTTCCCTGAAGTACCAGGCCCTGCTGGTGGGGGCTCAGTCCCTATAGCCATCTGACGTAGATTTAGGTACTCTGATCCTCTGGTGTGTCGGTGGGGTGCATGGAAGTCCAGCCTGGTGTAGTAGCTTTTTATTCTTTCATTCTGGTGATCAGTGAGGGAAATAAAGTTACAGAAACATTTGTTTGTTTGTTTGTTTTCTTTCAGGACAATTCTATATTTCTTTTGCAAAGATATAAAGCATGCAACATAAAATGTAAATACAGTGAAGATCTGTGTGTGTGTATCCATGTATTTAATTTTTCACTTACCCTGCCTAAGCTTAGCTTCACGTCATTCTTTCTATCTTTGACAATATTGGTCACCATGGGCTGGCCACCCATTCACACCTCTCCTCTTTATACTGGTGTCTTCAGAAGCATGGAATTTCCTTTGATCATGAGCTTTTGGTCTAGGGAAATGTGCCTCAGCATAACACGCAGATTTATCTAGAGGCAATTCTTCCAATTAGCACTCTTCTCAAGGCTAAATACCATGTCAGAGTATTACTTTGTGGTATTGCGTGGTTTTCTCTTGGCTTCCCACACACAGTCTGCTTTGCTTTGATACTGTACACTCAGACAAGACTACCACATACATAACCAGGTGGATATGTGATATACATGCCTTATAAACAGTATACAACTTGTTTGCGCAGAAAGGCAAACCAAGAAAGGATTATTCTCATTCCTGTTCAAATGGAAGGGGGTGGGGGGAAAAAGAGAGAGAAAAAAAGAATAGTACTTTGTCAAGTGACAACATTTGAGTTTACCTTCACTGCTCCTAAATCATGGCCTGACACAAGTTAATGTAGAGTTCCTTACCTTGGAGGTATATCAGATGGGTAGCTTAGCAATTGTCCCTTAGAGTTATTGACATATATTCCATGCATTACATACATCTTCTGTCCCATTCTTGTCATTCCAGAGTCAGTATCTGCAATGTTTGTTTTTGAAGAGAGTGAATGAAAAATTAACAACTTTTTAACTTTGGAATGAGCTCTTTTTGAAAAATGGTAGTGCTTGAGAGGATAGCCAGAAAGCAAGCATAGTTTAAAATAATCGGTGTAATAAGCCAGCCAGTCAGAAAATTACTGTTCAGGACTGAGCATTGAGACTTATCAGAAGGCTACAGCCTAATGCTATTCTGAGGACTTCATGTATCAAACTCCTCCTCACTCCTGCTTCATTGGAGGAAATGGTCGGATCTTTGAGTGCCGTGGAAACTACTGGTTAGCACATACAGAGAAATTCTCCACTTTGCAGTCTGAGCTGGATGTCCCCTTAAAGCCCCATATGTCTCAGATAGGGAATTATTAATAGCTCTGACATGGGTCTTCCTCAGATATTGTACTTGGTTGCTGTGAAACAGCTACCAAAATGATGCTTATGTGTTAATCAAACAAATCTGATCTCTGTCTTAATGATGCTATAGACAATTTCCAGACAGCTTGCAGATTGACTGAAGTAGACTTGCAGAGAGAAAAGGAGGAAAGGGTAAATAGAAAATTCAAAATCTGCCCAAAAGCTGTAAAAGCCCTTGGCTTGCCTCTGCTGCTATTAGGGAAATGTTAAGGGTTTACACTGGTGTATTAAATAGTGCTGGTTTGGAAACTTAATTTTGCAAAGCTTCCTGGAGTAAGGTATGACCTCCTGAGATCCCTTCCAACCTGAATTATTCTGATTCAATGAACATATGAGATATGATCTGTAAATGGCTGTAATGCTTCAAAATCCTGATCTGGCTGTTGTGGCATATTAGGTGCTTTGATTGTCAGCATTTTCCTTAGAAGAATCTCTTCCTTTCACTAATCTTTAAATTATTCATATTCCCTCAGAAGCTTCCCTTCCAGGACTTTAGTGAAGTCATAGGAGGGGTCAAAAGCAAGAGAATTCTAAATTCTGCTCTCATCTGTCTAGGGTTTTTGTATTTTTGGCCTGTGCTTTTACAGAAATGAGCTGTGTTGACCCTGGATATCTGCCACTTGGTAAAATGGGAAGAAGAAAAAAATCAATTTCCCATACAAAAGTAGCAAGAGAGTTAATTAAAATTTGCTTTGAGATTCTTGCACATAATATGTTATTTACTTTTTGCTTCTTATACTTTCCATAATATTATCATTCTGTCCTCAGGCTTAATTAGACTTTTTACCTCTCTTAATTACTGCTTTGATCTGGCTTTTAGCAAGTCTTCCTGAAGATGGAGCCCAATAATGTCATTGGAACGATTCCAGCTGATTTCAGTCAATTTCAAGCTTTGCATGAACCCAAGATGCCAAATAAAATGTAGTAATCCATTCATGGATCTGTTAAGCAAAATACTTTGAATGTTTATAATGCCTGTATATATATGTGTTGTTTAGGTGATGACCTGAAAAAATCATGTCTGAGGTCCAGGGAACGGTCGAGTTTTCTGTGGAGCTACACAAATTCCATAATGTGGACCTCTTCCAGAGAGGGTGAGTTGATCATTCCATTAATTTGCAGCTGATTACAGAGGAGCAGTTTAGAGAAAAAAGTTAAACTCCAAACCAGGTTGTTTTCTGCCAAATGCAGTTATATTTCATGCAATCTCCGGGGCAAGGAAGGATGTCATTGGGCTTTCATCGCTGTCAAGGAAGATCAATGTACATTACTTTCGCTATAAAGTCAGACTGACTGACTTGTTTTTGTAATACCATGTTGTAATGCTCCAAATTATTTTAAGCATCTGTTCAGATATAAGCACAATAGCTGCTTTAAATGCTTCTGGATGGGTGTTGAGCCTCTGTGCTAAATGATAGCTGCTCTGAACTATAATGAAAACATGTTCATTTTAGGGTCGTAAATCTAATGACTATATTCTTTTAATGAAATTTAGCCAATTCCCACCGTTTCAGAACGGAACATGAATACTCATGTTTGCCTAAAGCTCTGGTTCTAGTGGCCACATTGTTTTTCCATATCCCTGTAAGTTAGAAGAACATGTAGAACCTGTGGGTTACTGAAACTTTTGCCCCTGTTGTTTTGCACCTCTATCCTAATAGCTTTTGTAACAACCCAGTGGCTGTGGAGAAGCCTAACCAAGTGTGAGTTGTTATTCTGTTTGCACATTGGACCCCACAGGTGCTTTTCAGTCAGGAAGATAAGAAGCTGAAATACTTTTTGAGGAGACCAGAAGACCCAGATGGATCAAAAGAATGTACTTCATGGATGATAGTGGGTCTAGTGGAATATTATTTTATTTCATCTATGAGGATTGATGTATACAGAACACTAGGTATTCTCTTTCGAGCCTTAGCTTGGCACAGGGGTGGTTCACAGCTGATTTGTCTATCTCAAGCACCATTTCAAGAAAGAAAACTATGGCATTGTTTCAGGTATTGAGATGGATTAGGTAGAGATGTTTCCATCTGTATACAAGCTTCTCATTTTTTTTTTTTACTGTGCTGAACTATGTGGAAAAGATGCTGTGAACTTGAAGGAAGGAAACACATCTCTGTTTTGTTTTAACAGCTGACATCTGTCATCCTGTTCACGTCTCTAAGTGAATATTCACAACTTTATGTTAGACAGCATTCTGACTATACCAAATACTTGTGTTAAATAGGGAAAAAAAATATCCTCTGTGCTTGAGGTGTTTGGTTTATCTGAGCTATAAAAGAAGTCTCCTGTGTATTCCAGTCCTTATGACCTTAGAAGACAGTCCTAACTATAGATTTTTTTCTTGGCTTCTGATGAACTTCCTCACATTTGAAAATCCACATCCATCTGTGGGTTCAGTGATTTTTTTGACTTAGACAGTAGGATGTTCAGAGGTTAGCCAGGAATCTTCCCACTTCTTATGTTACCATGTGATGAGCTGCCTGGGTTTTGTCATATCAGTCTGCTTTTGCATTCAATAATTTCTGTAAAATCCTTTCTTTGGCTTTGACAGTCAGATCAAATCTCTGGTGTGGGGGAAAACCTAGCACTAACACAGATAATATATTCTGCTGTCACACTAATGAGTTCCTAATTACCCTTGCTTTTTTCCCCACTGACACTTACCTTGCTTTACTGATTAATATTCCAAACACATGGTACTATAGGTTATACTGCATTAATTTGTTTACAGTAATTTTCTTACTATATATCCTGCACAGTAGTACATTTGCTTTCATTCTATAGTTTTAACCTTTGCATTTCCAACAAAATCCTTTATTGTATTTCATATTTGCTGATCAGTATCCTCTGGCTGGCTTCATCCACTCAGTAGCCCCTATCACAGTAGCATGAAAGTGTGAAGAAAAGGAATAGATGAGCGTGCAAAATTTCATTTTAACTTGGGCATGCTTTTCATTTTTTCTCCTATTTTCACTGTTAATATTCATTATAGACACCTGGGATATCTTGGATTGACATATAGTCTCCCTGGGTGAGAGGGTGGTAGAAGTAATAATGATGGGAATTTTCTATTTAACTAGTGTTTTTCTTTTCTGAGTGCCTTGTAAATGGAGTCAATATCATTCTGTCCTGCTGAAGGCCAGAAAGGTGATTTATGAAAGGTTGTCTATCAGGATAACAGTGGAGCTGAAATGAATCTTAATTTCTGTGGGAACCCAACATGCTGTGTTTTTTAACAACAAAAGCAAGAACAACAATGAAGAGTATTAATAATAATTTATGTTGCCTACTTTTCCTCTTAATACTTTGGTACAAAAACAAAATAAAAAACATAATAAAAACCTGATTATGTATCTCCACAAATACATAGCAGTCATGCTTCTGTATGCCTAATTGACATAAGGTTGAAATTTCTGGGTTGGAACTCTGTAACTGTGCAGAAATAAGGACAGTTTTCCAAAACAATTAGTCTTGCCTAACTCTCCTTCTAAAGACGGTGCCTTTAGGGAGAGTGTGGCTGGGCCAACAGTGAGCCCGTTGGACAAGTGCACTCCATGCAAATAAAGGAGTGAATAAATCGACAAGGTTTAGCTAGAGGATCGTGGGAGCATCAGCCCTTCTGGAGCTGTTAGGTGATGGTTAATAATCAAACTTGATTAAGAACATGATTTGCTGGCCATAAGCCACAAATTCCAAGTGCTTTAAAATACGAGGTGTTCAGTAATGGTCCTGTTCTATTTTTGATTGCACTGGAAGCTATTTTGAATTCTGTATGCACACACCGCCAGTTGCCACCTCTCCGTCCCCATGAAAAATGGAAACTCCTTAATATATTTGAATTGCACTTCATGATATTTGAATCATGTTTCTTAACCTGTATGAATGGTTAATATTAAAAAGAGACTCCAAAATAAAAGTAATCAGGTTTGTGTTGGTAAATATTTGTTATGGTTATGTGTTTATGGCATATATAACAGGAACAGTCATCCGTAAATTATGTGTTGCAAGTAGTTTACTTTGGTCAGTTAGTGTTAAATTTGTCTTCTTCTGAAGGACAAAAATACAATGTCGGTATTTATAGACATCATAGGTTAAATGCTGTAGGTGCTGCTGTAGGGGAAGAAAGAACCTTTTCTTTGGTCAAACCAAAGGATTTGTAATGCTCTTTGATACCAGAGTTCTAAAGGTTGAGTAATAAGTAATGCAATTTTTGGAAGAAAAAAACATTTTTAAATATTCCATCCTTAATTCTCTTCATCATGTGCTGTTTAATAACTGGTGACAGATATTTTCTCTAGTGAAATTAGCTAACTGATTCTGATTTTCCTTAACAGAGTAGGAAATAAAATTATCCCTGACTGCCAGAGATCAATTAATTGATTTGTCTGGTTCTGTCAGAAGCAATCCTTCTGCACCTTTTTTTCGTAAAGCTTTTCAAAACCTATTTGACAAGAAAAAAAACAACCCAACTACTGCATTCACAGAGTAACTAACTTTTGGAGTCTGTGAGGGAAGAGAGGGCACAAACAAGGTGAAATAGTGACTTAATAATGCTGGGATTCTGGCAAAGATGTATTATAAAACAAGGATAAATGTAAGTCATTAGTTACCAATCACAGGACTGAATCAACTGCTTATCAGTCTTTTCACTCCTCAAATTCCAGGCTGCAATTTGTTAAGTGTCTAACACTTACATTGGTGGTTTGTGTGTGTAAGGGGTGGTGATGATTAAAAATGAGTGGAAAAATGAGTGGAAAAATGAAGTCCAGCTTCTTCTAAAATGAATGCAATGTTGCCCTGGGGAAAAGATCAGTGGTCTCAGTTTCCAAACACCTACAAGTATAATCCGAGTATCAGTAGCATTTAAAGCTGCTGAAAACATGATATTCTACCTTAACAGATGAAGCTTTCATGTGTCAAAACATCCCTGTTGCCTACCAAGTGCACAACAGTGTTTCAGTGTGCTTTAGTCATGAAATCATCTCCTTCAGAGACACAATGCAACAGCTCCTTTCCTTAGTAAACTGGGGTTTGGCAATCAACCAATGCCTTTCTTGTCGAGATGGATACCTGGAAAATACACATCGTATTCAGAGGTTCAGACCTTATTTCCCAGTGTCTTTGAGGTACAGTGTCAGGATCTGGAAGAAAAAAAAAAAAAAAAAAGTCTAGCACAGAGGCAAATCTTATTACTTTCTAACTTCTCACCTGTAATGAAACACAAATCACTTTTAGACTGTAAATCTATGTCATTTTGAAAATACTTACCTAGTTCATTTATGATGCATGAATTCTCTTTAATATAAATGAAGTAAAAAAAAAAAAGAAATGAAAAGAAAAGGAAGAGTGCTAACAGGCATGCTGAAGCAATGCATTTCTTCAATAATGAGTGTTCTCCCTTGGAACAGATGTATGACAGAACTGACTTTTTTCTTGGCATGAAGACATATTATTTCTGTGACTCTTGAACAGACCTTAAAGGTAGCATCAGATACATTCCAAGACAAAAAAAAAAAAAGCAAAAAAAAAAGCTCAGGAGTAAGAAGGCAATGACTGTCTACATGGTCCTGCAGTGATAGTTGAGAACCTGCTGCACTAAACTGACAGGACTGAAACTAGTGTAGCCCTGTGGTGGGTTGACCCTGGCTGGAGGCCAGGTGCCCACCAGAGCCGCTCTCTCACTCCCCTCATTCACCAAACAGGGGAGAAAAGGCATAACGAAATGCTTGCAGGTTGAGATAAGGACAGGGAGAGATCACTCACTAATTATCGTCACGAGCAAAACAGACCGAACTTAGGGAATTCATCTAATTTATTACTAAGCAAAACAGAGTAGAGGAATGAGAAATAAAATCAAATCTTAAAACACCTCCCCCCACCCCTCCCATCTTCCCGGGCTCAACTTCACGCCCGGCTTCAACCTTCCCCCCCTCAGCGGCACAGGGGGACGGGGAATGGGGGTTACGGTCAGTTCATCTCACGTTGTTTCTGCCGCTTCTTCATCCTCAGGGGGAGGACTCCTCTCATCGTTCCCCTGCTCCAGCATGGAGTCACTCTCACGGGGTGCAGACCTTCAGGAGCAAACTGCTCCAGCGTGGGGTCCCCCACGGGGTCACAAGTCCTGCCAGCAAACCTGCCCTGGAGTGGGCTCCCCTCTTCACGGGTCCACCGGTCCGGCCTGGAACTTGCTCCAGCGTGGGCTTCCCACAGGCCACAGCCTCCTTCAGGTGCCTCCACCTGCTCCGGCGTGGGGTCCTCCACAGGCTGCAGGTGGAATCTCTACACCCCCTCATCCTTCCTCCATGGGCTGCAGGGGGACAGCCTGCTTCACCATGGCCTTCACCACGGGCTGCAGGGGGATCTCTGCTCCGGCGCCTGGAGCTCCTCCTCCCCCTCCTTCTTCACCGACCTTGGTGTCTGCAGAGTTTCTTACATCTTCTCACTCCTCTCTCCGGCTGCAAAAGCTCTCTCCCTCTAAGTGTTTTTCTACTTCTTAAATATGTTATCACAGAGGCGCTGATTGGCTTGGCCTTGGCCAGCGGCGGGCCCGTCTTGGAGCCGGCTGGCATTGGCTCTATCAGACACAGGGGGAGCTTCTAGCAGCTTCTCACAGAAGCCACCCCTGTAGCCCCCCCGCTACCAAAACCGTGCCACGCAAACCCAACACAAGCCCAAACCCACACTCATGAAAGTAGCTTAACTGCTGGCGTTCAGTGAGCTAAACATCAAAGTCCCAAAGTGTAGCCAATGTCCACCTTCAGGAGAATCATGTATGATGAGTTATTTTCATGACAGTTAGTGAAGACAATTCTCTCAATTAGTTAGTGTAGCCATCTTTAAATTTCAGGCACACTGTGGCTGCTGAAGAGAGGTGGGATGTCCAGTGCCAGTGGTAGGGGGAACAGATTGAAACTAACTAGAGTGAAGCCTCATACATGAGACTGTTCTGCAGGTGAAGAGCAGCATCTCAACAAATTCCACTGGCTGATGATCAAAACAGTCAGTGGAAAGTAGGATACCCTTGTATCTGGACATTATCTTCCTCCTTCAAATAAGCAACACTCTGACTCATCTTACCCTAAATACATTAGGTAACTGTTCTGTGTCACTTCTTGCAGAGAACTGAGCTAAAGGCCAACTCTAACTCTTCTAATGGGTTGGCTAACCAAGGCAATATGACAGAATTAGTACAATCTAGATTCAGAAATAAGGGGCCTGGATAGATAGTACCCAGGACCCTGAGATAATGTTTCACATGCTAGGTGTGGCAGAGAACCTTAGTGTGTCTTCTCTGAAATGCAGCCAGTGCACAGTGACAAAAACTGTGCCTTGCCTGCTGGAGCTCCTTCTTCTGTGACCTACTATGGTCAGTTCCCTTTGTGTCTTTTCTGCCATTTTTGTGTAATGAATGCTGATTGTACAATTAACCAGATGGTGTATAATCAAGTAACAACATAATGCACAGAATATGCATAGCCATCTGTTGCATATAAGTGTGTCACACTATAATGGTTCAGTGAGTAGCAGAGAAAGGAGAGGTGAACTTAGGCAAGACACAAGTTAACAGTTACATGACAGCTTGTTGTAGAGTATGGCTCACTATCCTTTGATGAAAGATATATATATCTATCCATAACTGGTCTATCTGTCCCTAGGATGCTTGCTGACGATAACCATAACAGATTATAGAATCAGAGTCATAGAATGGTTTGGGTTGGAAGGGACCTCAAAGATCATCCAGTTCCAAGCCCCCTGCCATGGGCAGGGACACCCTCCACTAGACCAGGGTGCCCAAAGCCTCATCCAGCCTGGCCTTGAACACTTCCAGGGATGGGGCATCCACAACTTCTCTGGGCAACCTGTTCCAGTGCCTCACCACCCTCATAGTGAAGAATTTCTTCCTAATATCTAATCTAAATCTACCCTCTTTCAGTTTAAAACCATTACCCCTCATCCTATCACTACATGCCCTCGTAAATCCTCTTGTAAAAACCTTTCTTGTAGGCCTCCTTTAGGTACTGGGAGGCTGCTATAAGGTCTCCCCGGAGCCTTCTCTTCTCCAAATTGAACAACCCCAACTCTCTCATCCTGTCGTCATAGGAGAGGTGCTCCAGCCCTCTGATCATCTTTGTGGCCTCCTCTGCACTCGCTCCAAGAGGTCCATGTCTTTCTTGTACAGGGGACCGTCTTTCTTGCGCGCTGGACACTGGATTATATAGGAAGCTGGTGTAGAAAGAAGAGGATCACTTTGTTTTCAGAGTGCTTTGCAGCCTGTGACCAGAATGTAGGCAAGGTTCTGAAGCTCAGGATTGAACATGTTGATCGGCAATTTTTTCTTTTTTCTCTTCTCTTCTCTTCTTTCTTTTCTTCTCTTCTCTTCTCTTCTCTTCTCTTCTCTTCTCTTCTCTTCTCTTCTCTTCTCTTTTCTTCTCTTCTCTTCTCTTCTCTTCTCTTCTCTGCTCTGCTCTGCTCTGCTCTGCTCTGCTCTGCTCTGCTCTTCTCTTCTCTTTCTTCTCTTCTCTCTTCTCTTCTCTTCTCTTCTCTTCTCTTCTCTTCTCTTCTCTTCTCTTCTCTTCTCTTTTCTTTTCTTTTCTTTTCTTTTCTTTTCTTTTCTTTTCTTTTCTTTTCTTTTCTTTTCTTTTCTTTTCTTTTCTTTTCTTTTCTTTTCTTTTCTTTTCTTTTCTTTTCTTTTCTTTTCTTTTCTTTTCTTTTCTTCTTTTCTTGCAAAGTAGACCTTTGTGTCAGAAATGGAAAATGCACCTGCATGAAGGATCATCCCTTTTCATCTTTTTTAAAACAAACAAACAAACAAACAAAAAAAACTTGCAAGGAACACACTTCCTTTCTACTCTGCCCTGCATGAAGGACCTGACCGGAGCAGTGCAGTGAACCCCTATGGGACAGGAGATTATCTGCAAGGGTCAGGCATCTTAGAACTGATCTGGCATTTCTGACAAGAGCACACAATACTATGTTTGTGTGTGCAAAGAGTATAGAGTTAAAATAGAAAACACTCCAGTGCTCAAGTTCTACCTGAGGGGAGAGAATAAAAGGAAAATTACATGACACACATTGGTCTTCATGGAAGCACAACTGAGAGTTGCTCAGACGTTAGTGATGAGTATCATCTAAGAATGTCACACAGAATGGGATTAAAAACATAAAAGAAAGAGCTTGTCAGCTGGTGTGTTTATGTACATGTTTGTAACTAAATAAGGCTATAAAATTTTGGATGTTTAGACAAAGCCAGTACCATTGGACACTTTGTAGTGGTCTTGTCAGCAATGGGTTGTGATAGCTGAATAAAATAATACAAACATCTACATCTCATAAAATACAGGGGTTTCATTGTTCTTCCACCCTCAGTTTTCAAGACTGCTAAGCACTCAGGAAATCAATTAAAACCATGTGACATTTTTTGTTAATCAGGCTTCTACAGCCTTCTTCAAAACCACTGACATTAATGGGAGTCTCTCCATCATCTTGTTGGACTGTGTCTCCCCTGATTTAGAGGCTGGCAAGCAATGTACCTCTGTAACTCATGGCTCCAAACACGCTTCTTTGTGATACCTAATATCAATCAATGACACTTCTAGTCATATTTCTGTGCCAGAGTTTGTAGCTGAGCCTTTGACAATGTCTATGCTCTTGATTCAGGTCTTACTCCTTTTTTTTAAGACTTGATTCCTGGAGTCTGGCAATTATACAAGAAACTCTTGTACTATTTAAAATTAACCTTTTAATGCTCATGATTGCCATGAAAAACATGGAAGATTGTATCCCAAAACTTAAAAAAATAATTTCATATTTATTAGTTTTAAATTTAAGAAAATTAAAGTTAAAATATTAGTTTTAATATTTTAAAAATACTAACTCCAGGTTCCATTCCAATCCTTTGTTGGTAGTTAGTGCTGGCAGAGTAGAAAGGAAGTGTGTTCCTTGAAAGTCTTTTCTTAAAAAAATTAAAAAAAAAAAAGATGAAAAGCCCAAACTTGACTAACTGTTGTATTTTGTTGACCAAAAAATAAACCTTTGTCCCTTAACATCTGGATACTATCTCCTCTAAGGAAAGCAAATATCACCCCAATTCAAGTGACATTTACATTGCTGCTTTGATGACTTCTGAATTATGTCAGAAAGCAGCTTCAGTTTCACCTATCATGATTTACATTTATACAGAGTTACACTTCAGATATTGACTCTGTAGCTCCTAATTCATTGAGTTACAGATGGACCCGTGTCTACCGCTGGAAATCACTCAGCTCTGTGTATATGTGTGTGTGTCTGTGCCGGTGCGTGTAAGGGAAGGGAGTCTAAGCCCTCGGGCTTGTGAAAGCATATATGTGTACGTGCTGCAACATTTTATTACTTAAGAACAAGTGAAGGGACACATTTTTAAAGCACTGAACTTAACTAGAACAAGCCAGAAACATGACGCCAGCATAGACTGTGTCAGTGCAATTATTCTAAACAAGAGAGGGTGACGGAAATTACTGAATGAGCATCTCTAGTAATAAAATAACTATAAGATGTTTCAAAAAACCAGTGTATTCCTTGTGTGCAGTTCTTAGGTAATGGGAAGTTATTCTTCGAGTTTTCACGTGAGGGTGATTGTGGTGCTTTGCAGCTCTTCTGGCACTTTTCCTCTCTAAACCACTTTGCAAACAGCAACTAATTGAGGCAGATGAAGTTATCTGTGTTCAGAATGTGTTATCACGTTGTTACACACTGTGCATATCCCTAGAGAAAGCATGGCATAATCACCAGCAGCAAATCTTGTCTTTAAATACAGGACAAGCTGCTGAGAGAACAGCTAGACCTGGTCCCTTCCTACAGTTCCTGGTTGCACGGTGTCGCAGAAGCGTTAAGGCTGACAAAATATGTTCTAAAACATAAGTTTAGTGGGGTCAGGAAAAAGATAGAATGGTCAAACTGAACAGGCATCTTCTATTGCATACGCTTCAGCAGACACAACTTATTTACAGGTCCAGGATGTCAGTTGGGAACTAATACTACATGCTGTGTGATTGAATCTAAGCTTAGAATGATGACACAAAACGTGCATAACACTCACCTATAAGGTGAGGACACTCAATCCCAGGAAGTTACTTTGGACAGCATCCTGATCAAAGGGAGGGCTTCTGGTCACAGACCCACTGCTCCAAGGAGAAGCACTCAAAGAGGGTCTCTGCTGGGGATCCCTTTATACCCTAGGTTGGATCTGAGCTGTGGTCATCTCCTGGTCATGGTCACATATGGCTCCCATTGGTGGAGGGATCTCCTAGGTAGACTTATTGGCTAAGGTGGTCTCTCATGGGCTCAGGGATCTGGGGTACATTGCTGGGGGTTCTCTGCATATGTGCCCAGCAGCACACGTGCTTCCCACCAAACTAGCCACCGTATCCCCCTGTGCAGAGCTGCTAGACCCATGGGGAGGAGGGGGGTGCTCCTGCCACACTCCACTCTGTCACCACAGTCATGATCCAACCCAGTTCCTTCAGAGTGGAGGTGCACACAACTCTTGCCTCCAAAAGTAAAAAGGGGCACACAACTCTTGCCTCCAAAGGTAAAAAGGGGGTGGTTGTTGGTAGGTTTTGGATCATCATTCTGTAAGTGCCCTTCAACTATTAAAAGATGTCATTACAATCAAAAGTCAATTAACAACAGAAACCATGAATCACGTAACTATAACCATTATAGTAACAATATACACTAAAAACGGATAAACAGGTGGGTGCCATCCCAGGGTTTATGGGGACAACCGAGACACGGATAGGGTGTGGAGGGGGAATGTCAATTGCAAGGTCACAGGCAGGGATTAGGGGAACATCAGTTTCAGTAGCAGGGTTTCAGGGAGTATGTTTTACAGTGGATATGGACTGTGTCACCATATGCTTAACTCAACTTATCACAATACAACCAACAACAATTATAACCATTATTAATGATTGTAAAAGACTCGTTAACTACCTCGACAGAGACAACCCGAAAGCATTGAAAATTTTTCCTAACCAGTTAGTGTTTAGTGTGGCAGCAATTGCCTGAGTCCTTTGCTACTCTTTTCATTTTGTTGATTTGGTCTTGGAGGGGTATGGATACATTTGGGATGTAAATGCAGCAGTTGTCTATGGATAAGTTCAGCATCCCACACACGCCTTGTTTCTTTAGCAGCATTAAGTCTAGCACAGCCCAATTTTTGGTGGTCGTTTTGCTGGTATACTTGTTCTTTCAAGAGTTCCAGGCTGTCAGATGTGGAGTTGGCTAGAATCGATACTTGCAAAGTTAGGTCATGAATGGCCTGCTGATTTTTGACAGAAGCAGTCCCCATCACAAATAGTGCTTCTAGCTACCACCTTAGGCACGTTTCACTTTTTGCCACATTCCCTTTTTTAGTGGTTTTATCTCCAGGGGGCTGCGATCCCACCACTTGTGGGGTATAGGTCCCTCTTGGTAAATGGGGCAAAGGGAGGGTATGACTAAGGTTCAGGCCATTCCGAGAACAGTTGGGTGTAGGCAAGAATACAGGCGACCACCGGAGCATGCCCATACTAGAGTGGGGGGTGCAGACACATAGGATGTTTGACATACGCCTTCGGTAGGGGTAAGAGCAGGGCAGTCTTTGTAGGTGTTACATTTTGGGGCAGTGGGCTGGGTATAGCTGGTGTTACTACACAGGCAGCCCTGTATCAAAGCTTCCCAGACAGGAGGGTATAACTGTAGTAGTGGCACTTTGTCTATATTTTTTGCAGTGAATTTCTCTCTGGCAGTCCCAAAGTGGGGCTTTCTTTACCAGAGGTGTCCAATTCCTGACTTAGGGATAGGCAAGCCAGCTGTTATTGAAGTTCACTTTACCATATGTGTAAATCCAACTATCAATCTGACTACCATGTTGTTGTCTAGACCTTGGCTGTCCGTGTCTGCTGTCATTACTGTTATCAGCAGGAGTATTGGAAGGATCTGCTTTCGCATGGTCCTGCCAAAGAACACAAAGTGCACCTCAGGCCTTGGGACTGGGTCTTAAAAATCAGGGATTATCCACCAAGTGCTGATGTGATAAGCCTCCCCTTTCCCATCTAGGGCCTCCCAGGCATGCAAGCTTCTGGGCTTTGGCAGAGTCATGGGCACAATGCCAACAGGAGGCAGCTTTACTGTGACAGGTTGTCCCACATATGTTTCTGATGGGAGCTGATCCCTTTGATCGTCAGGTAAGAGGGTGTTGCTTGTTGGTGGTCCAGTAGGGCAAAATGACCTAATCTTTGCACTCCCATAGTCTCCCCAGCAGTTGTTTATGATTAACATTGCTTGGGGCAATCAGAAGTCCCAATTGTGACGTGAGACACTGGCCTACCTTTTAATCAGGCTGTTAGCCCGTTCTACTATGCTGTTGGCCTGGGGGTAGTATGGTGTATGAAACACCCACTTGATGCCTTCTCCTGTGCCCAGTCCTGTATGATTGTAGCTGTAAAATGTGACCTGTTGTTGCTCTGGATGTGGTCAGGCATGGGCAGAATGCCAAACCATTCCTGCAGAACCACAACAGTTTGGTCACCCATGGAGGCGCTGACAGTGGTGGCCATAGACAATCCTGAGGCCACCTCTAGTCCTACCAGGATATATCTTTTCCCATGAGATGGCCTTAAGAGCCCAACATAGTCAATTCACCAGGTGCTCCAGAGGGCATTCCCCTGCCTGATATGTTGGGGAGGGGCTTGGTTTGGGTGGTTGGCTTTAAGTCTTATCTGACATTGTGGGCAAGCGGTCCTATCACCGCCACCACCCGGATCGGTCCACACCATCTCATGGCCATACATAACTGTACTGTGCAGCACTTCCACCCAAGTTCATATATGCGCTAGCTTCTGGAAGTCCTGCCGGTTATGTTCTATGGCCCTTTCAATTTGTTCCCTGTGGGACTGCACATATACTTTTAAAGCATCAGGCAATCCCAGGAAGAGGGGCGTATGGTGGCTGGGGTCCCCTGCTGTGGCCATGGGCACGTCCCGTTGTCCTCTCTCATGCACCGCCTGGATATAGGCAGCCTTTTGCACTCCCGCTGCCAGCTCTGATAGTCCTCTTACTTAACAGCGACCAGCTTCCCCCATTCTTTGGAGTCCATACACCCTACTCGGTATGTCCGTGGAAAGTTATGGACTGAGCACCACTGGCCTGTCGCTCAGGAACACTCCTGGGCCCCAGAATCCACCGCTTCATCATCACGTAACAATATGCAATTCCCACCCACACCCCCCCCCCCACCCCGTTAGACAGACACACCACAAATATTCAGTTTCCATCTCAATTGGCTTGTGTGAAACCGGCCTGGAGGTCAGTAAGCTTAGGACTTGTCAAAGGAGTTGTGCGAATGGTGGCACTGGAGTCACCACCATGGGGACCCATATGACTCGGGTTTAGTAAGTGGCCGTACATTTCTCTTCTCTAAGTCGCCTTTCTCCTCTAACTCCTCCAACTCTCCCTTCTCCTTGGGGGCCTTTTTCTCAGGTTCTGTTTCTCCCCAGACATCCCCGTCCCAGTCCTTGGGATACATTCCCGCAATGAGCTTTCAGATCTGGGTAACACTGTGGGATTTTCCCGCTCGTGCTAGCATGAGTTCAATTTTCTCTTCTAACAGGAGTGTATGCTCTCGCTTTCTAATTCATTTTTTTTAGACTGTCTATCTTTAGTTGCTTCTTTAAATTATCTTCTAATTTCCTGGAATACTTGTGATGTTCCTGTGCCTGAGTTAGCACTGTCCCTTTTCCCTCACCATCCCATATTTTACTGCGGCACTGCAACACCCTCTCTACCACCACTGCTGGGTGGTGCCACTTCTGCTTCACCCAGGCAATTCCCGGGGAGAAGGTGCATAGCTATGCCTCTATAATAGCTCCTTGATTGACATCCTACCAACTATGCCAATTTAATGACCTGAGTGATTTGGTCCAAATTCAATAACTGGTCCTGCTTTGAGCAGGCATTGGGCTGGAGACTGCCCAAGTTCCCTTCCAGCCTGAATGATTCCCTGACTGTAGGATAAGTGTGACCATAGCCTTCCTCAGCACTGAAAAAATCCTGTGCAGTTTCCTTCTTCATCACTCAGTTTCAGCCCGTGCAGTAGACACTATGTTTTTTAGTCATTTATTGTCAGCACCACGGTCTCCAGTAATTCGTCTAGCTGTTTAGCTTACAGCACAAAATAGGTTTATTTGATTAACATTAAAAAAATATTTTAGCTGAGAAATGCAGTTTACAAATAAAATTAAGTTCTGCTTCTCATCTATATGCAATGCTCGACACCTTAAGTCTTGATGTTATTGTGTTCGATTCCACAACAAACACGTCACATCCTGAAGGAGCCCAATTTTCAATGCTGCACTTAATGCTACCCAATTCTAAGAATTTATGGGGTTTGTGTCATCAGTTTTCCATGATATCATTAAGCACAAATACTCAGAAGGTAAAACAGTTAGACCTGAGTGCATCAGTGAAGATCACAGCTGTCTCTAGAAGACCCACAAATGAAAAGCAGCCACATACTGTATAAAGTCTATTGGTTCAAGCAGAAATTCACCTCAAAGACATGGTTTTAGACCATTAAATGAAAACCTTTGCTTTGCTGAACTTAAAACTTAATTAACTTTCTTAAGGTTCTTAAGATCAAAGTCACTCTGTGATACTCCAGAGGATAATACTTTAAATTTAACATCTTTGCTTGTAGAAATATTTTTATTTTATGAATTGGATTCATAAAAATGGGCAAAGCACTGACCAATTACATACCAAGAGCTTTGAAGAAAATCTTACGATGGTCAATTTTTAATGTTATAGATGATAGAATGAGCTGTCTTCCAGGTTAATGACTGATGAGCATTAAAAGCTGGCTAAATCCCAAAAGTTTAATTTTAGTTTCTTCTCCTTTCAACTACATTTTTTACTCAAGATTTTAATTTAACATCACACCGTGCATTTTATTTCCTAAGAGAGGGGATCCCATCTGTTTGCATGACATTCCTGTTGGCTAGCACTGTCTGCATGATAGTTTTTAATGTTTGTCTTCCAGGAGCAAGCAGAATTCCTTCTCTGCCTGTATCCTTACCTCTTGATTTCTGAATTTTCCTGGTATGAACAAAGCTTTCCACCTGGGTAGCCAGAGTACCTATACCAAACTCTGCTCTGCATAAGCATCACCACCTTTTATCTTTGGGTCAGAAATCACTTTACAACCTTTACTGATCCTTCCACATGTCTTTCTTACGACCTGGTTTTTTTTTATATTCTACAGATGGGAAAAAGCTGAGACAACTCTAACAAGACTAGGATCAGAAAAAAAGCTAGGAAGCGAATGTATTCATTCACTAGATTATACTTATTTTTTTCCCCTGATACCTATGACTAAACAGAAGTCAATTTTCTGAATGTTGTGCAATGTGTACTTTTAAATAATTTGTTTTAATGACTACTTATAATTTCTAGTGTTCATGACCAAGAAAAATCAGCTGCCATCCCATGTGTGAAAGGTGACTGAAGCAAAGTGAGCACACTCTTTCTTGACATATGACTCAGCCAGTTCTTGTTGTGCTACATGGGCACCAAATGGGAGCAGAACAAGTGGTAAATCTGGCCCATATGGGTTGAGAAGTGATAAAACGACATTTGGAGTTCTCATAAGCTCTCAAATTAATATAACATTTCTGGGCTCTTCAACATGTGTTTGTTTTAAAAAACATGTTGTCCAGAATTTTCCCTCTGATATTGCACATGCCTGGTTTCTGTATTAATGATTGCTGGGAACTGTAAGTGAAAAATTTCACATTGCCACACAAACTAGTGTTGAAGAAAAAAGCCACAGCAGTAGTTTCTTTCACCGTTATGTCCCTAACTTAGTGCCCCATCCCCATCATTTTTGGAGAGGAGGCACTACCTAATGGCTAGGACATGTTGTTGAGCTCTATTTCCCTGCCATATATTTGAAGAAGTCCTGTCTCTTGGCAATACTATCCACACACTTCTGCAGAGTTTTGTAAGGTACATTTTAATTTAACTGTTCCAAACCCAAATGATCTATCTATAATCCAACATTATTTGTTGGCACGAGTAATTTGTTTGGGAAATTTCTTGAGGTGGCCTTGATCAGCCTTTTAGCTCATCAGCTACTGTCTACAAACATGGGAGCAGTAATATCTCAGAAGATTGTTCTTAACAGAGTACAATCAGCAATGCTCAGATGCTGTAATAGTAGAAAACGTCATGGGAAAAGTTTGTTTCAGAGTGTCTCTGACTTTTGTTTTCCAGATATTTTTGTATTCAGCTTAAAAGATCCAAAAGTCTAATTTTCAGAATGGAAAACTGTTCACCATCTCTCAGATTCTTTTAAAATGGCTTATGTTGGGAACCCAAAATCATTACTCTTTTTTGACACTTAAACCTCTAGAGTTGCCTTGAGATAATAACTGTTTCTGTAACTGGATAGTTTAATTCCAGGGATGCAGTCAAACTATATGGTGTGTATACTGCAGACAAGGTGCACTTGGGATGCAATGGAAAAAAACAGTTGGCCTTTGTACTTGCATTAATGGAGTTCAGTATATTGTGTGTCTGAATGGGAAGATCTTTTTTAGCACTTTAATTACTTAATGTGCTTGTTGCAGCAAAAGTACATTAACAAACGCAGATCAATTTCTCCCATCAATCCATGTCCACTTTGTTACTTCAGAACATTCATTCATTTGTGGGGATAACAGCTGCCAAGAAAAGGTATTACAAATAAAATGCAGCTGAAAAATGAACTGTTCTTTATCAATCTCTTGTTCCCATTTGGCTATGCATGATAAATCTTTATAATGATGTCCTGCAAAAAAACAAGAAGTCAGTTTATAATGTGACTGTTTGGAGTGATGTCTGCAACCAGCCAACACCAGAAATGCTGAGGAAGCTGTGGATTTTTAGTTTATTTTGTGGGGTTTTTTTTGCTGACCAGTTTAATGTATTCTCTTTGGTTTAGATATTGCGAGGACTCACAGGTCCTCCTCACAAGATAAATTTTTTGAAGAAGTGGAGAGAAATAAATTGACGTAATAGACCTATCAGAGCTTAAGGAAAGTGACTGGGTGCTGGCTTGTTCAACCACTGGATAAAGAAAGAAGGCTAAATCTCTTAACACAAAACATACCAGACTCAAGTTCTTACTTTTGGGAATGGGCACAATACTTAAGCATTCAGATTCAGGGACTGTTTACAAGGGCATGTAGTGATTGGGTGAAGGGTAATGGCCTTAAGTTGAAGAAGGGTAGGTTTAGATTAGATGTTAGGAAGAAATTCTTCACTATGAGGGTGGTGAGGCACTGGAACAGGTTGCCCAGAGAGGTTGTGGATGCCCCATCCCTGGAAGTGTTCAAGGCCAGGTTGGATGGGTCTTTGGGCAACGTGGTCTAGTGGAGGGTGTCCCTGCCCATGGCAGGGGGGTTGGAACTGGATGATCTTTGAGGTCCCTTCCAACCCAAACCATTCTCTGATTCTCTGATTCTCTGATTTTAGTAAATGGATAATTTCATTTAAGCCAGTAGGTCAAATTATGAGTTTGGGATGAATAAACCTATTTAGGGCTTGCCCTAACTATGTTCAGATAAAGAAAACACACCTGTGCTCCCCTACCTTATGGAGTTATTAAAAGGCTAAATACATTGACAGTTTTTAGGGAATAAAACAGTAGGAAATATTTCAGAGGATGAAATGGATAGAAGGTCTGTAAGCATTGAAAACTAAGAATAGGGTTTTTTTTTTTTTAATCTAACCTGAGCTTCTGACTATTTTTGTTCCCTTACTTAAAGCTGTTGTATCCATTTCTACACAGGGATTCTCTGAAAATCCTTGGTCTCTGATATGTGCTGCAACTCAAAATTTAATTAAAATTGCATGATGAGTCACAACAAGCAACCAGCTTTCCCATTAGTTTGTCACTTGGTGTTTGGGAAAAGGTATTGGATATATGTAATCTTCTAGCAGATCTCACCAATGGTACTCTGCCTTCTGATAACAAGAAAAAACTGTCTTTCATTGATATGTAGCAATTTGGATCTAATATTTTGCTTTAAGAACCTTTTTCCAAGTAGAAAAAAGCTATTGGAAAAAGCTGAATGTTGTTGCTGTCTTCCTTCACTTGCCCTGTCTGTGATAATGTGGCATCCTGGTAAGATGGAAAACAATCAAGTGTACTAGTAGTCTGTGATGCAAAATATATTCTATGCTATTTCAGGTAATGTGAATAATGTAAGTTTCTGGAAATCCTTGCTCTATGGTTTAATTGACTTCCTGTAGCAGTGCTATCTCCTTTAACTTTTAACTTCCGTGACTTTTTACAAATTCTATAGTCAATAAGGTCATCTGTCCTTATGACACTGATTTCAATAACATCCAGTCTTTTTCTGGCTCTATGAACACATGAATTCTCATCTTAAAGTTGTATTGTATTATTCTTGCAACTGCCATTTGAGGGTTTTTTTCTGAAAAATCACTGAAGTGTTTTCCACCTCCACTGTGCTCTGTGATGAAGAACTCAGTGTCTCCCTGTGAGCACCCACTGGGACAGAGACCAATTTTACTGTGTTACATGTCCTAAATGATGAAAGTGGCACCTATATAAACCCATAGCAGTTTATTTGTTGAGTTGGTGAGATCTCTCTAAGGTTCTAACATTCATGTCTTTTGGACATCTGTCTTTGTTCTCTATATTTTGCAAGAAAATAATGTATTTCAGTGTGAATATAGTCTCCTCTTGCAAGGTTTGTTATCTACAGCCCTATATGCATCATCATATCAAAAGTTTTATGTCCTATATGTTGACTCTGCTTTCCCGTGTTAACATTACCATCATTTTTTATGAACTCTCAGAGAAATTCTGTTATCTCACTCAAACTTTTGTAGCACCTAGATTACTTTTATGGTCTTTCAGCTGATGGCTGAATTTTTCCCTTTTTATTATATCTTCTTGCCAGTAAGAAGTCATTAAAATTTTCCCCTGTTCTCGGGTCATAATGCTTCCCTCCTTGAAAGCAATGCTGGATTATTCTTGATCTGTTGCACTGCTTCTTGACTCTGCAGAACTTAGTTGATTGTCAAGCCTCTTTGCTACCTGCAGATAGACAGTGTGCTTTTAGGATGGTCCAATCCAAAGATTAGCCTGGTGTCAGTTGGCATCCTATATTTTACAAGATTCTCTGCTAGCCAAATTAGCAAGATACAAAATACACTGAATGTAGGTACTGACAGTACAGTCGAAGATTATTGATAGTAGGAGAACAGTTAAAGGGAGCCAGTGAGGCTTTAATTCTCTAAGGTATATGGCAAATTTATTTGGTTGGAGAGAGAAAGAATAAACAGATTAGGATTCCGTCATCAATATCTGTCCATACTCTTGTGATGCTCCTGATGTGCAGAGAATATTCTTAAGATTAGGCTGCTGCCAGAATTATTATCTAGATGAAATTAACCTTTATTCCACTATAATGAAACACCAAGTTTGCAGATTGAGGCATCATCTGAGATTCTATTTAGACTTGATTGTGATAGAGGTTTGAGGAGTCCTGGCTCCCTTTGGAAAATCTCATGTTTTATAAAAGAATTCACATATCTGTCATTAGTATCTTAAATGCTGGCATGAAGATCCAGATCCACAGAACTGCTTGAGTCTGATGGCGTTCAGTGTTATCAGACCAAACATTTAGGTGCTTTGCTTTCCAGACTGGAATTTACAAGTTCAGTTTATCCGATATGTAGTGAATGGACAGAATAAGTTAGGTGAGTCGTCATATTCTGAAATAGGATAAAGGGTTAGAGAAATAAGAATGTGTAGCTCCGTCATAGTGAATTCATTTATGTCAGTGAAGTCCTCGGTTTTAATTCTTGCTTCTGCTAATGCCTAATATGCAATGCTGATTTGAGATCCGATTGATATTTTTATTCGATGAAAACAGGAACAGCCTCAGCAGGAATGAAAACAATGCCATATGGATAAGCACAGAAAAGATACAGAAAAGATAAAAGATGCAGATTATCTCAGACATGGGAGGGAACTGTTTGACTTAGGTTACAGGAAAACTGCAGAAAAGTATTGCAGCACTCTCTCCTCTGAAAGGAGTCTGCACAGACCTCGACTGAGCAGATATGATACTGGACTTCAGCAAAGTGTTCAACACTGTTTCCCACAGCCTCCACATAGACAAACTGGCAAGATACAGACTGGATGGGTAGTCTGCAAGATGGGTAGGAAATTGGCTAACAGAGGGTGGTGATCAATGGTTTTTCTCAGGCCAGCAGCCTGTCACATGTGAGGCCCCCCAGGGATTCAGACTGGGCACCACGCTGTTCAACATCTCCATAAATGACCTGGACGATCAGATTGACAGCACCCTCACCAAGTTTGCTGATGACACTAAACTGGGTGGTGAGATGGACACGTCAGAAGGGAGAGCCATCTTACAGAGAGACCTGGACAGGCTGGAAGAGTGGGCTAGCAAAAACTATATGAAGTTTAACAAAGACAAGTGCAAAGTCCTGCACCTGGGATGACAGAACCAAAGAGCCCAGTACAGGCTGGGACCTGTGTGTCTGGGGAGCAGCCTTGCTGAAAGGGACCTGGGGGTCCTGGTGGACAAGTGGCTGAACAGGAGTCAGCAGTGTGCTGCTGCAGCAACAAAGACAAATTGCATTCTGGTATTCTTCATCAGCAGGGGTATTACCATCAAAGACGGAGACGGGATTGGCCCACTAATCAGCGTTTGTCAGGCCACAGCTGGAGTACTCTGTCCAGTTCTGGTCCCCACAATTCAAGAAAGACATGGACAGACTGGAGAGAGGGTCCAAAAGAGGGCCATGAAGATGATCAAAGCAGGGCTAGATCACCTGCCCTGTGAGGAAAGACTGAAGGAGGTGTGTTCTTCTTGAGGGAGAAAAGACCTTCAGTCAGAGCAGGGCCAGAGGAGACCTCATCACAGTATTGCAGTACTTAAAGGGCAGCTATGAAGAGGACAGAAGCTCTCTCTTCACAAGAAGCCACATGGAGAAGACAAAGGACAAAGGGCACAATTTACACCAGAAGAGGTTTATCCCTGTAAAAGAAATAAAATTTTTACAGTGAGAACAGTCACTGGAACAACCTCCCCATGGATGTGACAGAGTCCCCATTGCTGGAGGATTTCAAGATGCGATTGGAGAGGGTGCTAGATAATTTCGTCTACGTTCTCTTTCCCATGAAAGACTGAGCCAGATGATCTTCTGAGGTCCCATCCATCTTAGGCTATTCCACAATTCTATGACTCTATGAAGAGTATTTGATTTGTGGATCCTGATGGAAGGTAAGTGTGGCTTTCACTTCTAGATGTTTCAGAAATAAGTTCTCCTCATAGCAAGAGCAGATTTGCAAACAACTTGGAGACTTTACTAGTGTAAGGCTAAGTGGCTACAAACTCTTGGCATTTCCAGGATTTGGTGGCAGTTCAAGTGGACACATCATTTATCTCTACTCCTGTGTAGTTCAGTACTGCTCTGGTTCTATTTTGTCTTCTGTGAAAGATTTCTCCTGGAAGAAAATTTCTAAAACAGTTTTCATGAATTCATACTTGATTAATATTAACATTTGGAAGATTAGCTCAAAAATAAGGTCAGAGCTTTAGCAGAGGGGACAGATTCATGAGGCAGCTGGGAATGAAGAGTCTTTTTGCCTCTCTGAATAGAGTTTCTTTAAAGGAGAGAGAACTCATATTGACAAAAACATTGTGAAAAGAAGTTGTGATGCAGTTGCTAATGCTGAATCCATTCTGGAGAAAATGGGATTTCCATCTCTAGAGCTGTCAGGCTTGTGCCAGCACTGAGTGTACTTTTAGAAGAGACTATTCATCCCTCTTGGAAGAGGGTGAAAAGTCCCTACAATGCTGCCAACAGTTTTTCAGTGAGAAAAATAGGTAAATTTGGGTAAAATCCCACATTTAGCAATTAGTTTTATTTGTATGGAGTGAGTGGGTGTAAATAGAGATGACCTGTTTCCTGAGAAAGAGTAGGAAAAAAAATTGGATGCAGAAATAAAAATGAGGAAAATAAGTAGAAAGGGATGATGATGATGATGATGATGATGATGATTTCCTTGGGGTACACTGATTTGGTCATCCCCAGTCCTGGTGTGGGAGAAATGCACCTGTGTCTGAAAGGCTGGAGTTTCTTTATCTGCTCATTCAAACGGTCAGTTTCTTGATTAATCTCTTGATACAGTGTTTGTGGGAAAAGGAAAGCTGAAGAGTCGCTGTTATCAGGTGTATGAGGTGTCAGTGCCCAGGCACTGTCAGGGGCTGCCCGTGTGGCCTGTGTGAGGAGAGGCCGGGGCTGCCCCGTGCCGCGCACAGCCGGTTCCAGCCGGTCCCAGCCGGCTCCAACGGCCCCAGCGCAGGACACAGCTGAGCCCCTCAGCCAAGCTGGGGGCGCCAGGGGGAAAACAGGTTTCAGCAAGGGCCAAAGGCGGCACAGGCAGAGGAGGAGGAAGCCAAGGAGGGAGCAGCAGCAGAGGGACCCCAAGGCCGGAGGAGGAGGAGGAGGAGGAGGAGGAGGAGGAGGAGGAGGAGGAGGAGGAGGAGGAGGAGGAGGAGGAGGAGGAGGAGTAGGAGGAGGGCAGGAGGTGCTGCAGGCCTGGAGCAGGGATCCCCTGCAGCCCTGGAGAGACTCCGCTGGAGCAGAGACCCAGCCTGGAGCCCGGGGAGGGCCCCACGCCGCAGCAGGGGGGTATTTCCTGCAGGAGCTGCGGCCGTGGAGAGCCCAGGCGGGAGCAGGTTGTCCCTGAAGGA
This sequence comes from Grus americana, assembly GCF_028858705.1. NCBI lineage: Eukaryota > Metazoa > Chordata > Aves > Gruiformes > Gruidae > Grus > Grus americana. Next base: position 6,314,516 of record NC_072853.1, read on the forward strand.
CTGCAGCCCGGGGAAGGGCCGGTGCTGGAGCAGGGAGATGTGTGAGGAGGGAGGAGCGGCCGAGGGGGGCTGGGTTGGACCGACTGCAACCCTCATTCCCGGTGCCACTTGGCAGGGGCAAGGAGGTAGAGGAGCTGGGAATGAAGGAATGAGGTTCAGATTGGGGAAAAGATGAGAAAAGGAGTCGGGAGTAAAGGAGCGTGGCTGGCTGAGACTCAGCAAAAGGAGTTGATGGGGCAAAAGTGGTTTAATTTTTGTTTCTCAGCATCTGACTCTACTTTTAAATATCAGTAAATTAATTATCTCCAGATCAAGTCTGTTTTGCCTGTGATTGTAACTGGTAAGTGATCTCCCTGTCTTTATCTTGATCCAAGACCATTTTTGTCTTCTTTTCTCCCTGTCTTGTTGATGAGGAGCAGTGAGAGAGTGGCTGGGTGGGATCTGGCAGCTGTCCCAGGTCAACCCACAGCTCCTGGAATGTCCACCTTCAGGTGCACATTCTCTGACTGAAGCTGAATGATGCTGAAAGTCCTGTGGTTTTCCTGCATCTCTAACTGCAGGTTCTGCTGTGATATCTCCTAATTTTTACTGATCAAATTATCTTTATATTGTTCTAGTTGGTCTAATAAGGCTGCAATCTCTCTTTTGTCACAAGTGCTTCCTGTTCTGCCTCTAACTGTTCCTTTAGCACTTGATCAGAACTGCCTTCTGTAGGTATGCCATGCCTTGTATCATCCAATTTGAACTGTAGAGCAGACATCTGAATCAGGTTATTGTACTGTTGCTGTTGTAATCCTTCTTCATTTTGTTTTAATTCTGTTTCCACGTTCTTACTTTTTTGTAGTTGTTCTTCTAACTAACTTACAGTCTTTGAGACTTCAGTACCTCTCTTCTCCAGTTCTTGCATCGGTGCCACCAGTTTCTCTTATTTCTTTGTCACAAGCTGTAAATTCTTGATGGTTTTGTTCCTTCTCCAATAAAAACTTACTGTATTCATCCATCTTCTATTTTATTTTTGGTTGCAAAAATTCTGCCTCATATGCTCTAAGCATTCCAGAAGTCTTTGCTGTTACTCTAAGTTTTAACTGTTCTTCCGGTTCCTTAATTTCTTGCATCATATTAATTTTCTTTTCTATAGCTTATTTATCCATCAGTTGCCACTAGTTTTCAAGCTGGTTTTCAAGGACTGGAATTTGCTTGCTTAGATATACAGGCTCCAATAATTACTCAGCCCAGTCCTGGTTACTATGCAGTTGTTCTTCATGTTCCAGATCCTATTATTTTCTTCATTTGACAGGGCAAGTTCAAATGGTCCTTTCCTGCCTGACACTGAAGCTTTAATTTCTCCTTTGTTAAAAATTCCACTTCCCATCGTAGGAAGTATTTATAACAGGAGCCAAGGGGTTGCATGATTTCTGTTACGGTTTTGTGGCACATCACTTTCTTTTTATTGTCTTATGGAGTTGTACAGGATATGTGAAACTTCTCAAAAAAACTAATGCTTTGTTTGTACAAAAACTAAAAATTTTGTTCCACATTCAACTCATGAAACACTGAAAAGTGTCCACATTTCCTAGCTGTTGTTTGAGTGTTTTTTCCCTGACTCTGTACTGAGATCTTTAATATTTTAGAATAGGGAATGCTGCCCTTTTTTTGTGTGTTTTATTTCTTTATTTGTTACATGTATGACACAGTCATGTCTTAATCTGTGTTTACATTTCATAGGAGTGACCCTCATAAATAAGGCTATCTTCTGAATTAAGAATCTCATTTTGAGAAAAGCTGAACCATTGCAACCCCATTCTCTTTAACAGGAAAAGATCGAGTTGTAATGAGTTCTAGGAATCAAGCTCCAAGAGAGAACAGGATTAAATTCCGCTCTTAAACCCACCTGAGGCATTTTAGGTAATTGCTCTCAGAGTTCAAGGAGTGTCTGGATAACGCTTTTAGTCATATAGTTTAGTTTTAGGTAGTCCTGCTAGGAGCAGGGAGTTGGACTCGATGATCCTTATGGGTTCCTTCCAACTTGAGATATTCTATAATTCTGTGATTTGGATTCAAGGAACATACTCCCCCAAAAAACACCCAACAAGAAAAGTGTTTTCCACAGAAAACACTGAAACAGTGTCTTTGCACTGCTGAGATAAATTTCTGTTTTCTGACATTGTGTTGGGTTTGCGTGGCAAGGTTTTGGTAGCGGGGGGGCTACAGGGGTGGCTTCTGTGAGAAGCTGCTAGAAGCTTCCCCTGTGTCTGATAGAGCCAATGCCAGCCGGCTCTAAGACAGACCCGCTGCTGGCCGAGGCCAAGCCAATCAGCGCCTCTGTGATAACATATTTAAGAAGAAAAAAAAACAGTTAGAGAGAGCTTTTGCAGCCGGAGAGAGGAGTGAGAAGATGTAAGAAACTCTGCAGACACCAAGGTCAGTGCAGATGGAGGGGGAGGAAGAGCTCCAGGCGCCGGAGCAGAGATCCCCCTGCAGCCCGTGGTGAAGGCCATGGTGAGGCAGGCTGTCCCCCTGCAGCCCATGGAGGAAGGATGAGGGGGTGTAGAGATTCCACCTGCAGCCCGTGGAGGACCCCACGCCGGAGCAGGTGGAGGCACCTGAAGGAGGCTGTGGCCCGTGGGAAGCCCATGCTGGAGCAAGCTCGTGGCAGCACCTGTGGACCCGTGGAGAGAGGAGCCCACGCTGGAGCAGGTTTGCTGGCAGGACTTGTGACCCCGTGGTGGACCCACGCTGGAGCAGTTTGTTCCTGAAGGTCTGCACCCCGTGGGAGAGACCCATGCTGGAGCAGTTCATGAAGGACTGTAGCCTGTGGGAGAGACTCACGTTGGAGAAGTTCGTGAAGGACTGTCTCCCGTGGGAGGGACTCCATGCTGGAGCAGGGGAACGATGAGAGGAGTCCTCCCCCTGAGGATGAAGAAGCGGCAGAAACACCATGTGATGAACTGACTGTAACACCATTCCCCGTCCCCCTGTGCCGCTGAGGAGGTTGAAGCCGGGAGTGAAGTTGAGCCCGGGAAGATGGGAGGGGTGGTGGGAGGTGTTTTAAGATTTGATTTTATTTCTCATTCCTCTACTCTGTTTTGCTTAGTAATAAATTAGATGAATTCCCTCTCTAAGTTCGGTCTGTTTTGCTCATGACAACAATTAGTGAGTGATCTCTCCCTGTCCTTATCTCGACCCATAAGCTTATTGTTGTACTTTTTCTCCCCTTAGTGAAGGAGGGGAGTGATAGAGCGGCTCTGGTGGGTGCCTGGCCCCCAGCCAGGGTCAACCCACCACAGACATGTACCTTAAGAATTCAGCTGGACCAAGACAGAAATGCTGAATTCTCAGAATTTATGACGGGTGGCTGTTTTGTATTTCTCTCTGCTCTGGTACTGACTTGCCATCACTGGGCTCAGTTTTACACAGCTCTGCATTGCCCTTGGGAAGTGTGCTGGGTGCTATTGCCAAATGCTTCAACCTTGCACTGACTGATGCACCTGAGCAGAGTGGAGACCTGATGTGTTGGGTCAGTGATATGAAGCAGGGACTGTAACACCAAATTGCTATAGGGAGAAGAGGCGGCAGCAAATCTGAATTCCCTTTGGGTTCCTGTAAATGTCAGGCTTTGGTGGGAAGCACTTTCCAATTGCAGTGTGATAATATGGCTCCTCTCCTTTCCTTGTTCTGCCAGTCAGCCAGCAATGGCTGAAACTGAGCCAAATGATGGCAGATCAGTAGCAGAGCAATGGCTGGGTGGAATCATGGGCCAGGAGACCATCCTGAAATTGCCAGAGATAAAGGCATAGCCATGGGATAAAGCAACTTGACCTGTCTGCAGGATTTTCTTCCATCATAAAAAGTGTTCATCTCGTATGAGAGTTCCAGGTATTTGAACAGACCAATTTAGTGACAGCAGAATTCAGGGATCTGCTAGATGGGCTAAGTGGCATAACGTGTCCTGGGATCATGATTCAGTCCATGTCAGATAGCATTGCATCTCCACTTTGCTCATGTCCCCAAACTTACTTCCTTTGGAAACTAGTTCAGGGGCAACGGCTGGAAGATACTCAGGTTTTGTATTCATTTAGGATTAGACAATCGTCAGGCTGTGAATGAAGTGAAAATCTCTCCTTCATCTACTGGGTTAGACATACCCATTTTGCCCCCAATCAGTTTGTATTTCTGTTTCAGGGTCACTTCAGCTTTCAGTCTTCTGGGAGGTTCTGACAGAATATGAAGAGATTTATATACTTTTTAAAGCAGCAGCCTCTGAGAAGCCATTTCCTGGCTATCATTTTGTGCTGTCTCCTGTTTCCAGGAGTGGGATCCAAAACTTAACAAAATTTAGTATAAATAACCACTTCTCCAAAACTGTTTATCCATTTCAGTCTATAAACATTACAAAACCACTTTAGAACTCTCATGAGACACCATATCTGTCTTACTCCAGCTAAAAAGATGTAATATAAAAGTTTGAATTAAGAAAGAAAAAGAATGACCTTCAGAAATATTCAGCTCCTTTTATATCTATTAAATGATTGCTCTACAGTGCCTCTTGTTTGCACCCAGAAGACTTAAGGGTTACTTAACTCTCTGAGATTATCACAGTGTAAGATTTTTCAGGTGCTTCAATTAGAAGAGCACAAAATCTCTCGATCTCTTGTTGTTTGTATAATGTAAGAGCAGATTGAAAAAGGTTAGTACTTGACTGTGAGACTAAATTAAACTGTTTTCAAGGTTTCTTATTGCTTTCAAGACAAGGACATTAGTGCTCATACCCTTATTGGGCTCCTAATTTTTCTGCCCTTTCCTTTCCCTGTCTCTCTTTTCCAACAATAAAGCGCATTTCTTTCATTTCACTCTGCTGTTCACCATTCTACTGCCTACTCCTCTTCACCCCTACTTTACTATGCTGTCTGAAAGAGAAGTAAAGGGCAAACTGCTTTCAGAGTATGGATATGGGACCAAATAAAAGGCAGCATTGCTACCTTGGTGAGCATAAAAGGGCAAGAGCCCCTGAGGTGAGCATAAAAGGAGATGTAAAGAGTACTGGTTGGTGTAATTGTCAGAGAGCTGCAGGGATGCAGGGGCTGGAGCTTTTATGGCCTGTTGGGCTGCAAGTTTCTGCAGAGAAGAGATGATCTGATGAAAAGCTACGAGAAGCTAGAAATATAAAAATGATCAAGGTTGTGGCTTACCTGGATCCAAATGAAAGCCTTCCGTCAAAAGCACCAAGTGCCAAGTGTAGGCTCTGATTCACTAATGCACTGAAATGTGGGAGGTCTCCTGTTAACACTAGTGCTCATTTGCAAAAAGCTGTTTGTATCTTCTGTACATTGTACCCAGAGCACTCAGCTCTTGAGAGTTCCCAGCCTTATATCCTGGACTTAAACTGTATCTACCTGTGTTTGATCCTGGCACATGCTGAGCACCTTCAGAAGATGCTGAGAACCCTCGCCTACTGCTTGCTTGGGTGAGAATGAATCATGCCAACTACCTTTTGGGTCTGCAGAACTGGACAGCGTTTGTTGTTAAAACAGGATTTTCTGTCAGAATAAAAAATAATAAAAAAAAAAGACTGCCATACATTTAGAGTTGACCAGTTTCCTCTTATGGAATGCACAATTCCCTTTGCCATGCTTCCTTGTGTCTGCATGCTACAGCCTCCTTACAGGTGAGAAGTTTGCTTTCAGTAGACCCACTATGCCTTCTAGCTAGAGACAAGGGCTACATTGCTTACTGTACTGCAAGGAGGTTATGGATTGCCCTCCTCTTTCCCTATTAATTTTAGCCCTACCCTCATCAAAAGTTAAAGAGCCCGAGAATAAATCTGGGGCGAGAATCGTAGAAACTTGATGTGATAAATGGCTGTGGAGTCTGGATTGGAGCGCCACAGTCGTGTTTGACTAACCCGCTGTCGTGCCTTGGCGCACCAGCTCTGGGCATCGCAGAGGAAGCTGCCAGACAGATCTGTCACCTTGTTCAATGTTTGTGTAAAACTGAGCATGGAGGGCTGAGGAAATCCTTCCTCTTGCCACCTCCAATGGCTTCCAAATTGAGGGGAAGGTTCCCCGGGCTGTCCAAGGTGTTCGTCCTACTGCCAAAAATATGGGAAGGGAATGCTGATGGTGGGAATGGTGATGGCTGCTGTGAACAACCACCTACCACCTACTGGGACATCCTGCGCCAAACACTCTCACACCTTTTTTCTAAGGTTCTTCTATACCCTTCCTGTGGTAGAGCTAGGTCAGAAATACTTCCTGAAATAGCATTTAATTTAGAAAGTGTCTGGATCAATGTTTGCAGGTGTGTGTAGATTCTCAGGAAACATCACACAAATGAAATGTTTTGAAATAAGCTCACAATTTAGTTTCAAAGTTTACATTTGAGTTTTATGCTTTTTTTGATCACTACAGAATACAACAGAATAGGAATAATTTTCCATTTTTTAAATTTAATAGTGCATTTAAAATAACTAAGAAGAACTTTATGCTAGTTCTACCTTGTATATTTTTCTGAGTCAGTTTACTTCCAGTTCCTGTAACAATGGAGTTTGAGATCAAAATGTTCCTGATTCTACGTGAATCTTTGTGGCATAGTGACAAACTCTTTGGTTGCAAAATGAAATATTCTGCCCTTGTATGTAAATAAAAATATTTTTGTAACCGGAAACATTGTGTATGTGTGGTGGGTTAATGATATCTAAGGACCAAACTCCCACCCAGCTACCCACTCACTCCTCCTCCTCAACAGAACAGGGGGAGAAAATAGGATGAAAAAGCTCATGGATTGAGATAAAGACTGGGAGATCATTTACCAGTTATCATTGCGGGCAAAACAGCCTGAATTTTGGGAATATTCATTTAATTTATTGCTAATTATAATACATTTCGGTAGTAAGAAACAACACCTCCTCCCCACCCTTTCCCAGGCCTTTGACTTGGGTGTGAGTGAAAGGAGGAACAAGAAAGAATGGTGTCTCCTTCCCCCTCACCTTTCCCATTCCCACCTTCACCCCCTCACCCCCGAGTCTTCTCTCCCCGAGGGGTGCAGGGGTGGGGATGGGGGTTGCGGTGGGTGCACCCCAGCCCCTCTCGGCCACTTCTCCCTCATCACACGTCTCCCTGCTCCAGCACGGGCCCTTCCCCGGGCTGCAGTCCTTCAGGGACAACCTGCTCCCGCCTGGGCTCTCCACGGCCGCAGCTCCTGCAGGAAATACCCCCCTGCTGCGGCGTGGGGCCCTCCCTGGGCTGCAGGCTGGGTCTCTGCTCCAGCGGAGTCTCTCCAGGGCTGCAGGGGATCCCTGCTCCAGGCCTGCAGCACCTCCTGCCCTCCTCCTCCTCCGGCCTCGGGGTCCCTCTGCTGCTGCTCCCTCCTTGGCTTCCTCCTCCTCTGCCTGTGTCACCTTTGGCCCTTGCTGAAACCTGTTTTCCCCCCGGCACCCCCAGCTTGGCTGAGGGGCTCAGCTGTGTCCTGTGCTGGGGCCGTTGGAGCCAGCTGGGACCGGCACGGGGCATCCCCGGCCTCTCCCCACACAGGCCGCCCTGCAGCCCCCACTGTCGACACCTGGGGATGGACACCTAATCCATTATTAAGACTTAAAAATGAGCTGTATCAGTGATCCATATATGTTCTACAAGCCTTGTTCTGTACTGATACGTGTTTTTCCAGTCAGCACCATCCACAGCCACTATGAGCTTTGTGCTGTTACAGTCTGGAGGGTGATCATGAAGGGAAAACTTGCTAACAAACTGCTGTTGTGGAGATGGTTGTCACCTACTGACACTGGCTGTTCTTTAGCATTAAGTTTGTCTGAAACCTTTTGTGGTCATATTATAGGCCTTATGCACATGGCTACTGCACTCTGTGCTTGCTTATATAGCAATGTGATAATTTTTCTGATATGGAGCATAGTCTAATTTATCTGTCTGTCTTCAGTGTTAGGTATAAAATTATCACCTTTTCCCATGTGCTCCTGTTTGAATAGCCAAAGAACCCACCAAAACATTTCTATACAAAATAGACAGTAAAGGAACAGGGGATGGATTCATATAGTGCAGTTTATAAACCTGAAATATTATTGACTCTGTCAGATATGTAACCTAAAGCAGTATCGACACACGCAAGGAAAATCCTCCGTTGTTTGATGCAAAGTTACAGAATTTTTTATGGCTATACCTCTGATTTTCTCATTGAAGAGAAAGGAGAAATAAACAGTGGTCTGGTTGCCTCCTTTACCCAGGCTTTCTCCCTGTACATTCAAGACAGATACTGCTTTTCACTTTTCACTTTTTCAACATGAAGCTAACTGAATGGGAGGCTTTTTTTTAAAAAAAGTTTCAGCCACCAATGTCTGTATAGGAAATAATTGTTTGATTGGTTGATTATTGATCATAGATGTTCCCTCTGTCCTGTATAAACTTCTGGAATACGTAGCAGGTAGCTCTCAGATGGTAACACACTTGGGAATCCTCTTCTGGGGATGATCAGTGCAGGACAATAACATCTGTTAATGTTTCCACAGAGGGAATGTGTTTTTTCCAGCTGAAAACCCTGAGTTCAAACTTTCCTTATGGCCAATGAAGTTACATATTGCGTAGAGATTTGAGGTCTCTTCTCACGCTGTTTTCATGAAGAAAACTGTCTTTCTCCTTGCCTGCAAGGCTTTTCCTCATTGACTTACAAACCAGTGTTCTGCCTAGGGTCCCCGGCAGCAGTGATTCAACAGAGATGTTTTGCTGACAGGGGCTGCTGGAGGGAAACTCCCACACCGGTCAGAGGAGCAGCAGAAACTGCAGGCTGACTGAGTGGCCTCAGCATACAGGTGGTTTGTTTGCAGTATGTATTGGATTAAGGGTTGTTTATTAAAATGTAGCCTGACTTGGGATGAAATTTTAAGCCTTGGAGCTGGTCAAGTATAATTGAAAGGTGGAAGCTATGCAGTTTTGAACTTGTCTGGCTCCTATGGCAGTGTTACTGAGCCAATCTTTTTTATTTCCGTGCTGCAGGAACAATCAGGGAGGAGCAGATTGGTCTGTCAGGGCTCCTGGTGGCAGTGATCTGGTTTAGTAGTGTGCATCAATATTACCCAACAAATTGCCTCAAACTACTCATCCCTTCTTAACCTAGGCTCTACAATGCCATTACCAGCCAATGGCAGGGGAAGAAAAGCAGGCAGCAGCTTGTGGCACTAGGTGAGAGCTGAGACGCTCTGGCATTGATCTGAGAGAAGAAAACAAGGGAAGGATGGATTCCAAAGTGTCAGTAACAGGATTGGTACCAGCCTGCTCCCTTGACGTGTCCCTCTGTTGTTTTTAATGTAAATCCTTTGGGATTAGGTACTGCCTTGTGCTATGGTTAGATCACTAGAAGTGGCATGATGAGTTATCTGGAACAGAAATGTTTTATTCTCCTAAAATTAATTATTTTCTCTGTGCATTTGAGTGCAATGTAAAAATTAAAACCCAGAAAAATCCCAACCCTCTGCACCCTGCTTGATCACTGAGTGAGCATTTAACATCTGAGAGTGATCTTGGTGCTCCTGAGAGGAGGTCTGACCACCGCAGTGCTGAGAGACTGAAAGGTGGAAGTGGAGGGCAAGGGAGGCAGTGTCACCCAGCACATCTGTTAGTGGAGTCAGGCTCCCAAGGGAGGCTTTAACATCATCGCCCTAGATGAGTCAGTACAAGTCATCAGGGACCAATGCATGTCCAGGCACAGGAAAACAAAGTTAATATTCAAATTATCTGTTTCATTTTAAAGATGAATAATTCACAAATGGCCAGTGAAGGTGGTGATGGCCTATGGCAGGTGGGTTGGAACTAGATGATCTTTAAGGTCCCTTCCAACCCAAACCGTTCTGTGATTCTATGATTCTAAATTCATTGCTACTAGGGTGACCTACTCAGGCTATCTTGCAGGAGAGAAGGGGCTTGGACTGGTATGCACTGCCCGTGTAAACAATATTGGTCTTGCAAATAAGAAGGATTCATGTCCTATCATTAGGAAATTTACCAAACTTCCCCCAAAAGTAAATAGGTTTGGTTTTTGTTCGGGGTTGGTTGTTTTTTTTTTTCTCATTCCTGCTTCTGTTAGGGGGTTGTTTCACAGTCTTGCTCCTTTGCCAGCTACATCTTCTTATTTCTAAATTTCATTTATTCATGGGCAGTTTATATGTGGTTTTTCTGCTGCCAATGTTTTACTTTCTTGTACCTCACTCTTCTTCTTGCTTCCTGATGTTTTTCCTCCCAGTATATTTATAGATGGAGAGGGAATCTGATTGCTCTGTGTTTTGCTGAGTTAAGTGTGCCAAGTTCCTTTAGTTCTTTTCTTAAAATCAGCTTGCTGTTTCCTGATCTTCCCTTCACAGCGCCTGTTGCACATTAGCTGGCGATTTTCCATGGTCTCCTTACTTACTAAAGTCTAAATAAGCATTTTTGCACTGCTTTTGTCTTAAAAAAAACCAAAACCAAAACCCCCCAAAACCCGCAAAACCCCAAACAAACCCTCCTCCAAAAAAACACCCAAACCAAAACCAAGCCACATACCAGCTGTTTACTCAAAGAAAGATACTACGTAGCCTAACTCTAATGGGCCAGAGTTAGCCTAATTGCAGTAAAACAGAAATTGCAATTTGTCATTTATTTCCTAATTATTCTTTCCTTCAAAATCTCCCGTAAAGCCTTATGTATTTCTGGGGACACACTCAGGGACCCATAGTGATGACTAGTTCAGCCGCTTTGCAAAATGACTGTTTAGCTTCTGCTCATCACCATGCTTCTGTACCATTATTGATTTCTTGGTTTCGTTGTAAACCTGTCTTACTGAGTGTCCAGTTCACATGTGTCCCATCCCACTCGGTGGGTTAGGGTGAGGTTAACTTTTTAATTCTCTGCGTGGTAATCAGGAGTATCAACAATTACTTTAGAGGTTCAAACAAATCACAAATTTACTTAAAACTCAGCAGAACTACAAAAGATAGTGGCTTGGCAAAAGTTATAACAATACTTAGCAGAACTACGAAAGGTAATGGCTTAGCAAAATTTGTGATGATATTCTCCTAATGTGCCAAAAATGAAGTTAAAGAGAGTGATAGAGAGGAAAAGAAAGAGAGAAAGAAAGAGAGAGAGAGGGAAAAATATCACCACCCTTGGATCCAGTGATGTTCTCTGCTCATAGTTGTAGTCCTCAGGTGGTGGGCGCGCACCTAAAACTTGTGTTTCCCGTTTTTATAACCCAAAAGGCACCCCATAGGTGGGGGTCTGTCATCACTGAGCAGGTGCCGTATGTGCTCAGGAATGTGCCAGAAATGAGTCGGTGGGTTGTGGGGGTCTTGGGGGTCTCACTGTCCCCTCCCTTCAGGGTTGACTGAACGATGGCCTTTCACAGGCACACATGCACAGGACACAGATGTTTTTTTGTCTACATATTTCAGGAATAGGGGAATGGACTCACAAGAAGGTATCCTGCCTCTGCAGGTTTTGTCCTTGGTTGAGATGGATGTCTGCCACATTCCCTCGTTATCAGTTTATCCCTGCTTGAGTCAGGACGGATGTTTGCAACATTCGCTTGTTATCAGAGCCTTACAACATGCCACTTCTACCAAGGTTCTCCAGCTTCATCCTCACTCAGCATGCTGACCTCTTTGATTTTGGCACCTTGGCTGTGATCTTTTTCAAAGCTTTGTACTCTTTCCCCTTAGCCTTCCTTTCTGTGCTCTTCATTAAAAAAAAGTAAAGAGGAGCGCAAAATAGCTTGTTACTTTCATAGAATCATGGAATGGTTTGGGTTGGAAGGGATCTTCGAAGATCATCTAGTTCCAACCCTCTGCATGGGCAGGGACACCCTCCACTAAATCAGGTTGCCCAAAACCCCATCCAACCTGGCCTTGAACACTTCCAGGGAGGGGGCGTCCACAACCTCTCTGGGCAACCTGTTCCAGTGCCTCACCACCCTCAAAGTAAAGACTTTTTTTCCTGATATCTAGAGAAGCCACATCTGTGCAATTGCCTCCACCCAGATAGCAGCCAGCCCTCAAGCATGTGCTGCCAGTGTCCACACAGCAAATGGTCCACTCGAGTAAGAACAGCTCATGCAGACTCTAGGAGAGCACAGGCCACTGAACTGATCTCTCTTTTACTTGGGTGGATTGGAAGACGCTGGTGAGGATGAGCAGGCCACTTCGTGATGAGAGTATTCAGAGCCAGCTGGAGATGATTTGCTTCATTCTGTGGAAAACCAGGAACACAGTATGGTCAGCTGCACCTGTTGCTTCTCAGCATGATTTATGCCATTTCTAGTTCAGACAGTACCTCACTGTAATAGAGTGAGCGGTCTTAGCATGTCGAAACCATTTTCCACCTACTGTCCTGTGTGGATTTTTGTAGAAGTACTGACAAAAAGACTGTTTTATTTGTTATTTGTGCTCAGTTTAGCATGGTTCTGTTTTACATCTTGGTCTCACTATTACTTGTACTGGCACGACCAAGAGGGGTGTAGGGCAGTGGGGTGGGGAAGCGGAGATGTTTATCTTTGTTTGCTGCTGAAGAGAATGTATGTGACTCAGCATCTTGCAGTGGCCTATATTTTGATCAGGAAAATTGTCCTCACAATGCACAAACTATTGTGAAGTAACATCCAGCTTCACAGTGTGGGAGCAGGAACTTTCATTTTTATGTTTTTGCTTAGGCATAAAGTCACTGTTTGACACTTCCTCCCTGCCTGCAAAGCCTCAGAGGAAGCTCTAAGGAGGAATGGATAATATTTGCCTGTCTTATGATTTAAATATTGATATGTGGCTTAAAAATAGAAAAAAAAACAGGTAATGGGGTTTATTCAGTTTCCTGTATGGAGGTTGTTTATTTTAACTGGACAACGAGAGGTCTGGTTAAACTCAAATGAGGATGTCTCTACCTTTTTCTGGCCACCCAAGGTGAAGCTGTTCTTTGCTCATATTCTGCTTGTGATATTTATAACTTCCTTTGGAGCCGCTGTTAATGTTTTATCTGAAACTTTCATTGAAAAATGACTTGTTCTCAAAGATTTTCAGGGAAATGATTCAATTTTAAAAGGAATAAACTGATAAATTGTGAGCATTTCTATTTCTATTTAATTTTTAATGTAATCTTTGGGTTTGAGCCTTTAACACTTTCACTGCCCTGTGTGTTAATTCCCATGGATGTCACTGGGGTGTTGGGGAACTTTTTGGAATTTGAGGTCCTCTATATCATTGTCCTTCTCTGCCATTAATCTTATTGACAAACAGTGTCACTACATTGATGTGCAAGACATTGCAATACACACGTGTACAATTGCACAAATCTTGAAACAGCAGGATATTGAGAGTTCTCTTGTGTCTTCTGGGCATAGGACCATTCTGTAAAGTTTTTCTTTAGGAAGAATGTATCTAATTCCATGATGGTTTATACTGAAATTGATTTATGCCATTGCAGTATCAAGGCCAGACCTTTTGGCATCAGGTGCCAAACAATCTACAATAAGTTGTTTATTAGTAACTGAGTAGTGTAATTCTTTTTATAAAGAATGAAAACATGTTTGGTTGCTTGTAAAATATGAGTCACATTTTGGGGTGCATTCCTTAGTACTGCAGACCTTACTAGTCTTCAGATTCTCCTTATATCTGGACCATTAACCTTAGAGTTTAACCTTAATATGAGAATTCCTTAGGTTTCTATGACTTTTCTATGTAGCTTTCTTTTTGGGAAGTTAAACTTGATGGGTACACAGGATGATGTCTATTTATGACTTCTAGAATATCTCTGACATTCAAATGAATTTGCCAAAATGAAGGGGATGAGCAGGGAAAGGTTAAAATAAGATGAAGACCTAGCTCCTGTATGTCGTTACACCTAGACCATTTTGCAAAGGCAATAATAAAGGGTGGAAATAACCTTGTTATGAAGTCACCAGTATTGAGATATCTTCACATGTTTTTCATAGAATCATAGAATCATAGAATGGTTTGGGTTGGAAGGGACCTTAAAGATCATCTAGTTCCACCCCCCCTGCTACAGGCAGGGACAACCTCCACTAGACCAGGTTGCCCAAAGCCCCATCCAACCTGGCCTTAAACGCTTCCAGGGATGGGGCATCCACAACCTCTCTGGGCAACCTGTTCCAGTGCCTCACCACCCTCACAGTGAAGAATTTCTTCCTAACATCTAATCTAAACTGACCCTCCTTCAGCTTAAACCCATTACCCCTTGTCCTGTCACTGCACTCCCTGATAAACAGTCCCTCACCATCTTTCCTGTAGGCCCCTTCAGGTACTGGTAAGCCGCAATTAGATCTCCCCGGAGCCTTCTCTTCTCCAGGCTGAACAACCCCAGCTCTCTCAGCCTTTCCTCACAGGACAGGTGCTCCATCTCTCTGATCAACATCATGGCCCTCCTCTGGACTCGCTCCAACAGCTCCATGTCTCTCCTGTACTGGGTCCCCAGAGCTGGATGCAGTACTCCAGGTGGGGTCTCACAAGAGCAGAGTAGAGGGGCAGGGTCACCTCCCTCGACCTGCTGGTCACAACTCTTTTGATGCAGCCCAAGACACGGTTGTCTTTCTGGGCTGCAAGCGCATACTGCCAGCTCATGTTGAGCTCATCAATCAATAACCCGAGTCCTTCTCCTCAGGGCTGCAGTATTTTGATGTCCGAGGCTATATTGTAGTCAGCAGTTCTAGTCTGGACAATGAGTGAAGCCAAGGTCTGCCCAGCATCCTGTCTTAGAACCAGAATGTCTCCAGGTCTACTGAGAGTTTTGACTACGTGGTTATTGAACCTGGCAGCTTTGGTACCTCTGTATAGTCTCCCCAGCTTTAGGTGACTTAATCTGGAGCACCAGTCAAGCCACTGGAAATGAATTTCCTAATGAAAGTATCGAGGGCTGCTTGAGATGCTTCTGAACGTGAAACACATGATGAGGGGAGGCAGAGATTATCACAGTGTGGCAGTAGGTAGCCAGTTGGCTATTGCCTGAAGGGACTGCAGCCTGTGAAAGGGTCCACATTGGAGCAGGGAATGTGTGAGGAGGGCAGAGTGGCAGAGAGTCACTGTCATGGACTGACTGTAACTCCCATCCCCATCCCCCTGTGCTGCTTGGGAGGAGAGGAGTCAGAAAAAGTGAAGCTGAGCCTGGAAAGAAGGGGGTGGGATGGGAGGAGGTATTGGTTTAATGTTTGGTTTTGTTTCTTACTACTCAATTGTGAATAAATTAAATTAATTTTCACCCAAGTTGAGTCTGTTTTGCCTGTAACAGTAACTGGTAAATGATCTCCCTGTCTTTATCTCATCCTATTTTAATCCTATTTTCTCCCACTGTCCTGTTGATCAGGGGGAGCGAGAGAGCATCTGGGTCACAATTTGGCCCTTAGCCAAGGATAAGCCACCACAAAAATCTAAAAGAGGTAGACAGACAGTTATAGGATGTTATTCTTAGGAAAAAGTCTCGTGGAATGGATATGTAGTAAAACATTAATATCTGCATACTGAGGAGTGTTCCATCACACTGCTGGGGCAATCCTCCTTTAATACCATGTTGCTGTTATTTGGAAACAATTAGACAGTATGGATAGTCCAAATAGGGTATTTTTGTTAGTTAAAAAATTGTATTGCATAGAATTGTGATGAAAATACAAAGGTTCTTAAGGAATAATTATTGCACTTGCTCTAGAAGAAATCAGAAGCAATAGCATTAATTAAAAACTCCTACCACAGTGCAAAGACAGTATAAGGGAGAGAAAGATCAGGCAGTTTAGATTTGGTTGCTGTTATTTTTAACTACATACTGTGTGTATCTAGAATCTGAGCTTCTTTTATTTTCTTTTTTTGAAAATTAAAATGTAAATGAAGAGTTTTAATTCCCAAGTTCTTGCCTAAAATAGATACCTAAAAATGTCAAAGGTCGTGCAGGAATTATATCCAGGTTCGCAAGGACCTGCCAGTTGGAGTAGGTAGGATAACGTGAGCTTTCAGCTGTGAAGGACCATGACACAACTGCCTCTGAGGTGTTTGTTGTTTGGGTTTTTTTTTTTCTATTTTCTCCCCATCAAACCCCTTTCTTCAACTTTTAATCTAGCAGAGGCAGATCTGATTTATCCACTATTAACCCTCTAGCAAAGATTTTATTGGTAAGCATAACCTGTATGAGCTGTTATTTATAGTGCAGTTCACAGAAAACTGGGGGGGGGTTAACTGTTCATTTCCACATACTGTTATACGCTTCTGAGAAAATAATTCTGCTAAGTGTCATCAAGTCTTTAGGTACTGGGTGGACCTTTACAGGTATAATTTAACCTTTATTTTTGTATTTAGAGGCTCAGACAAAAATCAGGCCAAAAAAATCTGCAAACACTTGTGAGATATGAGGAATTTATTAAAAAAATAGATCAAATAAAGCGTAGGAGGGAAAATGCAGAGAAAGTGGGATTGACACCAACATGGTGTTACAGCAGGTCAGTGGGAGATCTGCAAACAGGTGGAGTATCCTGAGCTACAGTGTAGTGTGTTAGTTACAGCACTGTACACTGTCTCTTATTGCTCATTCATGAAAGTGCTAATGAGGGAAGACTGGGATGAGGTTTGTTTCTCTTTTAGACTGAGCTCATATTTACAAACTTTCCGAAGTAACCTGCACCACGTGTAACTTAAGCTGGTGAAATGGCTGGTTTTCATTTTGGGTCTTTCTTCATCTAATATAGTGATCACCTATGGGATAGCAAATGACTAGAATACAGCTTGTTTAGATGTCATTAATGGTAACTTTTTCATGATATGGTAGCCTCAATATGGAACAGCAGAATGGTAATCACTGTATAAATTGAATTTTCCTAGGTGTGAGATTAGCACATTTGTTGTCTTTCCACAGAAGTTTCCTCTTTCTATATTTTGTATTAAATTTTTGTCACTCCTTGTCTGATCTCACTGCCTTTTATTGTAGATATTTCTCTATATCTCTTTTCCCTACAAGAAGCCAAGAGCTTTTCACAATCTTTCCTCATTAGTCACACGTTAGGACAGTGTGTCCACTCCGACTACTGTCAAATAAGAGGGACCTGATTAAAATCAGTATAAACCCACTTTAGTTAAAATTCCAAAGCAGATGAAAAGGCTCAGTATCTCTGAGCATGCGTGTTCTTTTGAGCACTTCTGTTTGAGTGTGGATGCCCAGGATGTGTTTGCACAGATTTTTAGATTGGTTCAAGTGATCACCTGTGTAACAGCATGTCATTTTAAATTCTTTCTCCTCAGGTATTACCAGATAAGAGCAGGACTGAAGATCCCATCCAGGATTCCCCATAGGCTGTTTGCTACGATTGCAGGACAGACAGGTAAGCAGGTCCTAGAGGGATGTGAGATGACTGGAGATGGAGTGGGATGGAGGAGGAGGATGTGTGTGGGGAACTGATGAAGTAAGGCTGTGAATTTCAAAGTATGATGTTGAATTTGGATCCAAACCTGAATTTCCCTAATAATCAGTTGATCTTCAGCTTTCTGCTCTGGTATGGGTTGTTACTGAGTTGGGCTTGGGTTTTAGTGCTTGTATCTGTTTCCTTGTTCAGCGCTGGATGTGTGCAATGGGGCTGGTTCAGACTGGGTCATGCTTAGAGGAGGTGGATGAAGAGCAGTCTTTGCCGTCGTGTGAAAAGAGCAGTGGAATGAAATTCTGCTGAGGCGGACAGGATTGGTCCAGGAGAGCACCAGGCAATCCAGGTGTTAGACACGTGTTTTTGGTTTGGTTGTGTTTTTTTTTTTTTTTTTTCCTGGACTTGCAAAAGCTGAGGAGCCTTATGAATTGTGCTGGGACTGAAAGAAGGGAAAACAAAATTGCATACTGGGGAAAAGCTGTGCATGTGAAGAGAATACTTTACAACCTGCCCTAAATGTGTGGGGAACATTGAGTGCTACATGTGATGCTGCAGAGGTAGGAGCATCTCAGTCAGTGTGGTACTGAGTGTTGATAGAAACCTGACCCAATCCACACCTAGGTTCAGGCTGGAGGAACTGGTGCAAGCTTGGATGCACAGTCCTTAGCATAAGGATATTCCCTGGCAGAGCAATGTCATACCATAGGATTGTTTCAGAGGTTTTTCTGTTAGATGTTTTCTGGGTGTATCTTCATTATTTGGACATTTCTGGTCAGACATCACAGTCTGGCACACCCGTTCATTTATTGCAACGTTATTATTACCAACACAGATCCTGTAACTGTGTGTGGAATTTAAACTGCCCTTTCCCTGTTGGGACTTTGTGTCAGAAAAGCAGAGGAAATTCTTACCATCTTATCTGCAAGCAGTCTCTCTAATATATGGCTTTCCTTGCTGACAATGGAAAGAGTTGGGTTACTATACTAAGTGATTTCTGGATGAATATTCAGAGAATCATAGAATGGTTTGGGTTGGAAGGGACCTCAAAGATCATCTAGTTCCAACCCCCCTGCCATGGGCAGGGACACCCTCCACCAGGGTTGCTCAAAGTCCCATTGTTTCAGTGTTAATGGCAGCTTGTAGAGAACAACTTATAGAGTCTTTTTGACTCAATATTGTGCATAGAAGACAGAAAAATGTGAGTGCAAGTTTAATGAGTTCCTAAGCTTGGATATCACATTTTGGGTTTTTTTTACTTTTTATGTTTGAAATATTCCAGTTTAACATTCTTTGTTTGGTTAAAGGTTCTCTTTTGTTTAAGTAAAAATGTTTCTTTTTTTTCAATTTGAAAGTCTGGTTCAATTAAATAGATACATTAAACCACAAAATTATTATACAAATTTGTATAAAATGAAAAAAGCTATATAAAAATATGAAGAAATCACCTCAATAAAAATTCACAAACTCAAAATCTGAGTAAAGAAATTGATATGGGACACAAACAAACAAATCTAGTCCAGGTTTGGCAAACCTTGTAGTGTGAATAATCCCCAAGGGAAAAAGAACACTATTTTTCATCACGTTCCAGTGCAGTTCACCCCTAGAGTATTCGGAATCCCCTTCGGTTCCTTTGGTCTCTGGAAATGTCCTCAATTTCCAGTAGTTTCTGGCATAGACAGTCTTGAACTTATGAAATACTCTCAGCATGAAGATATCTAGAATCTTACTTTCTAGGACAAAACCACCTCAACAACAAACAACAAACCCCACTATTCCTGTTCTTTATTAAGCCATAGATGGCTCTATTAGGAAAGAAACTCATCTATTTTATCTATTTATTTTTTATTCAGTTTAGTATTTTCTTCTGCCTGATACATCTTCAGTGTCACCTCTGCTCGAAACAATCCGTATAAAAACATGGGCAGGAGAGAGGCAAGGCAGGCAGTGTGGTTACAGGATTAGCAGCTGACTTTCATAGTACTAATGCAATCCAGACTGGAGTCTAATAGCTTTATAGGGCTAAGATCAAAACAGGGGGTATTTAAGCTGTTAAGGCTTTAAACAGTTTTTCCTTGGCTATCTTCACAAGTACTTCTTAATTGATTTCATAGGCCTGCAAGAGACCATCGTTTAATGGGACTGAACTTAAAGGCAAACAGGCTGTAATGTTCTTTTTGTTCTCATGCCACTGATCTCTCTCAGTATGGGGATAGCTGGGATAGGACTAATTCAATTTCTGTTCATGTTTCAATAAGAAACCTCCTATTAAAGTTGTATTACAACAAAACAAGGTTGTTATAAAATAGTGAATAAGCTCCTACCTTACAAAAAAGAATGAATACAAAATAGGTGGGATTCATGAGTTTGGTATAAAGGAAATATTTTTAATCTTTCCTTATCAGGTTCATAGCACCTATGTGAACTGGGAATATATTTTGAAAACAATTATGTAAATTTATAAAGTAAAATCTGTGAATATATACAGTAATAAAATGTATAAAATATGTAAATATATAACATAAATAAGAGGTAGTATTCCTTTTCCAGTGCATGTGGCCTTTTTTTTTTATTAAATTTTGCAGGATTTACAATAAAAACATAGGAACTGACAGTGTTAACAATGTTTGCTTCCCACTAGATGTTTTCAGCAACAGAGGCAAAAAAACCCCCCATAGTTTTCAAGAATTCAGCAGAAGGGAAGCTGAAGCCTGTATCAGGCATTCCCTTGGTGGTTGCCAACCAAATCTGAACAGCAAGGACTCTGTCCATGGTGCAGAACCGGCAGGAAGCCTTGACAACCTACTACATGGTCCATGCGTTGGTCGCAACCTGTCTGCAGTGTGGGAAGAGGATGGGCTACGTGCCTCAGTCAAAGCTGTGCTGGAGACCACTAGCCCCTTGTGGTTTGGTCACTTAGGTCATCAAGGCTGCAGATTAGCTTGTATTGGCTCAGGCTGTATGAACATAAATATGCCATGTAGTGTATATATATATATGCACATATATTTTTTTCATAAAAATATATACATTTCATTCACACTCCCAAGCATTTTCAGCAAGGTGGGTTTCCTTAAAGACAAGAGAAGACTGGTGGCCAACAACTTTTTCAGCAATGAAGAGGAGAGAGGGAACCAGCCTTGGTGTGCACAGTGTTTAGTTTCTCTCATGCAGGTTTCTAACCCCCATGAAAACTAGCTTCCTGTCTTTGAATAGATATCATGACTGATGAAGCCTGCTTTTGGCTTATAAAGAACAAATTATGCTCTCTGCTTGTTCTTGTGCAGCTCATAACAGCACATATTTCATTGGCCTCAGTATCAGTTCTGCAGAGCTGAGCTATTGCAGACATATGTTAAAGCTAAACTCTAGAAATGCTTTTCTGAGTGTGTTTAATGGGGCTTTTTCCTCTGATACTCTAGAGCAGCATTGTTAAAGTTGCCACGTGATGGTATCCACCTGCAGCATACAGTAGACTGAATCTGCATGACTCAAGGACAAACAGCCAAAGGAACCAGGAAAGTGAATATACCATCTCACAGTAGCACATTTGTATAGCTAGCTCCTTGGCTGAGGTGTGTTATGATCCACTAAGTGTCTTCCATAAGTTTTTAGGCTACCATATAAATTTTTGGACAACGATTCATAGAAGTTATGAATACACTGTCATCTGGTGATTTCCAGTCTATAGACACAAGATGAAAGACTGCAGGAGTTTATCTTAAAAGGATATATTCAAAACATTTCTGTTTTAAAGTTTACCCATAAGCACACAAGATCATTGGTCAAAACACTGGGACAAATAACACTGGTCAGAAACAGTTAGGACTAGCTGTTTTATCTTGATTTCCTGTACCACCTGAAAGAGACGAGAATGGTAGAGACCAGAACAGCATAGGTGATGATTACTTAAGGAAGATGGTATGCATGGGGTTAATCTTAGCAGCATTATTGCCTTCAAAGAATATGAGGGTGGATTACATTGTTGAAGATGTCAGCTAAGCCAAATCTCGGGAAAAGTGTAAATTTTAATTTCCTCTGCACTGTTTTGCAGTAGTCTACACACCACCTGGATGCATTACTGTTTTGAGAGAGAATTATTCTTTATTAGTGAAAATTGCACTCAGGTTTTTTTGTAAGTTCTGGGTTTAGACCCACTATACCTCATTCTTGTGTACTGCAATCATGGATTGTTGCTTGCCTATCAGTTTGCCTAGCTGTTCACCTTACAGACCAAGGACATTTTTTTGGTGGGTGAACATTAAGAATAAATTATTTGGCATGGCATATAACTAAAGAAATTACTTAGGACTTTGATTTGTGTCCTGATTTCCTTTGTTTCTCCCATCCAGAAGTACTACATTACTAATTTTCAAAACTTTTCATAGACAAATATTTTTGAAAACTTGGCCTGAAAATCTAATTGCAAGTAATACAAAGTATTTAATAAAATGTATTACTTGCCAGGCTAATCTTTATTAGATTGTGGTATTTTTCCACATAATTTTAGTCAATTAAATTGGGTTATTGTCTAAGACTGCAGAAAGCCAAAGACAGCCAAGAAATGTGATTCTTCATCTATCTCATATAAGACAAGGGAGATAACATGCAATATTTCTTCCAGACAAGTCAAGAAAAAGTAGCTTTGACTGCCATTACACATCAATTCATTTGATTGGTGATGTCAAGGTGTTTCATGTACACACAGTCTGATGCTTTCTCATAAAATGGAATATCTGGCATTAGGTGACAAGAAAAAATTAGCATGACTTAAATTGTGATGTGCAAAAAGTAAAGTAGGAGAGAGTATCAGAAAATGACGAACGCTGCTGTAATTGGTGTCTGCATTGTGCTATACTAGTTCACAATCACAGAATCATAGAATGGTGGAGGTTGGAAGGGACCTCTGGAGATCGTCTAGTCCAACGCCTCTGCTAAAGCAGGTTGCACAGGATCGCATCCAGGCGGGTTTTGAATATCTCCAGAGAAGGAGACTCCACAACCTCTCTGGGCATCCTGTTCCAGTGCTCTGTCACCCTCAAAGTGAAGAAGTTTTCCCTCATGTTCGGATGGAACTTCCTGTGTTCCACTTGTGCCCATTGCCCCTTGTCCTGTTGCTGGGCACCACTGAAAAGAATGTGGCCCCATTGTCTTGACAACCACTGTTTAGATACTTATAAGTGTTGATAAAAATCCCCTCTCATTCTTCTCCAGGCTAAACAGACCCAGCTGTCTCAGCCTTTCCTCATACGAGAGATGCTCCAGTCCCCTCATCATCTTCATAGCCCTCCACTGGACTCCCTTGTCTTTCTTGAACTGGGGAGCCCAGAACTGGACACAGTACACCAGATGCGGCCTCACAGGGCAGAGTAGAGGGGGAGGATAACCTCCCTCGACCTGCTGGCCACACTCTTCTTAGTGCACCCCAGGATATCATTGGCCTTCTTGGCCACCAGGGCATGTTGCTGGCTCATGGAGAGCTTGTTGCCCACCAGGATTCCCAGGTCCTTCTCCACAGTGCTACTTCCTAGCACGTCAACCCCTAACCTGTACTGGTGCTTGGGGTTATTTCTCTCTAGGTGCAGGACCCTACACTTGCCCTCGTTGAATTTCATATGGTTCCTCTTTGCCCAGTTCTCTAGTCTGTCCAGATCTTGCTGAATGGCAGCACAGCCTTCTGGTGTATTGGCCTCTTGTCTCAGTTTTGTATCATCAGCAAACTTGCTGAGGGTACACTCTGTCCTCTTGTCCAGGCCATTGAATATGTTGAATAAGACTGGACTCAGTACTGATCCCTGGGGCACATCACTAGCTACAGGCCTCCAACTAGACTCTGCACCACTTGTCACAACCCTGTGGGCTCTGCCATTCACCCAGTTCTCAATCCACCTCACTGACCACTCATCCAACTCACACTTCCTAATCTTATCTATGGGGATGTTATGGGAGACAGTATCAAAAGCCTTGCTGAAGTTGAGGTAGGCAACATCTACTGCTCTTCCCTCATCACGCAGCCAGTCATGCCATCATAGAAGGCTATCAGTTTGGTCAGGCATGATTTCCCCTTGATGAATCCATGTTGACCACCCCTGATAACCTTCTTTTCCTCAACGTGGTTAGAGATGACTCCCAGAATAAGCTGTTGCATCACCTTTCCAGGGATGAGGTGAGGCTGACTGGCCTGCAGTTTCGCAGGTCCTCCTTCTTGCCCTTTTTGAAGACCGGATCACCCACACTCAATGCCTTTTCCTATAAATGAAATGTTGATTTGTGACTACCTTACACCAAAGACCTAAGGGTTACTTATGTTCCTGATATGCTACTTAACTAAATGTTTGTGCCTGTTTTTAATAAACAATTAGTGATCCTAATATCTCAGAGAAGTTCCTGGCAAAGGAATTCTACTTTGATTATTAAAGAAAAACCTTTTCTTGTAAATGGCTTCTTAATGCAGTCAAAACAAGCATTTGCAGTTAGTTGCTCATTAGAGCAAGAAGAAACAGCACCATGGCTTGTGGAACAGTATGAAATTGCAGTCATTAGTTTCAATAATTTTTTGAAAGGTAATTTCTGCCTCCATTAAGTGAAGACAAGCTTACTGCTTTTGAAGCATGAGCAAAGGGAAGAGAGATTCATGTTTTAGAAAACACGGTTTTGTTTTCAAAGCTTGTTAAAATAATCTGAAAATAAATATGTATTTTATATACAAAGTATACCTGATAAATACAAATTATATCTAGAAGGGACCTTACTGTGAGAGAAGCTATTTTGGGGATGAGTTGTCTTAGAAAACCTCATTAGCTGTGAGATCATGAAAGATGGTCAGCCATCTTAAGAACTGTTAATCCACAATCTAAACAGAAATAATTGCATGATATTCCAAGAGAAAAGAAGAAAGAAACACAAAAAAAGATGAAAAGGAGGAAACCAAAGTTATCCCAGACTGACATGCTACTTCTGTGTGCATGTCTCAATCCTCTTCCAGTCAAGGCCTTTCATAAATAGCTCAAAGGATGGAAGCCGAAAAGACGTATTTGTGGCTGGGAGACTTTCCATTGCACATCCTGAGGTATGCAAGACATACCCTTTCCCCCTCCAGAAGATGGGGCATATCATGAGGATGGCAGCGGGATAGGCCACAGTCTTGGAGATGCTGAACAGCCCAACCCAAAATTGAGACCTGGAGAAAGCCAGAACTAGGAAGGGCCTTTAAGCAACAACACATGCCACAAGTCTCTTACCCTAGGCAGTGAGTCTGAGACACAAAAGTTCATCATCAGTGGCCACTTGAAGGTATGGCAGAAACAGAATCCAGTTGTTCAGATGCAGAGAGCCAACACAGTATTTCTGCTGCTTGAGGCCAAGAAGGAACTTCAGCTCTATGGTTAAGTAGGCTGTACAGCTTTTTCAGGCCTGCCACTCTGTTATGAATTGGACCTTCACAAAGCTCTCTTCTCTTTCAGGTTTACTTACATGTCTCTGATTTCCCCACACAGTGATCCTTGCTGCCTTCAGTCTAACGAATGGTTCAATCTTGCAAGTCCTTTAAAATCCACCACTGCTCTAAACATTGAATGGTCATTTACACTAATTCAGTAGGTAAATTGCATCCAGACAACTGTTTCCTCCTGCTCTGCACTGATGAAAAACTATGTGTGTCCTATTGTGGTGTCCCATAATTTACTCAGTGAATTTTCTCATCTTAATATTTGAAATAAATATATGGAGTGTCAGCTACACAGTTAGGTGATACAACAAAAAAATATTTGCTCACCTAAGTTTCTGAAGCACAGTATTATTTTCAGAAGTGAATTCTCTAACTGAACAAGGGGTTTAGGGAACTGGCAGTGAGTTTAGAAACAGAAATTAAAGATTACAAAAAGCATAGATTCTGTTTGTTTTAACAAAACATTAAGTATTTAAGAAAGCGAAGACAAAACTTTCTGCTGATCCTAAGTGGGTCAGCTATTCTATCATCTCACATTTCAGTGTGTCTGAGAAATGAACCTTGGTTTATAGAGCAGTACAGCGATAAGAGACTGCATTTATGTCAGGATCTTTCATACAAGGAAATTAATAGGACATCTTGCTTTTTATCGTCACTGAATCTATGTATGGGTAGAGAGGCAGTTTTATGTAATTCGTTCCATGAGGCTAATTCAAAATGTCAAAAGGCAAGGTTAAGATAAAGGATTCATCTCAGAAATGTGCAGCTTTAATCAAAAGTCACACTGAGTGAGAAAACATTCTGAACTTTTTGATCAAGCAATTTAAAAATAATGGTGTCTTCTTTAGAAATTATTTATCCTAAATATAACATCTGCATTTATTCCAAATATAAATATGCTAAACATAATATTTCAAAACTAAAACAAGTCTCTTCAAATATTTAAATATGAAAATGATGAGGCATTGAAAGAGTTTGTGCCTGAAAAATGTTGTCTTTGCACTTTCAAAGTAGCCTTATTTTAGCTCAGTTGTAAAAATGGAGGGTCTGCATGAGTCTTCCTCTGCTAAAGAATGTGTATTTTCAAGCTTCAGCAATTGAGTTTTCAAGCCTTCTAAAAAGCAGATGTGCAACTCAGTGCATGCAGATAAATGCAGCAGGTTCTACCCTGGTTTGTTGCCTTTAGAGCCTGAATTTTCAGAGGTCACTGGTTATTTCAGTCATAGAATCATAAAATACCAGGTTGGAAGGGACTTCAAGGATCATCTCACCCAACCTTTCATGGCAAAAGCATGGCCTAGACGAGATGACCCAGCCCACTGTCCAGCCAAATTTTAAAAGTGTGCAACTGTGGTGGGTTGACCCTGGCTGGAGGCCAGGTGCCCACCAGAGCCGCTCTCTCACTCCCCTCATTCACTAAACAGGGGAGAAAAGGCATAACGAAAAGCTTGTGGGTCGAGATAAGGACAGGGAGAGATCACTCACTAATTGTTGTCATGAGCAAAACAGACCAAACTTAGAGAGGGAATTCATCTAATTTATTACTAGGCAAAACAGAGTAGAGGAATGAGAAAATAAAATCAACTCTTAAAACACTTCCCCCCACCCCTCCCATCTTCCCGGGCTCAACTTCACTCCCGGCTTCAACCTTCCCCCCCTCAGCGGCACAGGGGGACGGGGAATGGGGGTTACGGTCAGTTCATCTCACGTTGTTTCTGCCGCTTCTTCATCCTCAGGGGGAGGACTCCTCTCATCGTTTCCCTGCTCCAGCATGGAGTCCCTCTCACGGGGTGCAGACCTTCAGGAGCAAACTGCTCCAGCGTGGGGTCCCCCACGGGGTCATAAGTCCTGCCAGCAAACCTGCCCTGGCGTGGGCTCCTCTCTCCACGGGTCCACAGGTGCTGCCAGGAGCCTGCTCCAGCGTGGGCTTCCCACGGGCCACAGCCTCCTTCAGGTGCCTCCACCTGCTCCGGCGTGGGGTCCTCCACAGGCTGCAGGTGGAATCTCTACACCCCCTCATCCTTCCTCCATGGGCTGCAGGGGGACAGCCTGCTTCATCGTGGTCTTCACCACGGGCTGCAGGGGGATCTCTGCTCCGGCGCCTGGAGCTCCTCCTCCCCCTCCATCTGCACTGACCTTGGTGTCTGCAGAGTTTCTTACATCTTCTCACTCCTCTCTCCGGCTGCAAAAGCTCGCTCTCTCTAAGTGTTTTTCTTCTTCTTAAATATGTTATCACAGAGGCGCTGATTGGCTTGGCCTTGGCCAGCGGCGGGCCCGTCTTGGAGCCGGCTGGCATTGGCTCTATCAGACACAGGGGGAGCTTCTAGCAGCTTCTCACAGAAGCCACCCCTGTAGCCCCCCCGCTACCAAAACCTTGCCACGCAAACCCAACACAGCAACACTGGGGAATCCACCGCTTCCCTGAGGAGATTATTCCAATATCTCATTGTGTAAATTTTTCCTCTTATGTCCATTCCGAATGTCCCCAGGAGTAACTTGCACCCATTACCTCTTGTCTCTTCCACGTGACTCCTTGGAAAAAGAGACTCTCCATCTTCTTTGTAGTCAGCCTTTAAATACTGGAACGTGGTGGTGAGGTGTCCCTTAAGTCTTCTTTTCTCAAGGCTGAACAAACCCAGTTCTCTCAACCTTTCCTCATATGGCAGGCTTCCCAGTCCTTTGATCATCCCGGTGGCCGTCCTCTGGAACCTCTCCAGGCTGTCCACACCTTTTTTGTATAGCAGGGACCAAAACTGAACACAGTATTCCAGGTGTGGCCTGACAAGCACTGAGTAGAGTGGGATAATGACTTCTTTATTGCTGCTGGTGATGCCCTTTTTGATGCAACCCAGCATCCTGTTCATTTTCTTTGCTGTTGCAGCACAGTGTTCACTCGTATTGAGCCTGTTGTCTGTCAGGACCCCCAGGTCCCTTTCCACAGAGCTGCTCCCCAGCCAGGTGGATCCCAGTCTGTGCTGCACTCCTGGATTATGTTTTCCCATGTGCAAGATCTCACACTTGGATTTATTGAACTTCATAAGTTTCTTGTTAGCCCACTCTTCCAGCCTATCCATTTGTATTGCTTCAGTCTTTTTTTCTTTTTTTTTTTTTTTCCTTCAGCCTGAAACACTAAAGTTTCAGTAGAAAGGTACTTCTGAAACTGGGATGTCAAAGCAGGCTAACTACATAACCTATGACAGCTTAAAATCTGCAATAAGATCTAGTATGTCCTGTTCAATGAGTGCCAAAAAGGCAAAGTTGCATTAAAAAATGGATAGCTTGCAACAAATCATGAAAGTCTTGACAATTGACTGTTACAAACTAGCATATAACAATTTTATATAGATCATGGGAGAAAAAAACCCCCACCACAAAATATACTCAGAATTCTATGCAGGAGACAATCCTGTTTTACCAGAAAAGCTCCTTCAAGTCTGTCATCAGAGCCAAACCCAGAATGGGTTTGCCTTAGCAGTTCATGACAGCTATAAATTCCTGTGAGCTCCAAGTACCTGAAAGAATGGTACAGCAGAGCTAGTGCGAAGATTGAATAACAGGTGTATTGTCTTTTCATAACAGATAAAACTGAAAGTTTCTCCTGCATCTCTTGAATTCAGTGTGAACTTAGGGCGGTATCATGCTTGACTGCCGTAATAACCTCGTATTTCCTCTAGGTAAGATATGTCAAAGGCAATACAACATGCTGAATAGAGGTCTACAAAAATACTAGAAAATTCTGCAGAAGATACTACTGTGCTGGATTTAAGTTAGCTAAGAAATAGGCAGATGTCACAACTGAGTGTTTTCTACAGTTTTTAGATAGTTCAGCTCTTAAAAGAAAGGGCATAGACACCTTTATTGAAGGCTATGAATCACCAATTGAGGGAGGATCTTCCATGCATCCAAAAGGCAGAAGGGAGTGAGGGATTATATGAAGGAGTATGCAGCGTGGCTGCATGCCTGTAGCCATGTGTTAGAGGGGTTCCCCAGTAAAGACCTCATTTAGCATGATTGCAGTCTCAGTCACTTCAGTCTCTTCATAAGATTTACCTTCAGATTTAGCAAGTAATTGGGTTGAATATTTTGCTGCCCAACCAAGGTGATAAATATGAAGTCTCACCAGTTATCCGAGCTGAAAGACTTTGGGTTCTAAATCAGTAGGAGCTAAATGACTATGATTTCAGGAAGGTGCAACTATATTTTTGTATGGGAACCACAAGTATTTCTAAGCCCTTCTTTAAAAATACTTATGGATGGTGGATTATGTGTTCTGCTTAGCCAATCACTACAGACTCGTCTCAGGGAGTGATGGCTTCTTGAGAATATAGGTCATCAGGATGTCCGAATGACTATGGGACATAGAAGATCATAAAAAAATAGGATTAAAATATCCTGATATCTATGGATAACAGTTTCTATGTAAGAAGTAGATATTCATTAGTTAAAACACATGTATATACTCTCAGCAGTTACAGATAATAGTAGTTCTTCACTGGGGAGGGTATCTTACATGATTTTATATGTAAGCTTTCTAACAAACCTTATTTCACCAAGTTTTCTATGCTAGCAAGTAATAGTTGTCTTGTAACGATGTGTTAGGCTGTATTCTAAGGGCCAGCAATAAATCATCTGTAACCTGAGTTATGGCTTTGAGATGGAAGAAGCCCTGGGAAACTTTGACTAAGGGTAAAAATCATCTTATCTAACCGCTGATATCTATGCTGTGTCTCCACCTAAGCTAATCAACCAGTCTCCCTTTTTAGTCAGAGGAGAGAAACAGGTAATTTGAGGGAGTAATTTAACATATCTATTTTAAGATGAGTTGAATCACACCTATTTCTGTCCATTTACTATAAAAGAAATTGCAGGAACTTCTGCAAAAAAAGACATTTCCATTGTGTTTGTAAAAGACCAGGCACAAAAAGGCTGTGATTGCAGTTTGTGCCTTCATGTATGTATGCAAATTACGCAAGTAATAATAAAAATTAGGAAAGGTGACACAATCAACAGAGAGAGAAAATGGTACCCTTGTCTTTCCCAGCAAATAATCAAAGATGATATCTTGATTCAGGATTTTGCATAATACTTCCAAATGGTTTCTCACGGTAAAAAATAAGAACAAGTAGGAGACTCCAGTGTGATAACAACTTTCTTATTCTTTTTTTTGGACTTCATTTTGCTATTAATAGAAAAAAAAACCCAAACCCTAAATGATGTAGAAAATGAATTCACATTTTCCTTCCAGAATTGAAATTAATTGAAAATGAAATTGGGGAAGTGGTGTAGTTTGTTTATTTATATTTTGTAAGACTAAAACTATGATTATTTTTTCACCATAAATTTCATAGATGGACAAAGAATATACTGGGAAATAGAAGCCAGGCTTAAATTTTGATGAACCAGGAACTGAATTTGAGGTTCAGCAAGGCACTCTATGTTGCTAACAGTTCTCTAGGACATTACTCCATGGTCAGTAGCTCTGAAGCTTAAAGTTAGGTATTAGATGTGACCATAAATCAGAAAAATGAGAGAATTTTCTGTGCATTCAAGTGTACCTGTGGGCCTTTCAGAAGTATTTGCTTACTTTACTATTCCAGTCAAGGAATGCTGGTTGGTTTAATTTCCCATCAGTAACACTGACAGAGACTGCTCTGGAAAATCTCGTGGCTTGCAGATTAAAACAGGGAACATAGACAGCAGGACAAGCTGTGTGCCCTTGTCTCTGTCTTATCTGTAAAATGATGGTACTGCTTCAAAGATGCAAATATACATATAATTTAATAACTTTCCAAATGTGTAAGATTAACAACAGGAATCCAATTAGGTAGAGAGATATACCCTCTAGCAGGTGATTCAAACTCTTCCATCAGCAGAAAAGCTATGTCCCAGGTAGGAAAATAATGTCACAATGAGAGGCAAAAGTTCAGGGGGATTTGTTCATGGATTCTTTTATGTCCAGAGAGTACCGTTTTAATAGGTGAAAAAAAGAAAACCAAAAACCCACCAAAAATTAGAAAAAAAAAAAATCTAGGACATAAACACAGTATCCCTTAAGAGTAAGAATAAAGCTTTCTCATTATGTTAGAAGAAACAGTCATGAAATTGTGTTACTCATATTTAGTTGAGATAGACAGTTTAATAGGTAAAGCAAAAGCCACGTGCGCAAGTAAAGCATAACAAAGAATTCATTCACCACTTCCCATGGGCAGGCAGGTGTTCAGCCATCTCCAGGAAAGCAGAGCTCCACCATGTGTAGTGGTTACTTGTGAAGACAAACACCATCATTCTGAATGTCCTCCTCTTCTTCCGTCTTCCACCAGCTTTATATACAGAGCATGATGTCACATGATATGGAATATCCCTTCGGTCAGTTGGAGTCAGCTGTCCCAGCTGTGTCCCCTCCCAACTTCTTGTGCACCCCCAGCCTACTTACTGGTGGGGTGGGGTGAGGAGCAGAAAAGACCTTGGCTCTGTGTAAGCACTGCTCAACAATAACAGAAACATCCCTGCATTATCAACACTGTTTTAGTTACATATCCAAAACATAGCGCCATATGAGCTACTATGAAGAAAATTAACTCTATCCCAGCCAAAACCGGCACAAGAACACAGAAATGAAACTATGGCACATATGGATAGTAACCAATGTATATGTCCAATACCCCATGTCCAATGTACTCACTCAAGCCAGTGAATACCAGAAGCAAAACCTCAGGACAGAGCTTAACAGAAGCAAAAAATCCTGTTTGTAGCACTGAGCTATATTGAAGTTATAAATGTGCCTGTGTGGCATATGATAGCTGGAGGATTTGAGGACCCAGGAGGATTTACTAGTCCTTAATTCCTATGATTGCTGGGCTCTTTTTCCCATCTTTGAGTTTGAGCAATCAGCTGCCCTCTGTTTTAGTTTCCCCATATGTGTAATGGGGTTAATTTTATCTGTAACATAAGGGCATTGTGAAACTTAATTACTTGATATAAAGAACTTTGATATTCTTGGATATGTGACAGTGTAGGAGAGCAGAGAATTATTTATGGTCTTGAAACTTTTATCATTCATTCACATTTTAGAGAGTAATACAATGGATCCAAAGAAGGAAATGTTTGACCTACTATTTCTACCAAGTACTGCATAATGAATTGCAATAATAACAGTAATCTGGGAGTCTGTTAATGTAATTAAACCCACTGACTTTTCTTCTAGATGCGAGGGTTTTGAATATGGCTTATGTCCTAAACGGAAGTATGCTGCAACATCATCATAACTGCTCTATCACATCCAAAATTAGGAGAACAATTCTGCTCATGAAGATATCTCTCCTCCACCTCTACACCTTAACCTGCCAGAAATAACTAATATGCATATGGAAAATCTGCAGCAGTAGACCAGCTTCTGCTTTTCACAATCTGAATACAGTCAGTGGCTCTGTATTGTCGTCAGTCCTATATAATGCCTGTCATGTATATGGAGGAAGATCCATGTTTATATCTTCAGAAGCAACAGAGCAAACCAATTGAAAATGTGGGGAAAAAGAACTATTTCATTTTATACAGCTCAAATACATTGATTAATGATTTTTGGTATTTGCTCATTAACAGCTACGAGGTCTTGCCACTTCTATGTGGCACTTTCCATCTGCACATCTCAGCATGCCTTATTATTGTGAGTTAACTCAGCTTAAAGGCCAAGTTCTTGTGAGGTAAACAAGAGCTTATGTCTGTACTATGAAGCACAAAAATGTACTGAAGATCTTTAGCCCAGCTTTGACCCGAGTTTTGCATATATGTCTCCAGTTTCTACCATACCCCTGATAGGGTTGAATCATCTATTGCATCTCTGTCTTCTGGTCTTGGCATTGGACTTCAACTCACAATCTCAGGAGGAGGAAAGGGAGTTTCTTACATGATCTTAGCAATAATTACACACTTGAGTAGCCTTAGCGTCATATTGAGTAACTTAAGATTATAGTGCAAGTTTCCTTCATAAATGACACTGGAAGGACTTGATTCCACATATCTGAAGGATGAATTTTAGGTTACAGTGATTTTCTCCTATTTGGTCTTGATTTCTCTCCACTGATTATTAAAAAAAAAATCAGCCTAAATTAGTTATCTGCCTTTTCTGTGACTAAAATGAGACATGACAGATCCCACGCTAAAAATTTTATTCAAGGCTAGCGGGTGCAACTGAGTGGTAGTACTGGTATGATGTGGATTTGGGGAGCCTCATCCAGAGGCTCTGTTCTAAGATGTGTGTGGAAGTTAGGATTTAAGTTTTCACCACATGACCTACTCAGAAATATCAAAGTTTAATTCCCTTCCTTTTAAGTAGTGGGAAGTAGTGTAATAACTCCATTCGACCACTAATAAAGTAGGTATTATATTCGTGGGAGATGAAAAATCTCTTGTACAAATAACACAATAAGGATCTCTGTGTTACTAGGCATAATAATATTTGATTAAAAATATACTCACCAGAGCTCAGAGTCTCAAGATTTAGATTAGAAGAGACTATAAAGGACCTTTGACAGGATCCAAGGAATTACTGTGCTTTCATGCTTGTGTTGCACACAGGAAGTAAAAGCAGAGTTTTAGACTTCTATAATGAATTTGTCTTGTTTGTGGATTATAACTGGAAAGAAAGCTGGGGTTATTTTTTGTTGAATTAGGCTTTAAATTTTAATGAAACCAAATTAAACTGCAAATTGTTGCATCTTTTGATTTCCAGTAAGAGAAGATTCTACAAAATCAGGAAGAGAGGAAGAGAACAGGGAGTCTAGACTGTTGCTGAACTGTGAGATGTCTTCAATTTCCTACTCTCCCACAGGCTTTCTCTCCAATGTTAGGCAAGGCACTTAGATTCAGATCTTCAAAGTCCCTCAAAGGCCTGATTTACACTGGTTTATATTGAATACTCCTGAGGAGACAAGCCCAAGTCATGCTCTGCCTTGAGTTCCCACCTGTAAATGGGGCATGAACAATATCTACAATCAGCACTGTGAGGGACAAAGAAGAAGGTGAGAAACTAACACTGTGAGGATGTGGTGAAGGCCATAAAAATGTTCATGTGATGGATTGCCTCTAAGCCATTCAAGCAATATTGAAGGCTTTCATGTCATATCAAAGAGATTTTATCTAGAATGTTGCTCACTGTTTACATTGCACAGTGCCTGGTTTTGGCAGCAGTTAGCTGCTGAAATTGAGTGACTACACACAATGGAGTAAACTCTGAACAATATCATCTGGAGGTGGGTTTTCATCCATTTATTGTTACCCATTTGGGATAAAAAGAAAAGCCCATTTTAAAATGTCCTTTTTTAAAAATTGTTTTTATTTTTTAGTTTGGGTAGCCAGCTCTTTCCCTAGACTGAAATGAAAGTTATTTAATGTTTTTTATCTTTTTAATCGTGAGCCGAGAGCAACCAATGGAAGTTATCAGGAACTTCACCTTCATTTACATAATTGCTATGTGGAATGGGAAATTGGCTTATGCAAGGAGGGAATCTGAGGCTCATTAGTGATGAGCATCTTCAGAAGAAAGAGCACTCCCTGACATAGTCTTCAGTTGCAGGATGTGGGTGGTCTTAGGGGATAAATTTCACGTTAGCCAGCCAATTAATGATAAAACAAGTGAATTAAACTGAGCGTAGTGCTTGCTTGTGTCTGTGAGGTTGCTTGCCTGGTGATTGCAAACAAAAGCCTAATGACTATACCCATACAGCAAAACAAGATGGTGAATACAAACTCGGGGAAGTATGGGAAGAGGTACTTCTATTTCATACAGTGTGATCACCATACACTAAATACATGCTTCATAGTCTGAGTTGTGATGTAGAATGTAATCATGGATAAAAAGGATAAAAACCCCTCCTTGCTCTGTAAGCCTTTAGGTCTATCAGCAGCCTGGGGAAAAGGGGGAATGCAGACATCTGAGGTAGCCAGCCTATTCCTGCACAGAAATTTGATTGCATTCACTTATACTTCTTGATTCAAGTGACTGATCCATCACTCGGGGAAAGGTAAACAGTATGTTGGTGGTGCTTCTGTACAAACAAGAAATTATCAAATTCCATCCTATTTCCCTAAAAGAATTCAACAAGGAATAGTGCCTCCATGGGGATTAGTCATAGGGCTCACATACTTTATAGTCCACTGAAAAGTTTATTCTTCTCCGACCCAAACCTCACATTGAAGGCACCTGATTTTGATATCACTCCCATCTCTGCAAATATAATTCAACATAGGCCAAGGGGACCTGAGCAATATCCTTGATTTAGAAGATCAGAAGGTGGGGTTAAAAAAGTGAAAAACTAAAGGATGAGTAACAGATGTGACTGGTGAGTTGATCAAAGTGTCTCCTTTTCACCAGATGATCAGGGACTCCTTGTTGTTGCAAGTTTTGTGACAATCTGAGTACTAGGTAGACCTTACTATACAACTGCTGCCGAAAGGGAACAGCATGAAGGGAAAAGCCATCCTCAGCTTGGAAGAGTTCAACCTTACAAAACATCTTAGTAGATTGTAGCATAAAAGAAACAAAAACACTCCAGTAGGGATTACTCTTTAAAGCCTGCAAGCTTGAGCTGAAAACTTTTTCGTATATTTTGAGAGAGTTCCCAGAAATGACCCAATCGTAAATGATTTGACAATGTTCTCAAGCAGGAAAAGCACAGCTGCACTGAAGAAAGAACTGCCATTCCAACATGCGCTCTCTTCAGAGGTGCTGACCCAGCTTTAGATTAAATTTTGCTTGAAACTGGTGCACTTATATTTCTTTTCCTGACAGAGTATTTTCTCAAAAAGATGTCAAAGTCGTTATTAAAAGTAAGAAGGAAAGCTGGTTAAATTTCAGTAATTTCAGCCAGAGAAATGCAGAAATTAAGAAAATGGCAACAAGATATTAAAGAAACATTTATCAGGTGTTGATGTTAGTGTACTTTAAATTATTCATTTGGTTGTGGAAATTCAGATTCAGTCAGCTGCTCAGCCCTAATTCTGGCTGATTCAGACACAGTTTCTGCAGGATCCTTCAAAGAATCTTCTTGCCTTTATCCTCTGCAGAATTTCAGCCACTACTAAGAAAGAAAGAGAAATAATATAATTCTTTTTCAAAGAAAAACAGATCCTAATTGTTTTATTTTAGTGCTAGTTTACTGAACTGACCACTTTTCCAAAAGTCCTGAGATTCTAATAACCATTTGTGGCTCCAGAAAGGTCTGTTGGCTGCTTAATGCTTCAGAGAAGCAGGATACTTTGCCTTTGCATAGGTTTGGGTATAGAAGAGTATTGGGTGAGGAGATGTGTATTAATGATCCAGCTTTAGGACTATGGAGGCAGGATTTTAACCCAGTCACATGTAATTTACTTAGTACCACAGACCAAGTGTCTGAGATGTGAAGACCTGAAAGGAACAATGTGCATACACCAAAGTCAGTGAAGAAAGAGGGGGAGGAGGTGCTCCAGGTGCCAGAGCAGAGATTCCACTGCATGTCATGGAGAAGACCATGGTGACGCAGGCTGTCCCCCTGCAGCCCATGGAGCATGATGGTAGAGCAGATATCTACCTGCAGCCCTTGGAGGACACCACGCCAGAGCAGTTGGATGCACCTGAAGGAGGCTGTGACCCTGTGGGAAGCCTGTGCTGGAGCAGGCTCCTGGCAGAACCTGTGGCCCCATGGAGAGAGGAGCCCACACTGGAACAGGTTTGCAGGCAGGACTTGTGACCCCGTGGGGGACCCACATTGGAGCAGTCTGGTCCTGAAGGTCTGCACCCCATGGGAGGGACCCACGCTGGAGCAGCTGGTGAAGAACTGCAGCCTATGGGAAGGACTCACATTGGAGAAGTTGGTGGAGAACTGTCTCCCATGGGAGGGACCCCACGCTGGACCAGGGGAAGAGTGTGAGTAGTCCTCCCCCTGAGGAGGAAGGAGTGGCAGAGACAACTTGTGATGAACTGACCACAACCCCCATTGCCCATCCTCCTGTGCTGCTGGGGGGAGGAGGGAGAGAAAATCGGAAGTGAAGTTGAGCCTGGGAAGAAGGGAGGGGTGCGGGGAGGTGGGTTTTTTTTAATACTTGGTTTAATTTCTCATTATTGTACTCTGATTTGATTGATAATAATTTATTTTTTCCCCGAGTCGAGTCTGTTTTGCCTGTGATGGTAACTGGTGAGTGATCTCTCCCTGCCCTTATCTTGACTCATGAGCCTTTCGTTATATTTTCTCTCCCCTGTCCAGCTGAGGAGGGCAGTGATAGGGTGGCTTTGGTGGACACCTGGTGTTCAGCCAGGGTCAACCCACCATAGGGAGGAGCACAAACTCCTTACAAAACACTGGTTAAACAGCTATCTGACTGTACACATCTTGTATTTCAAGCTTATTTTGTTAAGAGGTTTCACAATAACTCCCACTGGCGCCTTCCAAAGATAAGATTATTCCAGCTTTTATCATCATTACAAGGTTGGCTCACAAATTGGTAGAGAGGCAATGTGATGGAAATTCTTGAAGATTGAAGTTGCATCTACTGTTTTTGATTGACATGTTAAGCCTCTGCTGCTGTTTACTTACTCAAGACGAGCTGTCCAGATAGAAGTGTGATTTAAAATATAAAGTAGACATGTGGTAGGGGGTACAAGGTGAAAGTACCTGGCTTCAGTGCACAGGAAAAGACACAGGACAGGCAATGTGATAGAAAACTACTGAATATTAGTTGTAGTTTCTAAAATGTCTGTCCAGAAAGTCTATGACAGCTAAATATGAACTACTGCATGGAAAATGGTTGTCATGCTGTATGGATAAACTCTGCATTTCTGAATGTCTCTAGCTGCTAAGCTCCTTCAACTCATGACTTCTTGTCTGCACCTCTCCTATAAACAACAAAAATTATAAGTCTGACGTCTGAATTCAGCCTTTCAGACAGAAAAGGAACAAAGGCGTATCCAGGATGTAGAAATACCACAAACTTAAATATCATCAAAGGGAATTTTTTTCAAGACAATGAGCCTCTGATACTCACTGACACCAAATACTGTTGAATTCAGTAACAGTGGACAAAGGTGCATAAGAATATCCAGATATCTAGACAGGGATGTAAAAAACTTATGGGCTGCATATGGATCCCTCAAGAAATTTATCTGCTTATGGAACACTGAGGAGGAAACTACATGTCCAGTACAGTATTCCACATCTTTCCCCAGAAACCAGGGAAGTTTGAACAGCTCATGCAGTGAGGTGCTTGTTATACAATAGTGATGATTTAGTCCTGAGAAAACCTATAATCTTCCTTCCTTCCTTCTTTTCCTTTTTTTTTCTTTTTTTCTTTTCTTTTTTATTCTCCTTCTAATTTATGAAGGTTTTCTACCATTTCTGCTACAGATTCTTGCCAAACCTATTTTGGATGCTTTCCAGTTTCCTCACAGGTTTTAATTCTTTTTGCCTGCGTGAAAAGTTCCCCTCAAGTCTTTAAACTCCCTCTATTAATTTTAAATAAGAACAAGCTAACTCTTAGTCTTTTCCCCATGATTCATATTCACAGGCTCTTATATGATTTCCCATAGCTCTCATTTTCAAGGACAGCCATCCTTACAAGTACATTGGCATGTGGAAAGCCTTATGCAAAATGCACTGTAATTTTTTTCTTCTTCTTAATGTCTGTAGAACAGTCTTAACCTAAATCACTATTCCCTGGCTAATGGAAAACAACATCTCCTTGTTTTCCAGCATTTGGGAAAGTATTGAAAAGATAAGAGACCTTGTTTCTATTAGGTTTGAGTCTTCTTACCCTATTTTATAGGTACTTTTCTGATTATTCTAGTGCAATATTTGCTAGTTGGGATCTCTAGTATTTGTTCAATGTGCTTATGTGTTCCTTCTCTTAATTCAAATGTAGCAGCAGAAATGATGGATTGTTTCCAAAGTTATTCCGTTTGAATACATGCTATTCATTTTATTATTCTTTGGGAAAGAGTTTAAAAGCTAGGAAGGGAGCTGCAACACAGGCCTGATCTATCGTCTTCTACGAACTTTCTGAGAAATAATACCTCCAGGAAATGACCTCGTGGACTTCAATTCAAATATTGCAAATCATATGTCCTGAATATTGTCAGTTTATGTCAGGGAGTTGTATTTGTCTCCATGGACTGCACTTGGGATCTTTACTTCCAAAATTATTAGGAATGTTGATGGGTAAGTTTAGAGGATGAAGAAAAAGAGCCAAAATTTTATTAAAGCTTTTGAAAAACTTGTGATTATGATTGTCACTAGGCAAAAAATATCTAAGGACATATCTGCACAAGTTATCTATTGTGGAAGTCATTAAAGATTTGCATCCCAGGTTCAGCAGTATTTGTCAGCTGAGTTAGATATAACAGCTGAGAGCAGTGTGGAAAGTGTTCTAATAAAATTCAGAGCTCAAAGTGGCAGCCACAGACTGGTTACATGAGGGACAAAGCGAAGGAGAAGTTAATATGCGTGAAACTGAGGCACAGAGATGCCACATGATTTGCTTAATGTCTCTCAAGAAGACAGTGATAGCACAAGAATCCAGATCTCTCCAGTGCTGTCTCAGTAGTGTTAGTATAGCCACATACCCCTACAACTTGATGTCTAATACAACGGCAGTGCATGTGTCTGTTTGGTAGTAAATGCAGGATTTTCTACACGCTAGATGTGAGTTCTTTCTCAGCTTTGCCATTGATTTGCAGGGTTGTCTTGAGCAATCTACCATAACTTTATGCAAGTTTACTCTCTATAGTGTGGTGGTAGTAAGACTTTATTTGGCACCTTTATTTGTCTTGGTGAGGTAAAGGCATTCAAAATTTTGAGTATACGGGAGATTATATGAGATTTTTTGGATAGATGGGATTTGGCCCATTTCAGTTTCAAAGACTTAAGATGGGTTTTGTTGAGGAAGGTAGGTAGGATTAGATTCATGACCCTTTGTCTTATATTGCTTAGTCCATTTAAGAGCTTACTGCAGGACCATGATATATATGCAAAGTTTATGCCAAATAAAAAGACAGACTGTTCAGAAAGTGATAACAGATCCTTGTCTTGAATGACCCTTAACTCAGACTGAAGACGATGAATAGCCTTACCAGAAAACGGCCCAAAGAAAGAGAACAGCTAATGATACTCTTGGCACATCACAGGCAGAGAAATGCAGTTTAATGAAATCCCAGACAGAAAGCCAAATGGCTTGTGCCTGACATGCATTGACAAAGTATGATTGGTCTCTTGCTGATTTATGTGCATGTGTGATCCAGATGAAACTACAGGATTTCAGTTGAGATAATGTGCATAATTAAAAATAAAAAAAATAAAAATAAATACTGATGCAGTGGCAGAGGTTGATGTATTCTAATTGGAGAAGCAAATGAATAAGAAAAAAATAATTCTATTGCATTTTTTGTGCTGAGCTGTAGACAGTTCATCAATTAAATCACTAGTCCGACAAGAGTTGGCTGACCTAGGAAAGGAGCAATCTCGCATCTCAGCTGGATAGGAATTTTTAAAATGTCTGCTCAAAGGAATATTTCAAAGATACAAACCATACAGAATAACATTTTGGGTTTCAATTAAGCTTATGGCTTATATGGAAACAGTTCCTATTACAGATTAGCAATGTAGTTTGCTTATTTGGAAGCTACTTTATGATGATATTGGTTTTATTTTTAACAGAAACTGTTTTTCAGCAAATGGAACTGCAATTTATTTTTGTGTGCGTGTGTGTTAGTACTTTTCTTTGTAGAGTTTTGCTTGAGTATCTAAGTGCCACTTGTCCAATTCAAGGGTTGTGATGACACTTGTGTTGAAAATATGAGGCCTTGACATAACTTACCTGTGGTCTGATTCTGCCAATCTCCATCATGTTGACAGCCTTTCTGGGGGCTGGTTTGTATTTCTTCAGCTTGAGAAACCGGTTCTGTACATGGAAAGGTCTCCATGACAAAGATTGTTTAGTAATTTGTGAAATGAATTGTGGTCAGAAGAGGAACATCTGATTTTTAGCTCGTTATCTTGCCCTGGGAACTCAGCGAGTTCTCCATAGGGTTTATGGGCAGGTAAAGCCCTATATGTGTTTCTACCCTTTCTCCCGCTGTGTACAAATACAAAATCTAGTGGTCAGAATCACAGACTACCTGGGCAGTAGGATCAGGTCTCTCCTGAATGAGCAAGGGATCTTATCAGGTCCACTTGAACATGGAGGAAGAACATGATGTGGAGGGATCACCTTGCAAATGTGGATGTGACAAACCCACCTTGGGCATCACACTAGAAATTGAACCTGCAGCCTGTAGAATGAAAGATCCTCAGCTGCAGCAGCTGAGATCTCTTGTATCCAACTTAACTTTGAAGAAAGGGTACGAAACACCTCCTGACTGGTACTGTACACAAAGAGGAAAAAACTTGTAGGACTCTGAAGCCTTTTTTGTACGTTTAGTTTTGTGATCCAGAGTAGGGTTCAGAAACCTGTATTTAAATACCTAGCTAACTTGCTTGGCTTATCAGAGACACTAACCAGCAGTGGTGGCTTCTTCCATCTTCCAGCGGTCCTTCACTCTGAATCCTCAGGCTTTTTATTTTACATTGGGATCTTAGGGACTACCTCTTACATCTGACAAATTGGATTTATTGTCAGATTTTTTATTGGACTGTCACATAATGTTTTACATATTTAATTTGCAGAAATTTACCTTCTGAGTAAAGTGCAACTGGCCATAATGCTGAAGATAAAATTTCAGTAAATGTATGACCTCCATCCATCACCTTGTTGAAAACAGCAGGCATTGCAATAGTACATTAGGAGAGCATTTAGTTCCCAATCCATACCATTGATCCGAGGACTTGAAAGTGTTACAGCCCCATCTAGAAAATCTTTAATTTCCAGTTTGACTTAAAGCCTGTATTTTTAGCTCAGGACTTTTCTGATTCAGTTTCTGTTGTGTTGATGAGATTATGTCAGACATGCTATGCTGCACTGAGGGAATAACAGGTGGGTTCTAATGTTATATCCATGCTTGCAATGTCTGTAAAGTACATATATTCATATTTTTATATGTATTTCAGCTCTTACGTGTCTGGATCTTTAAACATTTGTGGTGTTCCAGCTGTCAAAACATTATGTGAGCAGTGGTGAGAAAAGTGGAAGGAAATCTTCCCATTGGTAGCCAGAGGAAAAGACTAGCTGAAATGAAATCCTGGAAGTGTTCTCTTTCTTTTACGTGCACCGCTCATTTACACAAAGAGGTTGTGGCGGTTATAACGTGTGGCGGGAAACAACCACGTGCCTGATGGCTAGAATTAATGAACTTAAAACATGCGATTTCCTTTTTTTTTTTTTCTTTTAATCCTATTTTCTGCCAGAACAGTTCTAAACTTTAAACTTCCTGGAAGGTCAGCATGACAGTCTGAAATTGCCGCAGTCTTGTGATGCTGAAAGAGCTATTTAGTGTTTGGGGTTTTTAAAAGGCAACTCAACTCTTCATTTGCCATATTTAGGACTGGATTAATTTTTATCCTTCAGTCCTTTCGCATTATACAGCAATGCAGAGTGACATTGACACTGGAGGCAATTATAAAGCTTTGGCCTGAATGGTGTAAATTGACATTTATACAAATGGACATTTATACAAATGCCCGTTGGACATGAAAGTGAAATTTTATCTTTTTTGAGCTCTTTAGGAGATTTATTGTTCTCTAAATGTGTTGGAATCTCTATTCCAAAATTTAGTGTCAGTACTGGATCCTTCTTTGCTCCAGTTCTTCAGTGTTAAAAGCCAGATAATTTTGTAGCAGGGTTGTTTCTTTTCTCTCTTTCACTCAGTACAACAGCACAGGAGCAGTGAAGAAAAACTCAAAACACTAAGAGCCTAAGAGAAAGGTACCCATCTCAGTGTCTGGTTTGGGGGGAATTTTTGTAAAGAAGAAATGAAATTTCCAACTGAAGTTTGCAACAGTTACCACTATTTGATTAGTTGTGGTGGAGACCTATAATTAGCTCTTATTTAAGAAGGCATACGGCTCCAACAGATGGTAAAGGAAAAAAAAGCAAGTTAGATATACAAAACTATTTGCACAAGATTTTCTGGTCTCCTTTGGTTATATTTTGCAGTATGGTGCTTAGGTTCTAGCAAGATGGCATACTGTTCATTCGAGGAATGCCCACGTCTTAATTTTCTCTAAAAAATAGCAAAATTAGTATGGCTTATGAGTGTTTAAGAATTCTGGCAATAGTAGAAAAAATTAGATGACAAGAAGACTTAGAAATTTGAAAATCCATATCTATTTTTTAAGGATTCTATAAAAGAACCAACTCTCCTTGTGAGGCTAGTGGGAGTTTCAGATGCTGAAGACCGAGAGACAGGACAGCCCAAAGTGTGTGTCTGGGTGGGTGAGGGAGGTAGTCATCCACTAGATAAGATTTGGGTTATGTTTATGACAGTACCAACCAGGAATATGTGTGCTGTGGAGATCATTCCGATTATGCATAGGTGGGCTACAACTAGTCCAGACTGAGATTTTAAAGGCAATACTGTCTGTAGCCATTTATTATCTCCCTCCCTGTTCACCTTATGTTAATAGACTATGTGATTGCTTCCAGTTTGCTTCAGGGCAAGGACATCTAGCTCAGTTTAAACTGCCTTCTGCTGTGATTTACCAACAGTTGACTTTCCACTGAAGCAGATTAGGAAAGATCACATGAACTGCTGATACAACATGTCTGCGTGGGTAGTAACATAAGGTTTGTGGGTAGGAAGGTTTCAAAACGCTCACAGCTCTTTCCAAGTGAATGCATTGCAATGCCCTTCATCCGTCTGCGCACGAGTGACCTGGGAGAATGAACCCATCTATGTTTAAAGGTGTCATATGTCTGAGATTTCTTCTGTGGGAACCCAAGCACAGAGACTATGATATGCTTCTTGTGGCTCTGAATTAATCTGAAATACAAATGTTTAAGTGTGCACTGTTATTCATAAAGAAATATTTACAGTAAAGCTCTGTTTACAAATGCAACATCTTGATTTTCCCTCATTATCGAAGAGCATCTCTGTCATTAAAGCAAAACTTAGCAGAATCTTGCTTTTCCATTTGCCTGAACAGCAGCATAATAATACTGCTTTTCTCAGACAGCAAGAGAGATTCAAGAAGTTGCCAGCAATTGAGAAATTATCTTGTTTTCAGTGCTATAGCCATAAAGGCATTACAGAGGCTAGATCTGCAGTTAGATCTGTTTTCCATATGGATTTTTTCCTGACTGTGTATTCATTCCCTCTTCATTTTAGAGCTCTCGCACAATGCTCAATAAACTCTAGAGAGATAATTCTGGAGAAAGCAGGATGCAAACCTGATGTCAACTTTCTAAAATGCCATAGTCCCTGGAGTTGTAATTTTATATTTAGAATAAAAAAATATAACTAACTTTGTTCTCTGCCTTGTGTGGGGGATAGGAAGCTATGTAATCTTTCCAGGAGCAGAATGTCAGGACCGAGTTGTCACGTTTCCCCCTTCCTTATTTTCACAGAATACTCTCTTTTAGTTTAAAGCCATTACAACTTGTCCTGTCACTACTTCCGTTGTAAATAGCCCCTCTCCAGATTTCTTGTAGGCCCCTTCAGGTACT
This sequence comes from Grus americana, assembly GCF_028858705.1. Lineage (NCBI taxonomy): Eukaryota > Metazoa > Chordata > Aves > Gruiformes > Gruidae > Grus > Grus americana. The sequence continues at coordinate 6,358,947 of NC_072853.1, forward strand.
GGAAGGCTGCTATAAGGTCTCCTAAGAGCCTTCTCCTGGCTGAACAAACCCAACTCTCTCAGCCTGTCCTCATAGGAGAAGTGCTCCAGCCCTCTCACCATCTTTGTGGCCCTCCTCTGGACTCGGTCAACAGCTCCATGTCCTTCTTATGTTGGGGGCCCCAGAGCTGAACACTGTACTCCAGGTGGGGTCTCATGAGAGTGGAGTAGAGCGGGAGGTCATGCTTCTTTTGATGCAGCCCAGGACACGGTAGGTTTCTCGGCTGCAAACACATGTTGCCAGCTCATGTTGAGCTTTTCATCAGCCAGCACCCCTAAGTCCTTCTCCTCAGGGCTGCTCTCAATCCATTCTCTGCCCAGCCTGTAGTTGTGCCTGCAATTGCCCTGACCCATGTGGAGGACCTTGCACTTGACCTTGTTGAACTTCATGCGGTTCACACAGGCCCACCTCTCAAGCCTGTCAAGATTCCTCTGGACTGCATCCCTTCCTTCCAGTATGTCGACTGCAGCACGCAGCTTGGTGTCATCTGCAAACTTGCTGAGGGTGCACTCGATCCTGCTGTCCATGTCGCTGACAAAGATACTAAACAGTGCTGGTCCCAGTACTGACCTCTGAGGAACGCCACTCGTTACTGATCTCCACTTGAACATTGAGCCGTTGACCGCAAGTCTTTGAGTGCGACCATCCAGCCAATTCCTTATCCACCAAGTGGTCCATCCATCAAGTCCATGTCTCCACCATTTCATGGCCACTGCAGCCAAGACTGCCCTTAAGCTTCACATTCCCCACCAGCCCCTTCTTGTTGGTGAGAACAAGGTCCAGCATGGCACTTCTCCTCGTTGGCTCTTCTATCACTTGGAGAAGAAATTGATCATTTTGAAAAAAACCCAGTAATTCATCTTACTTCTCTGGGCTACTGAATAGAGGACAGAGTCAGGGTAAATCCTATCTATGCTCTTTCTTTGTCAAACCCAGAAGTTGAAGTATACTAAAAGAAGAGGTAATAGAGGTGCATAAGTATGATGTTTTCCCCTGTAATTCTCACCAAAGCTATAGTTACGACCCACAGGCTTAAAGAAAAGTTGTATAGAAGAAAATTTGCTGTGAAGGAGGTTTCACTGTGTTTCCTCTGGAGAACAGTTTTTCACATTTCATTTAAGTCTCATGCTCTTTCTTGGGTAGGGAAATATTATTTAAAATTATTCTTAGCAAGGTAGTAGATTTTTAAATAAATCAAAGACCTAATTCCAAGGCTTTCTTCATGCTTCTGCCACCTCTTGGAAGCAGAGTTAAAAAGTATTGCAGATTGATGTAATGATGATCACGTTCGCTGTGCATAGTCTCTGTAGTACTACAACTGAGAACCTCTTCCTTTCTAACTTTTTTTTCTTCGTAAACTCTCCAAAACCTTCTGCCTTTCACTCATAGCTTTGAAGGTACCCTCCTATCATAGGAACATTACCTGATGCAAGAGTTCTGAGTTAGGGGCTGTGTGATTGGGCATTTATATGTTTTAAAATCCTGAAAAAATAAATACAAAAACCCTCCATCATTTCTCAAAGGTCAGATTATACCAATACTCTTGGGCAAATCTGCATCTTAGACCAGGATGCCTACCATCCTTGAACATGTTTGTTATTTAACATATATTCCAGTTTTCTTTGGCAGTTGTAGACATCAGGAGGAAGCACAATAAGAAATGTAATTATGGAAAGAATCTAGTTGTCGAGATTGGAGCATGCTAATCACTTATATGCCAAACAAATTGCAGAGGAAAAAAAAAAAAAAAAGGCCAATCCTATTTCTTTGCAAAAGCAAGGGTTCATATGACTTTGGTGGCTCTGGGGAAATCATTCATCATCAAGTCTCAGCTACACCAAAGCATTGCCATTTCAAAGTGTCTCCTTGACAGAAATGAGAGGTTGAGATATGCGTGTGTCATTGGCAGTTGATTCTGCCAAGGTGAGTTCATTGCTTGATTGCTCTGTGGAAATGTTATTGACATAGAACAACTATGAAAGTTCTCAAACCATTTTTATAGAGGTTAAAAAAAAGTGACTGAAGGATGGTTCGAATAAAGGAGATGTAAAAGGAAGAAGGGAGATAATTTAGGTATGCTGAAAGCAGAGGAAGGATGCTATAAAAGCTCAGATTTGAAAAATGAAGAAAATGCGATATCTGGAGACGACAATTGGGATAATTGGCCAGTGGAGTTTTGGAGAGGAAGTGCTAATCTATCTGGTGTGTGTATTAGGATCTAAGAAAGGCTGGGGGAACAGTTCTGACCTGCAGAATATTATCAACATCTTTGATTACCTTTCCCTAGAAATGTCTTCCTCTCCCCACATGAACAGAAGTGTTGAGAGGGTGCTGCCGGGGGAAGTAACACAAATGAGAACATTTGAAAATCAGAAAAACTTAGGTTCCTGTGACAGCTTTGCACCAGCTGAAGGATGGTTTCAGTCTGGCCAGGCAATACTTTCGGTTGATGTATCAGTGGGTCCTTCAGGTAGAAGGGCCAGCTGTTCTGGCTTATCACACCCTTCAAAACACAAAGAGACTAACACATTAGTCAACTGAAGTTGATTTCATTATCAACTTTATCAAATTGTACCTACTACCAACAGCAAAGCTATGGTTAAGTGAGTTTGACCAGATGTCACATGTCTCTGTAGGGGTCTCTGGTTTCTGGTGGTGTCCTTCAGGTTCCAATGCTTTTTCTTAAAGATGTTAAACCAGATTTTCTTATCCATTGCTTACTCCTTGCTGCTTTCCTATCCTAACTCTCATTATACGCTCTGAGGTTTTACACAAAACTAGTCTAGTCTAGTCTAGTCTATTCTTCAGGGGCTTGTGCACATCTGCCACAGACACCTTCTCCCCCACCTCAATGCTTTCCTACTGGCAGTGGCTGTCAGAACAATATAGTTCCTATTCTCGCTCAATTAGTCTGAAGCTCAGTAACACACCTGTTTACAGGTCACCTATCTATCAGTTCCTTCCTTGTAAGATTATCTGGACACATGTTTTCAGGGCCATCCAGGATCTAAATAGCAAAGCCTCTCTCTGATTCTTTAAAGGGATGAATAATTTCTGTATGATGTGCTGCAATAACATTTAGAAATCTCCATCTGTAGAAACTCCTGGATGGGAAGATTAGGTAGACTAAAGTGTATCTGGAGGAGCTTGCTAAATTGGATATGGAGACAGTGGGAAAGCAGGACATGATATACTGACTGATCTGTACAGGTAGCCTATGCTATGTGTATGAAAGCTTGCACAACTGCAAAGATCCTTTCCTCCCTTCCTTTTTTTAAAAATACCATTACTCAGTAGTCTGTAAAGGGATTGTTTGGGATGATGGTTGGATGGCAGCATACTTCCTGTGGAAAGAATAGAAAGAGAGATATGCATCAACAGGCTTTTCTCATTCTCTTAAATGAATGGTTGTGGAGCACAGCTGTCCTGTTCTTGCTTGTAATGGTTCATACAGCCCTGAGAGCTCTTTCGCTTTCCAGATAATTTGAAGACCTATTCAACACAAAGAAGATAAGCGGTAAATGGAATAGCCACTTAGGAAAAGGAGACAGGAAAATAGGATTCCTTCTAGCTTAAGGGACATTGCAAGTGTCACAAATATATCTTCCAACGAGGAAATTTACTGAACAAAAGCTTATTACCAG